>NC_136180.1:3157314-3164434 GCF_965212315.1 Lampetra planeri
TAGGGTTAGGGTTAGGGTTAGGGTTAGGGTTAGGGTTAGGGTTAGGGTTAGGGTTAGGGTTAGGGTTAGGGTTAGGGTTAGGGTTAGGGTTAGGGTTAGGGTTAGGGTTAGGGTTAGGGTTAGGGTTAGGGTTAGGGTTAGGGTTAGGGTTAGGGTTAGGGTTAGGGTTAGGGTTAGGGTTAGGGTTAGGGTTAGGGTTAGGGTTAGGGTTAGGGTTAGGGTTAGGGTTAGGGTTAGGGTTAGGGTTAGGGTTAGGGTTAGGGTTAGGGTTAGGGTTAGGGTTAGGGTTAGGGTTAGGGTTAGGGTTAGGGTTAGGGTTAGGGTTAGGGTTAGGGTTAGGGTTAGGGTTAGGGTTAGGGTTAGGGTTAGGGTTAGGGTTAGGGTTAGGGTTAGGGTTAGGGTTAGGGTTAGGGTTAGGGTTAGGGTTAGGGTTAGGGTTAGGGTTAGGGTTAGGGTTAGGGTTAGGGTTAGGGTTAGGGTTAGGGTTAGGGTTAGGGTTAGGGTTAGGGTTAGGGTTAGGGTTAGGGTTAGGGTTAGGGTTAGGGTTAGGGTTAGGGTTAGGGTTAGGGTTAGGGTTAGGGTTAGGGTTAGGGTTAGGGTTAGGGTTAGGGTTAGGGTTAGGGTTAGGGTTAGGGTTAGGGTTAGGGTTAGGGTTAGGGTTAGGGTTAGGGTTAGGGTTAGGGTTAGGGTTAGGGTTAGGGTTAGGGTTAGGGTTAGGGTTAGGGTTAGGGTTAGGGTTAGGGTTAGGGTTAGGGTTAGGGTTAGGGTTAGGGTTAGGGTTAGGGTTAGGGTTAGGGTTAGGGTTAGGGTTAGGGTTAGGGTTAGGGTTAGGGTTAGGGTTAGGGTTAGGGTTAGGGTTAGGGTTAGGGTTAGGGTTAGGGTTAGGGTTAGGGTTAGGGTTAGGGTTAGGGTTAGGGTTAGGGTTAGGGTTAGGGTTAGGGTTAGGGTTAGGGTTAGGGTTAGGGTTAGGGTTAGGGTTAGGGTTAGGGTTAGGGTTAGGGTTAGGGTTAGGGTTAGGGTTAGGGTTAGGGTTAGGGTTAGGGTTAGGGTTAGGGTTAGGGTTAGGGTTAGGGTTAGGGTTAGGGTTAGGGTTAGGGTTAGGGTTAGGGTTAGGGTTAGGGTTAGGGTTAGGGTTAGGGTTAGGGTTAGGGTTAGGGTTAGGGTTAGGGTTAGGGTTAGGGTTAGGGTTAGGGTTAGGGTTAGGGTTAGGGTTAGGGTTAGGGTTAGGGTTAGGGTTAGGGTTAGGGTTAGGGTTAGGGTTAGGGTTAGGGTTAGGGTTAGGGTTAGGGTTAGGGTTAGGGTTAGGGTTAGGGTTAGGGTTAGGGTTAGGGTTAGGGTTAGGGTTAGGGTTAGGGTTAGGGTTAGGGTTAGGGTTAGGGTTAGGGTTAGGGTTAGGGTTAGGGTTAGGGTTAGGGTTAGGGTTAGGGTTAGGGTTAGGGTTAGGGTTAGGGTTAGGGTTAGGGTTAGGGTTAGGGTTAGGGTTAGGGTTAGGGTTAGGGTTAGGGTTAGGGTTAGGGTTAGGGTTAGGGTTAGGGTTAGGGTTAGGGTTAGGGTTAGGGTTAGGGTTAGGGTTAGGGTTAGGGTTAGGGTTAGGGTTAGGGTTAGGGTTAGGGTTAGGGTTAGGGTTAGGGTTAGGGTTAGGGTTAGGGTTAGGGTTAGGGTTAGGGTTAGGGTTAGGGTTAGGGTTAGGGTTAGGGTTAGGGTTAGGGTTAGGGTTAGGGTTAGGGTTAGGGTTAGGGTTAGGGTTAGGGTTAGGGTTAGGGTTAGGGTTAGGGTTAGGGTTAGGGTTAGGGTTAGGGTTAGGGTTAGGGTTAGGGTTAGGGTTAGGGTTAGGGTTAGGGTTAGGGTTAGGGTTAGGGTTAGGGTTAGGGTTAGGGTTAGGGTTAGGGTTAGGGTTAGGGTTAGGGTTAGGGTTAGGGTTAGGGTTAGGGTTAGGGTTAGGGTTAGGGTTAGGGTTAGGGTTAGGGTTAGGGTTAGGGTTAGGGTTAGGGTTAGGGTTAGGGTTAGGGTTAGGGTTAGGGTTAGGGTTAGGGTTAGGGTTAGGGTTAGGGTTAGGGTTAGGGTTAGGGTTAGGGTTAGGGTTAGGGTTAGGGTTAGGGTTAGGGTTAGGGTTAGGGTTAGGGTTAGGGTTAGGGTTAGGGTTAGGGTTAGGGTTAGGGTTAGGGTTAGGGTTAGGGTTAGGGTTAGGGTTAGGGTTAGGGTTAGGGTTAGGGTTAGGGTTAGGGTTAGGGTTAGGGTTAGGGTTAGGGTTAGGGTTAGGGTTAGGGTTAGGGTTAGGGTTAGGGTTAGGGTTAGGGTTAGGGTTAGGGTTAGGGTTAGGGTTAGGGTTAGGGTTAGGGTTAGGGTTAGGGTTAGGGTTAGGGTTAGGGTTAGGGTTAGGGTTAGGGTTAGGGTTAGGGTTAGGGTTAGGGTTAGGGTTAGGGTTAGGGTTAGGGTTAGGGTTAGGGTTAGGGTTAGGGTTAGGGTTAGGGTTAGGGTTAGGGTTAGGGTTAGGGTTAGGGTTAGGGTTAGGGTTAGGGTTAGGGTTAGGGTTAGGGTTAGGGTTAGGGTTAGGGTTAGGGTTAGGGTTAGGGTTAGGGTTAGGGTTAGGGTTAGGGTTAGGGTTAGGGTTAGGGTTAGGGTTAGGGTTAGGGTTAGGGTTAGGGTTAGGGTTAGGGTTAGGGTTAGGGTTAGGGTTAGGGTTAGGGTTAGGGTTAGGGTTAGGGTTAGGGTTAGGGTTAGGGTTAGGGTTAGGGTTAGGGTTAGGGTTAGGGTTAGGGTTAGGGTTAGGGTTAGGGTTAGGGTTAGGGTTAGGGTTAGGGTTAGGGTTAGGGTTAGGGTTAGGGTTAGGGTTAGGGTTAGGGTTAGGGTTAGGGTTAGGGTTAGGGTTAGGGTTAGGGTTAGGGTTAGGGTTAGGGTTAGGGTTAGGGTTAGGGTTAGGGTTAGGGTTAGGGTTAGGGTTAGGGTTAGGGTTAGGGTTAGGGTTAGGGTTAGGGTTAGGGTTAGGGTTAGGGTTAGGGTTAGGGTTAGGGTTAGGGTTAGGGTTAGGGTTAGGGTTAGGGTTAGGGTTAGGGTTAGGGTTAGGGTTAGGGTTAGGGTTAGGGTTAGGGTTAGGGTTAGGGTTAGGGTTAGGGTTAGGGTTAGGGTTAGGGTTAGGGTTAGGGTTAGGGTTAGGGTTAGGGTTAGGGTTAGGGTTAGGGTTAGGGTTAGGGTTAGGGTTAGGGTTAGGGTTAGGGTTAGGGTTAGGGTTAGGGTTAGGGTTAGGGTTAGGGTTAGGGTTAGGGTTAGGGTTAGGGTTAGGGTTAGGGTTAGGGTTAGGGTTAGGGTTAGGGTTAGGGTTAGGGTTAGGGTTAGGGTTAGGGTTAGGGTTAGGGTTAGGGTTAGGGTTAGGGTTAGGGTTAGGGTTAGGGTTAGGGTTAGGGTTAGGGTTAGGGTTAGGGTTAGGGTTAGGGTTAGGGTTAGGGTTAGGGTTAGGGTTAGGGTTAGGGTTAGGGTTAGGGTTAGGGTTAGGGTTAGGGTTAGGGTTAGGGTTAGGGTTAGGGTTAGGGTTAGGGTTAGGGTTAGGGTTAGGGTTAGGGTTAGGGTTAGGGTTAGGGTTAGGGTTAGGGTTAGGGTTAGGGTTAGGGTTAGGGTTAGGGTTAGGGTTAGGGTTAGGGTTAGGGTTAGGGTTAGGGTTAGGGTTAGGGTTAGGGTTAGGGTTAGGGTTAGGGTTAGGGTTAGGGTTAGGGTTAGGGTTAGGGTTAGGGTTAGGGTTAGGGTTAGGGTTAGGGTTAGGGTTAGGGTTAGGGTTAGGGTTAGGGTTAGGGTTAGGGTTAGGGTTAGGGTTAGGGTTAGGGTTAGGGTTAGGGTTAGGGTTAGGGTTAGGGTTAGGGTTAGGGTTAGGGTTAGGGTTAGGGTTAGGGTTAGGGTTAGGGTTAGGGTTAGGGTTAGGGTTAGGGTTAGGGTTAGGGTTAGGGTTAGGGTTAGGGTTAGGGTTAGGGTTAGGGTTAGGGTTAGGGTTAGGGTTAGGGTTAGGGTTAGGGTTAGGGTTAGGGTTAGGGTTAGGGTTAGGGTTAGGGTTAGGGTTAGGGTTAGGGTTAGGGTTAGGGTTAGGGTTAGGGTTAGGGTTAGGGTTAGGGTTAGGGTTAGGGTTAGGGTTAGGGTTAGGGTTAGGGTTAGGGTTAGGGTTAGGGTTAGGGTTAGGGTTAGGGTTAGGGTTAGGGTTAGGGTTAGGGTTAGGGTTAGGGTTAGGGTTAGGGTTAGGGTTAGGGTTAGGGTTAGGGTTAGGGTTAGGGTTAGGGTTAGGGTTAGGGTTAGGGTTAGGGTTAGGGTTAGGGTTAGGGTTAGGGTTAGGGTTAGGGTTAGGGTTAGGGTTAGGGTTAGGGTTAGGGTTAGGGTTAGGGTTAGGGTTAGGGTTAGGGTTAGGGTTAGGGTTAGGGTTAGGGTTAGGGTTAGGGTTAGGGTTAGGGTTAGGGTTAGGGTTAGGGTTAGGGTTAGGGTTAGGGTTAGGGTTAGGGTTAGGGTTAGGGTTAGGGTTAGGGTTAGGGTTAGGGTTAGGGTTAGGGTTAGGGTTAGGGTTAGGGTTAGGGTTAGGGTTAGGGTTAGGGTTAGGGTTAGGGTTAGGGTTAGGGTTAGGGTTAGGGTTAGGGTTAGGGTTAGGGTTAGGGTTAGGGTTAGGGTTAGGGTTAGGGTTAGGGTTAGGGTTAGGGTTAGGGTTAGGGTTAGGGTTAGGGTTAGGGTTAGGGTTAGGGTTAGGGTTAGGGTTAGGGTTAGGGTTAGGGTTAGGGTTAGGGTTAGGGTTAGGGTTAGGGTTAGGGTTAGGGTTAGGGTTAGGGTTAGGGTTAGGGTTAGGGTTAGGGTTAGGGTTAGGGTTAGGGTTAGGGTTAGGGTTAGGGTTAGGGTTAGGGTTAGGGTTAGGGTTAGGGTTAGGGTTAGGGTTAGGGTTAGGGTTAGGGTTAGGGTTAGGGTTAGGGTTAGGGTTAGGGTTAGGGTTAGGGTTAGGGTTAGGGTTAGGGTTAGGGTTAGGGTTAGGGTTAGGGTTAGGGTTAGGGTTAGGGTTAGGGTTAGGGTTAGGGTTAGGGTTAGGGTTAGGGTTAGGGTTAGGGTTAGGGTTAGGGTTAGGGTTAGGGTTAGGGTTAGGGTTAGGGTTAGGGTTAGGGTTAGGGTTAGGGTTAGGGTTAGGGTTAGGGTTAGGGTTAGGGTTAGGGTTAGGGTTAGGGTTAGGGTTAGGGTTAGGGTTAGGGTTAGGGTTAGGGTTAGGGTTAGGGTTAGGGTTAGGGTTAGGGTTAGGGTTAGGGTTAGGGTTAGGGTTAGGGTTAGGGTTAGGGTTAGGGTTAGGGTTAGGGTTAGGGTTAGGGTTAGGGTTAGGGTTAGGGTTAGGGTTAGGGTTAGGGTTAGGGTTAGGGTTAGGGTTAGGGTTAGGGTTAGGGTTAGGGTTAGGGTTAGGGTTAGGGTTAGGGTTAGGGTTAGGGTTAGGGTTAGGGTTAGGGTTAGGGTTAGGGTTAGGGTTAGGGTTAGGGTTAGGGTTAGGGTTAGGGTTAGGGTTAGGGTTAGGGTTAGGGTTAGGGTTAGGGTTAGGGTTAGGGTTAGGGTTAGGGTTAGGGTTAGGGTTAGGGTTAGGGTTAGGGTTAGGGTTAGGGTTAGGGTTAGGGTTAGGGTTAGGGTTAGGGTTAGGGTTAGGGTTAGGGTTAGGGTTAGGGTTAGGGTTAGGGTTAGGGTTAGGGTTAGGGTTAGGGTTAGGGTTAGGGTTAGGGTTAGGGTTAGGGTTAGGGTTAGGGTTAGGGTTAGGGTTAGGGTTAGGGTTAGGGTTAGGGTTAGGGTTAGGGTTAGGGTTAGGGTTAGGGTTAGGGTTAGGGTTAGGGTTAGGGTTAGGGTTAGGGTTAGGGTTAGGGTTAGGGTTAGGGTTAGGGTTAGGGTTAGGGTTAGGGTTAGGGTTAGGGTTAGGGTTAGGGTTAGGGTTAGGGTTAGGGTTAGGGTTAGGGTTAGGGTTAGGGTTAGGGTTAGGGTTAGGGTTAGGGTTAGGGTTAGGGTTAGGGTTAGGGTTAGGGTTAGGGTTAGGGTTAGGGTTAGGGTTAGGGTTAGGGTTAGGGTTAGGGTTAGGGTTAGGGTTAGGGTTAGGGTTAGGGTTAGGGTTAGGGTTAGGGTTAGGGTTAGGGTTAGGGTTAGGGTTAGGGTTAGGGTTAGGGTTAGGGTTAGGGTTAGGGTTAGGGTTAGGGTTAGGGTTAGGGTTAGGGTTAGGGTTAGGGTTAGGGTTAGGGTTAGGGTTAGGGTTAGGGTTAGGGTTAGGGTTAGGGTTAGGGTTAGGGTTAGGGTTAGGGTTAGGGTTAGGGTTAGGGTTAGGGTTAGGGTTAGGGTTAGGGTTAGGGTTAGGGTTAGGGTTAGGGTTAGGGTTAGGGTTAGGGTTAGGGTTAGGGTTAGGGTTAGGGTTAGGGTTAGGGTTAGGGTTAGGGTTAGGGTTAGGGTTAGGGTTAGGGTTAGGGTTAGGGTTAGGGTTAGGGTTAGGGTTAGGGTTAGGGTTAGGGTTAGGGTTAGGGTTAGGGTTAGGGTTAGGGTTAGGGTTAGGGTTAGGGTTAGGGTTAGGGTTAGGGTTAGGGTTAGGGTTAGGGTTAGGGTTAGGGTTAGGGTTAGGGTTAGGGTTAGGGTTAGGGTTAGGGTTAGGGTTAGGGTTAGGGTTAGGGTTAGGGTTAGGGTTAGGGTTAGGGTTAGGGTTAGGGTTAGGGTTAGGGTTAGGGTTAGGGTTAGGGTTAGGGTTAGGGTTAGGGTTAGGGTTAGGGTTAGGGTTAGGGTTAGGGTTAGGGTTAGGGTTAGGGTTAGGGTTAGGGTTAGGGTTAGGGTTAGGGTTAGGGTTAGGGTTAGGGTTAGGGTTAGGGTTAGGGTTAGGGTTAGGGTTAGGGTTAGGGTTAGGGTTAGGGTTAGGGTTAGGGTTAGGGTTAGGGTTAGGGTTAGGGTTAGGGTTAGGGTTAGGGTTAGGGTTAGGGTTAGGGTTAGGGTTAGGGTTAGGGTTAGGGTTAGGGTTAGGGTTAGGGTTAGGGTTAGGGTTAGGGTTAGGGTTAGGGTTAGGGTTAGGGTTAGGGTTAGGGTTAGGGTTAGGGTTAGGGTTAGGGTTAGGGTTAGGGTTAGGGTTAGGGTTAGGGTTAGGGTTAGGGTTAGGGTTAGGGTTAGG
>NC_136181.1:0-295045 GCF_965212315.1 Lampetra planeri
CCACTTACTCACCCACTCACCCACTCACCCACCCACCCACTCACCCACTCCACCCACCACTCACTCACTCACTCACCCACTCACCCACTCACTCACCCACCCCACTCACCCACTCACCCACTCACCCACCCACTCTCACCCACCCACCCACTCACTCACCCACTCACCCACCCACTCACCCACTCACCCACTCACCCACTCACCCACCCACTTACTCACCCACATCACTCCCACCCACCCACCCAGTTCACCCACCCACTCACTCACCCACCCACCCACTCAACCACTCACTCACTCACTCACTCACCCACTCACCCACTCAATCAATCAATCACTCACCCACTCACTCACCCACTCACTCACCCAGTCACCCACCAACGCACTCACCCACCACCTCACGCACTCACCACTCACCCACTCACCCACTCACTCACCCACTCACCGACTCACCCACTCACCCACCCACTCACCCACCCACTCACCCACCCACCCCACTCACTCACCCACCCACTCACCCACCCACTCACACCACTCACCCACCCACTTACTCACCCACTCACCCACTCACCCACCCACCCACCCACTCACCCACCCACCCACCCACCCACCCCTCACTCACTCACCCACTCACCCACTCACGCACCCACTCACTCACCCACTCACCCACTCACCCACTCACCCAACCACCCACCCACTCACTCACCCACCCACTCACCCACTCACCCACTCACCCACTCACCCACCCACTTACTCACCCACTCACCCACCCACCCATTCACCCACCCACGCACTCACCCACCCACCCACTCAACCATTCACTCACTCACTCACTCACCCACTCACCCACTCAATCAATCAATCACTCACCCACTCACTCACCCTCACCCACTCACGCACCCACCCACCCACCCACCCACTCACCCACCCACCCACTCACCCACCCACCCACCCACTCACCCACCCACCCACTCACTCACTCACCCACCCACCCACCCACTCACTCACTCACCCACCCACCCACTCACTCACCCACCCACCCAACCACTCACCCACTCACCCAACCACCCACCCACTCACCCACTCACTCACTCACTCACCCACCACGCACTCACCCACTCACCCACCCACTCACCCACCCACTCACCCACCCCACTCACCCACCCACTCACTCACCCACTCACTCACTCACCCACCCACTCACCCACCCACTCACCCACCCACCCACTCACTCACTCACCCACTCACTCACTCACTCACCCACTCATCCACCCACTCATTCACTCACTCACTCACTCACCCACTCACCCACCCATTCACCCACCCACCCACTCACCCACCCACTCACCCACCCACCCACTTACCCACTCACTCACTCACTCACTCACCCACCCACCTCCACCCACTCACTCACCCACTCACTCACTCACCCACTGCACCCACCCACTAACTCACCCACTCACCCACCCACTAACTCACCCACTCACTCACTCACTCACTCACCTCCTACCACCCCCACTAACTCACCCACTCACCCACCCACTCACCCACTCACCCACCCACTTACTCACCCACTCACCCACCCACCCACCCACTCACCCACCCACCCACCCACCCACCCACTCACTCACTCACCCCACTCACCCACTCACTCACCCACTCACTCACCCACTCACCCACTCACCCACTCACCCACCCACCCACTCACTCACCCACCCACTCACCCACTCACCCCACTCACCCACTCACCCACCCACTTACTCACCCACTCACCCACCCACCCATGCACCCACCCACTCACTCACCCACCCACCCACTCAACCATTCACGCACTCACTCACCCACTCACCCACTCAATCAATCAATCACTCACCCCACTCACTCACCCACTCACCCACTCACTCACCCACCACCCACCCACCCACTCACCCACCCACCCACTCACCCACCCACCCACTCTCCCACCCACCCACTCACTCACTCACCACCCACCCACCCACTCACTCACCCACTCACTCTCTCACTCACTCACCCACCCACTCATTCACTCACTCACTCACTCACCCACTCACTCACCCACTCACCCACCCACTCACCCACCCACTCACCCACCCACTCACTCACTCACCCACCCACTTCACCCACCCACTCACCCACCCACCCACTCACTCACTCACCACTCACTCACTCACTCACTCACCCACTCATCCACCCACTCATTCACTCACTCACTCACCCACTCACCCACCCATTCACCCACCCACCCACTCACCCACCCACTCACCCACCCACCCACTTACCCACTCACTCACTCACCCACCCACCCACTCACCCACTCACTCACCCACTCACCTCACTCACCCACTCACCACCCACCACCCACCCACTAACTCACCCACTCACCCACCCACTAACTCACCCACTCACTCACTCACTCACACACCCACCCACTCACTCATCCACCCACCCACTCACTCACCCACCCACCCACTCACTCACCCCACCCACCCACCCACCCACTCACTCACTCACTCACTCACTCACCCACCCACCCACCCACCCACTCACTCACCACCCACTCACCCACCCACCCACCCACTCACCCACCCACCCAATCACTCACTCACTCACCCACCCACCCATTCACCCACCCACTCACTCACCCACCCACCCACTCAACCACTCACTCACTCACTCACCCACTCACCCACTCAATCAATCAATCACTCACCCACCCACTCACTCACCCACCCACCCACTCACCCACCCACCCACTCACCCACCCACCCACTCACCCACCCACCCACCCACCCACTCACTCACCCACTCACCCACCCACTCACCCACCCACTCACCCACTCACCCACTCACCCACCCACTTACTCACCCACTCACCCACTCACCCACCCACCCACCCACTCACCCACCCACCACTCACTCACTCACCCACTCACCCACTCACTCACCCACTCACCACCCACTCACCCACTCACCCACCCACTCACCCACCCACCCACTCACTCACCCACCCACTCACCCACTCACCCACTCACCCACCCACTCACCCACCCACCCACTCACTCACCCACCCACCCATTCACCCATTCACCCACCCACCCACTCAACCATTCACTCACTCACTCACCCACTCACCCACTCAATCAATCAATCACTCACCCACTCATTCACCCACTCACCCACTCACCCACTCACTCACCCACTCACCGACTCACCCACTCACCCACCCACTCACCCACCCACTCACCCACCCACCCACTCACTCACCCACCCACTCACCCACCCACTCACCCACCCACTTACTCACCCACTCACCCACTCACCCACCCACCCACCCACTCACCCACCCACCCACCCACTCACCCACCCACCCACCCACTCACTCACTCACCCCACTCACCCACTCACTCACCCACTCACTCACCCACTCACCCACTCACCCACTCACCCACCCACCCACCCACTCACTCACCCACCCACTCACCCACTCACCCACTCACCCACTCACCCACCCACTTACTCACCCACTCACCCACCCACCCATTCACCCCACCCACTCACTCACCCACCCACCCACTCAACCATTCACTCACTCACTCACTCACCCACTCACCCACTCAATCAATCAATCACTCACCCACTCACTCACCCACTCACCCACTCACTCACCCACCCACCCACCCACCCACTCACCCACCCACCCACTCACCCACCCACCCACTCACCCACCCACCCACTCACTCACTCACCCACCCACCCACCCACTCACTCACTCACCCACCCACCCACTCACTCACTCACCCACCCACCCACCCAACCACTCACCCACTCACCCAACCACCCACCCACTCACCCACTCACTCACTCACTCACTCACCCACCCACTCATTCACTCACTCACTCACTCACCCACTCACTCACCCACTCACCCACCCACTCACCCACCCACTCACCCACCCACTCACCCACCCACTCACTCACCCACTCACTCACTCACCCACCCACTCACCCACCCACTCACCCACCCACCCACTCACTCACTCACCCACTCACTCACTCACTCACCCACTCATCCACCCACTCATTCACTCACTCACTCACCCACTCACCCACCCATTCACCCCCACCCACTCACCCACCCACCACTCACCCACCCACCCACTTACCCACTCACTCACCCACCCACCCACTCACCCACTCACTCACCCACTCACTCACTCACTCACCCACTCACCCACCCACTAACTCACCCACTCACCCACCCACTAACTCACCCACTCACTCACTCACTCACCCACCCACCCACTAACTCACCCACTCACCCACCCACTCACCCACCCACTTACTCACCGACTCACCCACTCACCCACCCACTCACCCACCCACTCACCCACCCACCCACTCACTCACCCACCCACTCACCCACCCACTCACCCACTCACCCACCCACTTACTCACCCACTCACCCACTCACCCACCCACCCACCCACTCACCCACCCACCCACCCACTCACTCACTCACCCACTCACCCACTCACTCACCCACCCACTCACCCACTCACCCACTCACCCACCCACCCACTCACTCACACACCCACTCACCCACTCACCCACTCACCCACTCACCCACCCACTTACTCACCCACTCACCCACCCACCCATTCACCCACCCACTCACTCACCCACCCACCCACTCAACCATTCACTCACTCACTCACTCACCCACTCACCCACTCAATCAATCAATCACTCACCCACTCACTCACCCACTCACTCACCCACCCACCCACCCACCCACTCACCCACCCACCCACTCACCCACCCACTCACCCACCCACCCACTCACTCACTCACCCACCCACCCACCCACTCACTCACTCACCCACCCACCCACTCACTCACCCACCCACCCAACCACTCACCCACTCACCCAACCACCCACCCACTCACCCACTCACTCACTCACTCACTCACCCACCCACTCATTCACTCACTCACTCACTCACCCACTCACTCACCCACTCACCCACCCACTCACCCACCCACTCACCCACCCACTCACCCACCCACTCACTCACTCACCCACTCACTCACTCACCCACCCACTCACCCACCCACTCACCCACCCACCCACTCACTCACTCACCCACTCACTCACCCACCCACCCACTTACCCACTCACTCACTCACCCACCCACCCACTCACCCACTCACTCACCCACTCACTCACTCACCCACTCACCCACCCACTAACTCACCCACTCACCCACCCACTAACTCACCCACTCACTCACTCACTCACTCACCCACCCACCCACTAACTCACCCACTCACCCACCCACTCACCCACTCACCCACCCACTTACTCACCCACTCACCCACTCACCCACCCACCCACCCACCCACTCACCCACCCACCCACCCACTCACTCACTCACCCACTCACCCACTCACTCACCCACTCACTCACCCACTCACCCACTCACCCACTCACCCACCCACCCACTCACTCACCCACCCACTCACCCACTCACCCACTCACCCACTCACCCACCCACTTACTCACCCACTCACCCACCCACCCATTCACCCACCCACTCACTCACCCACCCACCCACTCAACCATTCACTCACTCACTCACTCACCCACTCACCCACTCAATCAATCAATCACTCACCCACTCACTCACCCACTCACCCACTCACTCACCCACCCACCCACCCACCCACTCACCCACCCACCCACTCACCCACCCACTCACTCACTCACTCACCCACCCACCCACCCACTCACTCACTCACCCACCCACCCACTCACTCACCCACCCACCCAACCACTCACCCACTCACCCAACCACCCACCCACTCACCCACTCACTCACTCACTCACTCACTCACCCACCCACTCATTCACTCACTCACTCACTCACTCACCCACTCACTCACCCACTCACCCACCCACTCACCCACCCACTCACCCACCCACTCACCCACCCACTCACTCACCCACTCACTCACTCACCCACCCACTCACCCACCCACTCACCCACCCACCCACTCACTCACTCACCCACTCACTCACTCACTCACTCACCCACTCATCCACCCACTCATTCACTCACTCACTCACCCACTCACCCACCCATTCACCCACCCACCCACTCACCCACCCACTCACCCACCCACCCACTTACCCACTCACTCACTCACCCACCCACCCACTCACCCACTCACTCACCCACTCACTCACTCACCCACTCACCCACCCACTAACTCACCCACTCACCCACCCACTAACTCACCCACTCACTCACTCACTCACACACCCACCCACTCACTCATCCACCCACCCACTCACTCACCCACCCACCCACTCACTCACCCACCCACCCACCCACCCACTCACTCACTCACTCACCCACCCACCCACCCACCCACCCACCCACTCACTCACCCACCCACTCACCCACCCACCCACCCACTCACCCACCCACCCAATCACTCACTCACTCACCCACCCACCCATTCACCCACCCACTCACTCACCCACCCACCCACTCAACCACTCACTCACTCACTCACTCACCCACTCACCCACTCAATCAATCAATCACTCACCCACCCACTCACTCACCCACCCACCCACCCACTCACCCACCCACCCACTCACCCACCCACCCACTCACCCACCCACCCACTCACCCACCCACCCACCCACTCACTCACCCACTCACCCACCCACTCACCCACCCACTCACCCACTCACCCACTCACCCACCCACTTACTCACCCACTCACCCACTCACCCACCCACCCACCCACTCACCCACCCACCCACCCACTCACTCACTCACCCACTCACCCACTCACTCACCCACTCACTCACCCACTCACCCACTCACCCACCCACCCACTCACCCACCCACCCACCCACTCACCCACCCACTCACCCACTCACCCACCCACCCATTCACCCATTCACCCACCCACCCACTCAACCATTCACTCACTCACTCACCCACTCACTCACTCACCCACCCACTCACCCACCCACTCACCCACCCACCCACCCACTCACTCACTCACCCACTCACTCACTCACTCACCCACTCATCCACCCACTCATTCACTCACTCACTCACCCACTCACCCACCCATTCACCCACCCACCCACTCACCCACCCACTCACCCACCCACCCACTTACCCACTCACTCACCCACCCACCCACTCACCCACTCACTCACCCACTCACTCACTCACCCACTCACCCACCCACTAACTCACCCACTCACCCACCCACTAACTCACCCACTCACTCACTCACCCACCCACCCACTAACTCACCCACTCACCCACCCACTCACCCACTCACCCACCCACTTACTCACCGACTCACCCACTCACCCACCCACTCACCCACCCACTCACCCACCCACCCACTCACTCACCCACCCACTCACCCACCCACTCACCCACTCACCCACCCACTTACTCACCCACTCACCCACTCACCCACCCACCCACCCACTCACCCACCCACCCACCCACTCACTCACTCACCCACTCACCCACTCACTCACCCACTCACTCACCCACTCACCCACTCACCCACTCACCCACCCACCCACTCACTCACCCACCCACTCACCCACTCACCCACTCACCCACTCACCCACCCACTTACTCACCCACTCACCCACCCACCCATTCACCCACCCACTCACTCACCCACCCACCCACTCAACCATTCACTCACTCACTCACTCACCCACTCACCCACTCAATCAATCAATCACTCACCCACTCACTCACCCACTCACCCACTCACTCACCCACCCACCCACCCACCCACTCACCCACCCACCCACTCACCCACCCACCCACTCACCCACCCACCCACTCACTCACTCACCCACCCACCCACCCACTCACTCACTCACCCACCCACCCACTCACTCACCCACCCACCCAACCACTCACCCACTCACCCAACCACCCACCCACTCACCCACTCACTCACTCACTCACTCACCCACCCACTCATTCACTCACTCACTCACTCACCCACTCACTCACCCACTCACCCACCCACTCACCCACCCACTCACCCACCCACTCACCCACCCACTCACTCACCCACTCACTCACTCACCCACCCACTCACCCACCCACTCACCCACCCACCCACTCACTCACTCACCCACTCACTCACTCACTCACCCACTCATCCACCCACTCATTCACTCACTCACTCACCCACTCACCCACTCAATCAATCACTCACCCACTCACTCACTCACTCACCCACTCAATCAATCACTCACCTACTCACTCCCTCACTCACCCACTCAATCACCCACTCAATCAATCAATCACTCACCCACTCACTCACCCACTCACTCACACACCCACCCACTCACCCACTCACTCACCCACCCACCCACCCACTCACCCACTCACCCACCCACCCACTCACCCACTCACCCATCCACTCACCCATCCACTCACTCACCCACTCACTCACTCACCCACTCACCCACTCAATCAATCACTCACCCACTCACTCACTCACCCACTCAATCACCCACTCAATCAATCAATCACTCACCCACTCACTCACCCACTCACCCACTCACTCACCCACTCACTCACTCACCCACTCACTCACCCACTCACTCACCCACTCTTTCACTCACTCACCCACTCACCCACCCACCCACCCACTCACTCACCCACTCACCCACTCACTCACTCACTCACCCACCCACTCACCCACTCACTTACCCACTCACCCACCCACTCACTCACCCACCCACTCACTCACCCACTCACTCACTCACTCACTCACTCACTCACCCACTCACTCACTCTTTCACTCACCCACTCACCCACCCACTCACTCACTCACCCACCCACCCACCCACTCACTCACCCACTCACCCACTCACTCACTCACTCACCCACCCACCCACCCACTCACCCACTCACTCACCCACTCACTTACCCACTCACCCACCCACTCACTCACTCACCCACCCACTCACTCACCCACTCACTCACCAACTCACTCACTCACTCACCCACCCACCCACTCAGCGTCTTTCCGACAGACCTGTTCTTCACCTGAGGACGGCTGCTTGCGTTGTGGCCGAAACGTCGTGAGAATTGTATTTTATTATGTTGTATTTTTCTTATTTCCCTTCTACGTGACTTTACCGAAAGAACCAAGAAGAACTGTACGTAATATTTTATCATCGAAGCGCGTTTTATATAGGACAGCCTCACTCAGTCTCAAGACTCCTTTTCAGGAGGTTCCTGCAGATCTTTTGCAGAATGGGAGCAGTGCTGGTGCTGATATGTGTGATCCTAAGTTGAGGAATTTGTCAGGTAAATATTTCAGGATTGGAATGTTTTGGCCAATACATTGTGTGGTTATTTTTGTAGCGATGGGATGAAACTGGGATACCCATATGCCCACACACACACTCACACACACTCTCACTCCCTCACGTTCTTCAGAACTGGGGAAGAATATAGAAACTACACACAGGAAGGTGCTCGAATCAGGAATGAAACCCAGGACCTTCCTGCTGTGAGACACGAGTGTTGCCGTTATGCTTACACCCTGCCACGTAAAGTTGTGATGCCACACTGGCTTATGTGGCTATTGATGTGTTTTTGTTGTTACAGTACTGAGGCCCGTGCACAGATAATCATCAGTTTGTAGAAAGTCTGGCAGACTAGGATTGAACAATTATTGTAACCATCATGTGAGAAAAGAGATCAAAGTAAATATTGGAGTTCTAGTTAACTCCAAACTCTAGCTTCCAAAAGAGCGACTGCTAGGCTCTACATTATCACTCTCATTGTACCAGTCATTCAGCTGCTAATCAGAAGAAAAATACATATCCCCCCCGTGCAACATGGCCACCTTGACATCATCCATGCAACATAGTCGACATGACATCACCCCTGCAACATGGCCACTGTTACGTCTCACATGACTATTATTACCTTTGGGTGATCTTCTCCGGATGGAGGCGGTAACCACAGTGTCGCAAGACCCGCTATTGCTTCCACCTTCAGCGTTGCTCATCTACACAAAGACAAAGGTTCCCCACATAGGATTCAACAAGGTGTTGAGTTAAGTGCAGTAGGTGAGTACTGAGCAAGCACCGATGATATCTGGGCTCCACATTCAGGAGGGTCCTGCTGATAGTTCAAAGTTAATGTGCAAGTTTATTGATGGGCTATGTGATATATTGGTGTGGCTGAGGACTGCTTTGTTGTTGTTTTTGCTGCCTTTCCCAATATTAAATCTTGACTTAAAGCTTTCGTGACTGGAGGAATTCATAATCTTTGGGTCTTTCCGTAAAGTCACGTAGATAGGTTCAAATTAAAAGAAAAAACGTGACGTTTCGATCACAACACAAGCGATCATCATCAGGAAGAAAACAGAGGGGGAAAGCTGCTAAAAACAGACTTCTTTAAAAGTTCAAAATGGGTGCAAGCCCAAGGGTCATAAACGAAGTGGGCGGGGCTAGTGATGTTAATATGAGAAATTAGCATGTTAATGTAAGATCGGAGAGTGGCCTCCACGGCGAGCATGCTGAGGTGGCTATGTTAATGTGAGAGATTAGCATGTGAATGTAAGATCGCAGAGCCGACGGTACGTGGCTACACCCATTTTAAACCTTTAAAACAGTCTGCTTTGAGCAGTTTTCCCCCTCTGTTTTCCTCCTGATGACGATCGCTTGTGTTATGATTAAAACGTCGTCATTTTTTGTTAATTTATTTTTAATTTGAACCTATCTACGTGACTTTACCGAAAGACCTAAAGAATATGGTTTCCCAATATTGATAAATAAGACTTGTATAATTAATTATTGATTGAAAGTTACTGACTTGCTTCCCATTTTTCTACTTTGCACTCCTATTTTATATTGTTTGCTGTTGTAACTTGCTGACCCTCCCATACTGGACATCTGTGAAAACAAGCTCCGTAGGTCATTGGATTCTTACAGTCTAAATAAAGATTCTGATTCTGATGTCAAATCTCAGCATTGGGATGTTTGTCTGATATCAAGATGCTACACCTGGATTTACATTGAGACAGAAAGAGGAATACGTGGATTGGAAGACACAGGTTAATGGGATCATTCAAAATGTTAACAAAACTGAGTGGGGCTGGGGCTGGGCCAGGACACGCCACGGCCAGAAGGGGGATGGTGATGGTTGATTGGTTGATCGTTAAGAATAATAACGAAGTGACAGCCAATAACGGAGTGGCAGGAACGCATATGAGAAAACGTCCGCCATCGAGATGGAGCTATGAAATAGTATCATAGAATGCAGAGCATGCGCTGGCCAGATTATTCCATCGCTAGATTGTGAGAGGTGCCAGTGGCTCGATGAGGGAGGCCTTCATCCAACAGTGGATAGATAAGACTGCTCTAAATGTGTATACATAGACAGGCAGGTACACAGACAGGATCTCAGAAATGCATTCTGATAGAAACACACACATACACACGGGTAGGCAAGCAGATGCACACCCAGGTAGACAGCTAGGCAACAGGCACATGGATGGAGAGTGGAGAACACACGTTCACCTCATACTTCACCGCGCGAGTCGAGGGACCCACACTTACTTCCATGGCAGCGACTTGCAGAGCAGCGTTGTGTACAGAGCTCACGTCGTTCCTCACGTCGTCCGGGTCTGCGTGGAGAGCGGGGGAGAGAGGAGAGGGTCACGCAGAGTCGAGGGTGTGTGACGTAACTGGTTCCCATATCACAACACGAATCAGGTCACAGCACGGACTCACATCATCAACACCGACTCTGATCAGCACGGTTGGCTATGTACTGTGCGAAAGAAGTTCAACATACATACATATATCACCATAAACCCACATGAATAACATGGGCTTGCCTCATCAATACGGACTCACATCAACACGAACTCACATCATCAGCACGGACTCAGAACATCACCACGAATCCACAGAAACAACATGGACTCACTTCATGACCATGAACCTACGTAAATATCATGGACTCGTATCATCAATACGGACTCATACACTCAACATGAAACCACATCATCAGCAATAACCCACAATCGGCACGAATCCACGTCACCAACACAGACTCACATCTTCACCATGAACCCACATCATCAACACTGACTCACATCTTCGCCATGAACCCACATCAACACAGACTGACACCCTCACCGCGAACCCACGACACGGACTCACACCCTCGCCGCGAACCCACGACACAGACTCACACCCTCACATAATCCTCACCTCGTCGAGTCTCGCTCCGATGGCTTAAGCTGCTGGACGATGTCGTCTCTCCGCGCCTCTCGATCGCCGCCTTTCGCCCAAACTGCCAGAGGCACGTGGGGGGCGGGGCCAGGAAACCACGCCCTCCGTGACGTAGCAGTCCGGAGCTCCTCCCCCTCAGCACCTCCCCCCCCCGATGCCCCCCTCCGATGCCCCCCTCCCTCCACTAACACCTCCACGAAAACAGACCACTACTAACACCACCACTAACACCACCACTAACAACCCCACCACTACTAACAACCCCACCACTACTAACAACCCCACCACTAACAACAACACCACGAACACCAGTACTAACAACAACCCCACGACCACAACAACCGCCATTCGCCACTAAGTGGCGGTGACGTCACCACGACGCTTGTGCCAGGCCATGTGCACCTTGAGGCCACGTGAAGTGTCGAACGCCCGCTGGCAGGAGGTCACGGGGCAGACCCAGCAGGTGCCACGGGTCGACTGCGGGCCAGGAAACCACGCCCTACATGACGTCACTATCTCTCAACTCCTCCCCCCTCCAGCCCCCTCCCCCCATACCCCCTCCCCCGCTTCTACTTCCGCTTCCGCCGGGGCGAGTGGCGCCAACTTCTGAAACGGTTCGCTGTCTGGGCCTCCTCAGGGTCGACTCAGCCTGAAGGTGAGTACCTCGCATGGTGTGGACACCTCAGCAGTGGTGGGGGAGAGACAAAGGCGGTCCACAGCCGCAAGCTTCTAAACAGCTGCTGGACTCGCGGCATCGGTTCAAGCAGAGCCCGGCTCTGCTGCTGCTGATGAGGCACTGAAGGTGGAAACCGGCCCAGAGTGGCGCTCGAGTTGAGCCATTGCTGCTGATGAGAGGCACTCCCAGACGGCCGTACGGCTGATGGGATGAGTCAAGGAGACTTTGCTTCATCTCTGCACGGAATGATTTATTGTGGAGGCCAATCGCCTGCTGGCGGAATGGGCCTCCACTAGAGGCCGCTAAGTAGGGTATTTGGTCTATTCTTCCACGCTGATCTACACGTGTTGGAGCAAGGTGAGCGTACCCACCCTTTACCCCACCACGTGCGGCAGAGGTGCAGGTTCCATTCCATCGCCCACACACCCACCCACCAACTCACCACTCTCACCCATCGACTCACCCACACAGTGACACGCGGAGACACACGGAGACACACAGGGACATAGAGCCTTGACACAGTGGTTGTGTCGGTGGTGTGGGAGTAGCAGGATCAATGTGGTTGTTGTGGTGGTTTTGTTGCTTGTTATGGTTGTGGTGGTTGAGGTTTTAGTTGTGGTTTAGGTGGTTATGTTGGTTATAGTGCTTTTGGTTATGGTTACGTGTGGTTGTGTAGGTGGTGGATATTATAGTTGTGGGGGTTATATTTTTTGTGGCAATAGTTGTGTACGTGGTGGTTGCGGTGGTCATGGATATAGTTGTTATAATGGTAGGTTTTTACCCTTTTAACTGGTACAAAACTGACACCTTTATTCAAGGAATCATGTTTGCAATGACCACAACACAAGTAGTCAATAAAGCAAACAAAAAGAAGCAACTCTGATAAGGATAATAATATGCACTGTCCTTGAAGTTGATTGGCCCACACCCGAGACGGCTTTCTTTAGAGCCTAGTCCCCATTGGTGTAGGGCCAGATGACACCAGAAGGCGTACAACTCAAAAACAGTGCAATATCAGAGTATTGAGAGTTCGGGGTAAACATTTACACTATGAGATCTCTTTTACCAGTGGCAAAATATAATGGTAGGTTTTTACCCTTTTAACTGGTACAAAACTGACACCTTTATTCAAGGCATCATGTTTGCAATGACCACAACACAAGTAGTCAATAAAGCAAACAAAAAGAAGCAACTCTGATAAGGATAATAATATGCACTGTCCTTGAAGTTGATTGGCCCACACCCGAGACGGCTTTCTTTAGAGCCTAGTCCCCATTGAAGAAAGCCGTCTCGGGTGTGGGCCAATCAACTTCAAGGACAGTGCATATTATTATCCTTATCAGAGTTGCTTCTTTTTGTTTGCTTTATTGACTACTTGTGTTGTGGTCATTGCAAACATGATGCCTTGAATAAAGGTGTCAGTTTTGTACCAGTTAAAAGGGTAAAAACCTACCATTATATTTTGCCACTGGTAAAAGAGATCTCATAGTGTAAATGTTTACCCCGAACTCTCAATACTCTGATATTGCACTGTTTTTGAGTTGTACGCCTTCTGGTGTCATCTGGCCCTACACCAATGGGGACTAGGCTCTAAAGAAAGCCGTCTCGGGTGTGGGCCAATCAACTTCAAGGACAGTGCATATTATTATCCTTATCAGAGTTGCTTCTTTTTGTTTGCTTTATTGACTACTTGTGTTGCGGTCATTGCAAACATGATGCCTTGAATAAAGGTGTCAGTTTTGTACCAGTTAAAAGGGTAAAAACCTACCATTATATTTTGCCACTGGTAAAAGAGATCTCATAGTGTAAATAGTTGTTATAGTTGAGGTCGTGGTGGTTGTAGTTATAGCTATGGTGGTTATGTTATGGTTTTTGTGGTTATGGTTGTGGTTATAATTGTGATTGTTGTTGGTGGTTGTTGTGGTCAAAGTTGTGATGGTTATGTTATGTTTTTGTGGTTATATTTGTGATGGTGGTTATGTTGGCTGTCATGGTCGTTTATGTATGTGTAGGGAGCGGTAGAGTCGCGGTCAACACGCCGCGCTACAAACCCGTGGACACAAGTTCGATTCCCGCTCACGGCCAACACCAGTGACGATCATCTGAACCAGTCCAGGGCCTCCCGTACGTCGACTCTGCCTCAAATGAGTACCTGTTGCTGTGTGTAATAAACATCGCCACTCGGGAGACAAAGACGGTCGGGTATGGGGCTTTCCAACCACCCGCTTGTGTGCCACACTGCCGGCCTCCATAGGTGTTCGCTAACAGCACTTGCCCCGACAGTCTGTTAAATGCTGTACGGTAGATCTTTTTATTTTGTCTTTGTAGGTGTGTTTAACTTATTTCGCACCGTACGTAGCCACTTGTGCTAACCGGAGGTGTGGTTATAGTTGTAGTGGTTATTTTATGGTTATAGTTGTGATTATATTATGGTTTTGGTTATAGTTGTGTCCATAGTTTTAGTGCTTAGAATTGTGGTTATATATTATGGTGATAGTTGTGGGTTTGGTTATAATTGTAGTTGTTGGTTTTGGTTACAGTTGTGGTTATATCTGTGGTTCTAGTTGTGGATGAATTTGTGGTTCTAGTTGTGGTTCTAGTTGTGGTTATGTTCGTGGTTGAATTTGTGGTTCTAGTTGTGGTTTTAGTTATGGTTGTTAGTTGTGGTGGTTCTGCTGGTGCAGATGGTGGGATGGAGGACACCTTCTGGGTCCCCTGCCCATGCGGTTCCAACAGCGATGGCTCCAGCCGGCACTGTCGCCCCTGTGCTATGTGGGTCACAAAACCTTGCATTGCAGTCATTTTAGGAGCCCTCGCCTTCTCCAACTTCATTTGCAGCGTACATAGCCAACCGTGCTAACCGGGGGTACATTAAAACCTCGCCACAAAAGCCCTGTTGCTCGTGAGCTTAGCGACTCAAATAAATCAGGTGCTAGGTTTGTGTGATTAATGCTTACAAATCGGGGTCCATAATGTTGAATATGGCAGAAGGTCGAGTTCTATCCATTTAAAACCAAACGTGTTTCTTACTAACCAGATTACAGGCAGTGCGTTCGACACCATTTGGAATGCGCTGTTACGATGTGCTGTTCCTTTGAAACCATTATCAACACTGAGAAACCCACACAGTGATTTCCTGGATTGAAACAATGCAATGTTTGTTATCCAAACCACTATTGGCTCCCATAACACGTTTTTTACACGCAGTATCCAATAGTGGTCACTGTTGGACCAGAACCAGAAACATTACCATCTGCACATGGAGGCAACTTTCAATCATACATTTTTCACAGTTGGGAAAACATGTACGACATTAAGGAGATATTTGCCAGCATATTCTACTTAATGACTGTACGCGATGATGACAAATGTTGCATTTCTCAATCGTCAATAATTGTTGCACCAAGCTCAAAGGAACCCAATCTGGATGTGTCATGACGTTCACTTGTATGCACAGGCATTGTCGGAAACTGTTGCCATACTTCAGACAAGACAGCACACATTCAGTTGTCTTTTTAAAACCTGCACCATCTGAAGAACCAAAGTATGACGGTGTTCTTCTGGAGCAATATTTAAAGCAAGTCGGTTGTTACTGCCGCTAACCCTGAGCCCAAGTCCTTGTGGCCTGGCTTCTGGGTGAGTTTGCAGTCTCCAGCCAGCCAGAGAATCAGCAGCCACAGATTTTCGAATAAAACCTTGTTTCGGTTTGATCCACCGAACAATATCCATTGACCACACCACAAGTAAAGCAATAATGTAACTCTGAACAAAAATGTGAATAAATTAGGACGGTTTATTAAATGCTTGTATCCAAGGAAATATGTAGAGCAATAGACAAAATATATACAGAAATAGACTAAAAATATTTACACTAATAGACTAAAAATGTGTATCACGGGGGGAGGGTGGGTGGTGTGGTGATAGGATTCGTGGTTTACACAAATGTACGACCACCACCACTACCACCCCTACTGTGGGGTGGACCGGCCACCGCACAGTAGCACGCGGCGGAGGAGTGAGCGTATTGCTCTCCCCACACGAGCCATGCACCCTCGCTTCTTATTCATTTCCTTCATCTCCTTTTCCTCCTCCAACTTCTCAAACACCTGCACCATCATCTCCTCCACTACCATATTTCCCCCCTTATCCGGCTCCTCCGTCTCCTCCGTCTCCTCCGGCTCCTCCTCCTCCGGCTCCTCTTCCGCCGTCTCCTCTTCCTCCTCCACGTCCATCACCTCATTCTCTAACTTCTCAACCTCCTGCACCATCATCTCCTCCACCACCATCTTCTCTTCCTCCACCATATTTGCCCCCTTATCCATCTCCTCCTCTTTCTCCTCCTCTGTCTCCTGATCCTGTTCCTCCGTTTTCTCTTCCTCCTCCACCTCAGTCTTTTGGTCTCCCTCATTTTGCACCACAACCTCTGTTTCCTCTTCAGAGGTCTGGGCAAGTGAGGTGGGCTGCACCGGTTTCACTCTGTGAAGACACACGCACGACACGACTCCACCTTTTGCTATGACAGAGATTGCAGTCACCTCCCCATCTCCCGTTGGTGTGGCAGATTAAACCGAGCTTAATAACAATGAAAAAAATTGAGTACGTTTCATGTCAGAGCTGTCATTCTGTTGGGACAAGATTATCACGAAGGAATGTGCCACTGTGTCTCATACAGTCTGCTGTAGTCTCACAGTAGCAGGCAGCGTTGCTTTGTAAATACAACTAAGTCATTTGTCATGATTTCTTTTTGTTTTCATGATATATTCTAATTGGGGCAAATATGACCCCTGGCACACAATGGCCTACTCGTTTTGAACGAACTTAGGGGAGATCTTCAACATCCACTGCAAAGGAGAGGGTGCATCATGTATTGACATCCTGTCATGGCAGTAATAACCATCAAGAGTGCTGCCGCTGGGCCGCATCACCCATGCACGATTGTTGTAAAAATATCTGATGGTGATTCGTGTTAGATAAAGCTGCCCATCTTGACTTCGATGGCATCTCAGAGTGCTTTACAACGCAATGAGGCACTTACATATCACATCTCGCACCTCAACGCATTTTACGGTGAATGAAGGGTTAGATGGTGAAGATTTGGCCGCATGATTATGTGGGCTCATCCACAAACCAATTATGGAAAATAAATCGGTCTACAGATGAATGTACACGTGGGGTAGGCTGGAATGCACTTGTGTTCTCCCCCCGTTCTGCATGGGTTTCCTCTGGGTTCAGCAGCTTCTTCCCCGAAACTGAACCCACAAATACAATACCACTGGTCTTGGATCAAAATCGACCTCTAAAGCACTCAATTGGGATCACACACAGCAACTTTGTTCCCTAATGATGTTCATTCTGGGTAAACAAGCATAGTAATAATGATAAAAAATAATAAACACATACACAGGACACATGCAGAGTTGCTTACCGTGGCTCAGCGGCTCCAGACTTTGCATCGTATTCTCCGGAGCCCTCTTCTCTGGATCTCAGCGCTATCAGGCCCTGCACACTGCTAGCAGAGGTGGTGGTAGCGGTGGTAATGGTGGTGCTGGTTGTGGCCGTGGCTGCCCCTTGATCATGGACCTCGGCCATGCCCTGAAGCCAACTGTGTGCGAGCGCCTGAGTGGGAGTCATCCGAAGATTTGGATCCCATCTGTTGAGAGGCACGCGGGGGCACACGTGGTGAGAGGCACGTTTCAAGGATTTACGTTTCTTCCCTTCTTCCACGAGGTCCAGGAATTTTCACCAGCAGCGGGAGTACTCCACTGCCCAGTAGCCTAAAAATGCACTTAGCCTGCCACTGCCCATCTTTCATGGGCCTCCACAGACACCGATCTTGACACTGCTGGTACAGGTCATCGGCAGGTTCACTCAGTTCCACATCCTCCTGTACCACATCAGCTCCACCTCTTGTGATATGGCTCAGCGGTGACGACGTGACCCAGACGTACCACATTCTCCACATGTAGAGTTTTGTGATTCAAATTTTGGACTTTCGGATCGGACGAAGAGGAAGAAAAAAATGGGGGCCTATGGGTGTCTCTAACGATTACTTGAAGGAGAGTGACTGATATGAGAATCCTTGTGGGGAGGTGTGGGAGAGGGGAATGGGCAGGCGGGAGGTTGTCTTACTGTATCTAATGTAGGCAACAATGGACACAGTCCACCAACTCTGGGCCCAGGAGATGAGTAAGAATGATAGGGTGGAGCTGGTGATTGATGGAGTGTGATCACCAATAATTTGGAGGAGATTGAGTGAAGGGGAATCCTCGTGGGGGGCAGCAGGGGGAAGAGGGAGAGGAGGCAGTTCTTACTGGAGGCAGCGGCTGATAAAGTCCACAAACTCCGTGTCCTGGCTCTTGAGCACAGAGTGTAGTGGGAAGCTCCCCGGCAGGCTGTATGGTTTCTTCCAACTACCTCCAGGGGCCATGCACAGCGGAAGAGATATATATACATAGTTACAAACCACATCACCCACCTACCCACTCACCCACCTATCCACCCACCCACTCGCCAACCCACTCACCTAACCATCCCCCCACGGCCTACTCAACAACAATAACCGCCATTTGCCACTAAGTGGCAGTGACATCACCATGGTGCTTGTACCAGGCTATGTGCACTTTAAGGCCACCTGAAGTGTCAAAAGCTCAGTGGCAGGAGGTCATGGGACAGACTCCGGTACCATGGGTTGACTGATTGAGATGATTGGCTGTGGTAATTAAATTTAAGGTTGAGGGGTTACCAGCCTCTCGCACCCATTGGCCTCAGTGGTGGCTACAAGCCCCATGAGGGGAATTGCATGTTGAAATTGACCTTCCCTCCCTTGGCATTGCTTACCACAGCGTTACCGACCGGCACCACCTTTGAGGTAGGGTGTTGTTTTGCAACTTAACCCCGCCACCCTCTCACCCCCCCACCCACGCACATGCCTACCCATCCACCTACCCATCAACCTACCAACCCTTCTACTCAGAAAAAAAAACATCACTCCGTTGGAATTATGCAATAACAGCCCCAAGCCCCACCCCTTTTAACTTACCAAAGTATATCAATCCGTAAGGAGCGGCATGTATGAAGTTTCTTGGGGGCACACCAAGCCTCTCCACACGGTTCAGACAAAGACAGAGTTCAATCATAAAGCCTCAGTAGACTGTTGGGGCAAGTGTTGTAAGCAAGTAGCAGCATGTATTGAGGCTGGAACTGTGGCACACGAGGGCATGGTTGATCACATCGCCCCAGGTACGTCACACACCAAACTAGGTATCTATTTGAAGCGGAATTGATCTAGGAGAGGCCTCGGGACCAGTTCTGATAATTGAACCTCAGGGCGGTACCCCAGGGTACCATAGTTCCCCGGCTCTCGCATAATGTCCGTGATGCAGTCATTTTTAGTCTGGTGATGGTCGGCGATGCGGTAATCGACTCATCTCAACGAGCTGTACACAATGCACTCTTTAAAGTTTAATTTTTCGAAAACGGATTTTTAATGCTAATATTTGGTGTTTCGACATCGCGGAGTAGTACTGATTTCGCATTGATTGGTACCCCAGTCGCGGAGTTAAGTACACCCCTGGAAAAAAAAGTTTCCCAGAAATAAAATATTTAATTGCCTCGGCCATTTTGTATTATTTGGTACCCTGGTGTACCACCATGAGGATCAATTGCTGCCACCAGTGCTGGTGGTGGCAGTGGCCATGAGTGGGAATCAAACTCGGGTCTCTGCTGGGGTTTGTAGCACAGCGTGGTGCACTAACTACTGCACCACATATTCTATACACAAAGGCAAAGACAAATATCCCCCATATAGCTTTAACATACTTTTGGTCACACACATAGACAAGACAAACACGTGTACACACATGTACAAGACAAAGATCCCCGGTATAACCTAAACAGACTTGGGGCAAGTGATGTTAGCGAGGAGCACATCTGAAGGCTGACACGCCACACGAGGGGGGTGGGTGGCCAACACCATTCCTGGCCGCCTTTTTCTCCCTAGTGGTGATGTTTACACTGCACCAGGTACTCATTGGAGTCTGAGTCGACCTAGGGGAGGCCCAGGACCGGTTCAGATAATCGTCACGTGTTGGCTGAGAGCCAGAATAGAACTTGGGTCTCCAGGTTCGTAGCGCACCGTGTTAACCGCTACACTACCGTGTACACACATGTACAAGATACACATGTACATGTTTTTTTTAAACTATCAACGCGCACGTCCTTTGGACGCGACCGCTTATCCGTCTCTCCCAGCCACTTGCAAAACATTTATGCTGGCATAGAGCCCTGTCTCTCTATCCTGCTCTCAACTTCTTTAAACTCTACATTGCAATATTTCTAGATTTCTGTCTCTGGCTCTTTTTATCTATTTTCTCTATTCCTCTGCGCACTATTTTGCTTCTCCCGCCTTCTGTATCCTTCATCCACCCTCTCACCCACTTCCCTCCCCCGATCTCACTCCCTGTTTCTCTCTCACCCTCGCTCTCCTAATTCCCACCTCTCCCTTGCCTGTCCCTAATTTTCTCTCCCACTGCTTCTCACATTCCCTCACTGTCTTCTTTCCATTTTACTCTTTCCTTTATGTTTCATGCCCTTTTTCACCCTCCCAGCCCCTCTCCATTCCTCCCTCACCTCTCTCCTCTATCTCACTCCCGTCCTCTGTCTCCCTCACTCTTGTATCACCCTCCTCTCTTGCATTTACACGGGATACGCACCAGCTTGGTTTGAGGGTGGGTTGGAGGGGTGAGGCGCCATGTCAGCACAACTCTGGAACCCTTCTCAATGGTATAGAATGTGGGTGATGTCATCTGATCAAAGTGTTACAGGGGTAACAGTGTACAGAGTCCCAGATGTGTATTTGGATTGTGGATAAGTGGAATCAATGAACACTCAGGAAGTGGGCTCTATCTGAACTGGATAGTCGTGTCACAACATTGAAGCTGTTGTAGTTATTTGGCTCTTTGGGTGCTTTAGACACATTGTGTGGATGACAGCCAGGGTGTTAAATTAAAAGATGGAGCAATGAAATCAGTTTGTGTTCAGGCGCAAGGTGGTTTGTTACGTCACAGGATCGTGAGAGGTGATAGCGGCTATGGGAGGCCTCCATCCAGGAGTGGACTGGCCATGGCTGATGATGATTATGGTGATAGGTGTTGACTCCCTAACAGGGGCAGCACTGCCTAAAAGGCCTACACATTCTTGGAGAAGTAATTATCTAGCAATGTAAAATGGATTCTATTAAAGGCTTTATGCTTTACATGTTTTCGTCAAAATATCAGAGATGAAGTCTTATTGTTTGTAACGGCCTTCTTAAAGCAATTTTAATTGACTCCTGTTGCTTTTGTCCACATTGCGGAGCTGCAGTGATGAGCGTTACGAGGAGCCATACCCCACTGCCTGATAACTGCCTCCAGAAGACTGCAAAGGTGCTTCCCTGTGTAACGGGTTCCGGAGACACTTGTAGAGGTAACTTCTTTATTACACCACAACACTCCAACAGTACTCCAACAGTCCTGATACTCTGTTACAGCCTAGGTACACAGCCTAGATACTCTACTCTGGCTACGCTCTGGACTCGCCCTCACAAGGTCGTAAAGTCGGGAGTTCCAGAGTCCCAGCGCTGGCTCTCACAGCATCCCAGGGTCTTCAGATGGCTGGTCGTGGGTCTTGGGTCTTGAGTTACAACTGGGCCCCGATCGTCCAGGGAGCTCTCCTTTTATGCCTGGTTCAACGAGGGGTGGGGCCGTGTGCGCCACCAGACATCCCACAGAGCACACACAGCCCCCCGCCGGTTGGCGGCGCCCAGAGGCTTAAGCGTCTGGACCCCCTGGGAACCCAGCGCCTGGCGCCCAGGGGATTAAGCGCCTGGCCCGCCCAGGGACCCAGAGCCCCCAGCAGCCCCTCCCTTCTTATGTCACTACATTACCCCCCTCTATGTAGCCTCCAGCCGTCCCGGCTGTCAATAATTAGAAAGTTTAAATTAACGAAAGGGAGAGAGAGAAGAAAAAAAAATATGCGAGCCTCAACAGGAAAAGAAAAGAGAACAAGAAAGCAACCATAAATACCATAACCAACCTGTACAACTCTACACTATATACAAGCATCAATCAACAAAAAGGTGAAGCAATGACACCTGAACAAACGACCCGCGGCACACCTAGCCCTCCTCGGGATCCGCATAGAAAACGGGGAATTAACAACAACAAATATACAGATTCCGACGCGTTGGATGCACAACCACCGCATGGATGGCAGGGATCCACACCACCCTGCCACCCTCCCATCCGTCAGGTGGTGAGAAGGCGAAGACCAACATGTCTAGCACCCCTCTACACACACTTATCCGGACGTCTGTCTACATCCCGGGTCGAGAAGTCGTACTTCAGGGCCGACCCATGTACTGGGCAAAGAAGTCGCACTTCAGGGCTGCTCCAGTATCTACATTTTTTAAATATATATATAAAATTTACATGACACAAACAAAATAAATCTGCCTGCTCGTGTCCATAAATGGTGGCCGCATGCGCGAACCGCATCTCCAAGGCATCCCGTGCTTGCGTCCCAGCAGCCCTCAATGAGGACCACCACCGACATTACATGTCCAACCGTTAGCACCCCCCGCCTTTCCAACGTGGCGCCTCCATCCTAAAACTGCACACGTCGGCCATATCGGGGGGGAATTTCCGTGTTACCACCCCACCGCCTTTCTGACGCGGCATCACAACCAGTAGCACGCGTCGGCCATATCGGGGGGCTTCAACCCAGTCTCTCTCCAAGACTCGCATCGCAGCATATAGCTGTACCGACCGATCTGAGACGACCCATCGTTCACTCCCTGCACAACATGCACCCTAACAACTGAGGGATACAGTCCCAACGTAACGGGACAACTACACCTGAACACCACGAATCTCCAGCCCACTGTTTCAACGCGCCTCGGAGTGTTTCAATCTCCGGGCCGTCAGGGCGAGCCTACTGCTCCAGACGCACTACGGAGGGTCTCAACCTCCGGGCCGTCAGGTCAAGCCGTCAGCTACTCCATGACGGGACCACACTCTCCGAGCCATGTGAGCGCACAGCCCACTAGGCTAGACATGCCACGGAGTGTCTCTATCTCCGGGCTGTCAGGTCAAGCCGTCAGCCATAGCATGACGGGACCACAACTCTCGTGTTAGACACGCAACACCCACTGGGCTATCCTGGTCAGGATCTGCACCCCAAGATATTTGAGAGCCAGCCTGACAATTCCAAATCCTTGGCAGTATGTCATCATCTCAAGATAAATGCCCCATACAGTATATACATCGTTAACAATGACAGCACAAGCTATACATTAACAATCACGAACAAAGCTCAATACAAACCATACATTGTTAACAATCACAAGCAAAGTTTCGCACACACATTCACAACACTCACGAGCGTAGCTCCACACAGTTTACCCAACAACAATCACGACTCCCCGACGACAACGAAGATAATATCAACACAAAAATCATTAATCCAGAGCGCGTAAATGTACGAAGTGTCAGGGGCCTGGTCTCCCGACCTCCAACCTTTGGCCAGAGCAGCAAAGGCGGCGACCTGCGTGTCGGTCGATGTGCCGACCCCGGCGCTGGTTACAGTAAGAATGGCGCCCTCACTGTCCGGTCGCAGCGCTGATGACGCGGTATGCTAGGTTGCAAACAGCTGTCACCCGGCGGTGAGGGACGCAGCGCTGATGACGCGGCGTCTCCGGGTTGGCCCACGCTGGGCCAGGAAGTGACGTCGCTCCCAGCGGTCACTGCTCCTCCGGTGGAAGTGATGTCATTCCCGGAAGTATCCCTCACATCCGTGGGGGGGACGCCGGTGGCGGGAATGGCGGCGGCGTCCACCATGTTTGTGGTGGCGGCGGCGGCGGGCTCGGGTGAGCGCCGCGCCTCCTCTCTCCCTCCCGCCATCGCCCGCGAGCACTGCATCTCGCCCAGGAGGGAGGCGGTGGCGCAGAGCAGCTCTGCGAGGCGAAGCAGCGCCTCCTCCATCCCTGCTCCCGACGCTGGAGAGGGGACGGTCAGCGGAGCAGACAGCTGCTCAGCCGGCGGTGCGGCGTTGTTGTCGGCCGGCGGTGCAGCGTCGCTGTCGGCCGGCGTTGGCCGCCCCATCGCTGCTTGTTCCTCGACATCGCCGTCAGGACTGAAGGTACGTGGCTTACTTCTTGTCTCCATTGCCACTTCTGACGCCAAATGTAACGGGTTCCGGAGACACTTGTAGAGGTAACTTCTTTATTACACCACAACACTCCAACAGTACTCCAACAGTCCTGATACTCTGTTACAGCCTAGGTACACAGCCTAGATACTCTACTCTGGCTACGCTCTGGACTCGCCCTCACAAGGTCGTAAAGTCGGGAGTTCCAGAGTCCCAGCGCTGGCTCTCACAGCATCCCAGGGTCTTCAGATGGCTGGTCGTGGGTCTTGGGTCTTGAGTTACAACTGGGCCCCGATCGTCCAGGGAGCTCTCCTTTTATGCCTGGTTCAACGAGGGGTGGGGCCGTGTGCGCCACCAGACATCCCACAGAGCACACACAGCCCCCCGCCGGTTGGCGGCGCCCAGAGGCTTAAGCGTCTGGACCCCCTGGGAACCCAGCGCCTGGCGCCCAGGGGATTAAGCGCCTGGCCCGCCCAGGGACCCAGAGCCCCCAGCAGCCCCTCCCTTCTTATGTCACTACACCTGCATTGCACATTCACTTTGTGTCCTATGTCGGATCTACAGCACTAGGGTGTTTGTAGCTGTTATGCATAAAACATCCTCTTCATCTCTTCACCTTTTTATTTGAGAATCCATCCATTCACATTTACTGAGATTCATTATTTCTTGACTTAAAGCTTTCGCGACTGCAGGAATTAATATTCATTGGGTCTTTTGGTAAAGCCACATAGATAGAAGAAAATCATGAAAAATATCACGACGTTTCGATCGCAAGACAAGCAATCATCACCAGGTGAAAAAATTGCGGGAGAGCTGCTGAGGCAGGATGTTATAAAGGTTTGAGATGGGTGTAGCCCAAGGGCCATAAGCGAAGGAGGTGGGGCTAGTGATGACATTTGCATGTAAATGTAAGATCGGGTAAATCGGAGAGCTACCTCCACGACGACGAAGCTGCGGAGGTGGCTATTGTATTGTGAGAGGTTAGTGAGACGTTTAACCTGTTAACACAGCCACCGTTTCGTTTTCCTTCGCCACAGAGGAAAACGAAACGGTGGCTGTGTTAGTGAGACGTTTAACCTGTTAATGTAAAGACATTTAACCTGTTAATGTAACACTAGAGAGGTGAAAATAACTACTAACATCGGTAGGTAGGATGGAAACATCACAGCCAGTTATGAATTAAACTGGTTCATAACATCCTTCCAATGATTGCTCAGTTTGTACCCATCTTCTTGGTTGATATTGTGTCTGTGTTTATAGATCTGGATGGCTTCATGAACGAATCTTTGCTGATAGCCAGTGGGTTTGCAGTGTACCTTCGTCTTTGAAAAATCGATTTCGTGTGTGCCCACAGCATTAAAACAATGATCAGCCACGGCCGAGGTATTGGTCCTACCGTGTTTAAACATGGTAGGTATTGGTCCTACCATGGACCGGCTCTGGTTCCTGCCACAATGAGGGGTGGACAGTCCTCGACTCGGGGCAGGAGACTACCAAACAACAGGGAGTGGTTCTTCTTCTGAACAAAATAATGAAGGGGGTGTGGAAGTGTGGCAGTGAAGTATTGGAAGCTGTTAGCCCCAGGCTACTTTGGGCTCGCCTTCTAATTAACCGGAGGCGAGGAGTGGTGGTCGTGGTTACTTATGCCCCCACCGAAGACGAACATCCGTGGAGGGATGCAGGCAAGGCCGATGAGTCAGATGCCTTCTATGACCTCCTGTCACAGGTGCTATCTAAAGTGGCCCCTCGGAATAGAGTCATCTTGTTGGGTGACTTCAATGCCCGAGTTGGTCATGATGCTGGCACCTGGTCTGGAGTGATTGGAAGGCATGGGCCAGATTAGCTCAATAACAATGGTAGGAGGCTGCTAGATTTTTGTGCAGCCCATGGGTTTTTAATTACCAATACGCTGTTCCAGCATCAGCTCATCCACACAACATCATGGACGCATGCCGGGTCCAAGCAAGAATATCTGCTGGACTACATAGTGGCGGAACAGCAGATGTAGGCCCATGTCCTTGAAACCAGGACCTACCGTGGAGCTGATCTGCCCTCTGACCATCGACTTGTCATCTGTAAGATGCGCCTCCCATTCTTCCACTCCGGTGGTGGGTGTACACCCAGGACCCCATTCAAATCTAAGGTGGCCTGGTCTCAGCTAGCTGATGAAAGTTGCAAGCTAGAATTTCATCATCGCATGTGGCTGGGGTTGGCATCGTCCCCCACTCCTCCAGATGTCGAGGGTAAATGGGTAAGGTTTAGGACTGTGACTCAGGAAGCTGCAATGACTGCTTTGGGTACGCGGTCCAGACCTCCCCAGAGACCCTGGCTGACAGAGGTGGTGTTCAAGTTGGCTGAGAAAAAGCGATTGGCCCACTCTAATCGTCTGCAGCATCGCATGTCAGAGAATGAGGTGGCTTACCGCAGCCTTCGCTCGAAGGTTCGGAGAGCCGTGAGGCGCTGCAAAGATATGTGGTGGTCTCGGGTTGCTGAGGAGATGGAGTCTTCCTCAATGGCCCGCGATCACAAATCCCTATTTAACTCCATCAAAACAGTAACCAGCAGCGCCACACCTATTACCATTATAAGGGGGAAAAACGGTGATCCAATCTTCGACCCCCAGGAACAGGTTTGCAGATTTGCTGAGCATTTCTGTGAGGTCCTAGGGGAGGGGAAATTCCTTGACATGGAAAACATCGTGGGACAAAGTGGGGATGACCCTGCTGAGGCTGCGGTGCCTCAAATATTGGAGGAAGAAGTCATCCCCTGTTAGTGGCTGGCTGAGTGCCATCTGTTGAGGAAGTACTGAAGGTGATCCAGAGTCTGAGACCAGGAAAGGCACCAGCCAGAGATGATCTCTCAAGCGAAATGCTGAGGGAGGGTGGCGTTTGTGCACAGACTGCCCTTCATGACATCATAACAATAGTCTGGACCACTGGACGGGTTCTGCAGGGTTGGAAGGATCCCTTGTGGTCCCCCTCTTTAAGAAGGGGGACCGCACAGACTGTAACAACTACAGGGGCATCTCACTCCTCAGTGTGCCGGGAAAGGTCCTGGCAAGGATTATTCAACATTTCCTTGCCAGGCACGCTGAGGAGAGGCTTGCAGAGCCTAAATGTGGTTTCAAGAAAGGGCGGTCCTGCACAGATGCCATATTCTCTGTCCGTTTGCTACAGCAGAGGTGTAGGGAATTCCAACCAGACCTACATCTCTGCTGTATTGAGCTGGTCAAGGCCTATGATACCATCAGTAGGCCTGGGCTCTGGGTTGTTCTTTGTGCTTTCGGAGTCCCTGACCCTCTGCCCACGATCATTAAGGACCTTCATGATGGTGAGCGGGCCCGGGTAAAACTACGTGGCTGGGAGTCGGAGACATTCCCTATTCACCTTGGGGTGCAACAGGGATGTCCTCTGGTTCCAACATTTAGCATCTTTTTGACCACGTAGTTCGTGAAGCCTTTGATGGCTGTACCAGAGGAATTTCCATCTGGTACAGATACAATGGGAGGCTGATCGATGCCCGGGTGCAGTCAAGGGATGGCTCCCTATTGGTCAACCATGTGATGTATACCGATAATCTGGTAATTGCCGCTCACTCAGAGGAGGAGTTGGAGGCGCTGCTGCTGAAACTGGAGCGTGACACTAAGAGGGTGGGGCCTTTCCATCAGCCCCACCAAAACTAAGCACCTGCCTGGGTATTTTGTACCATCGGGCACTCCGCCCCCACAACTCCCAATCGGTTGTGGAGAGAGTGGAGAGTTTCCCATACCTGGGCAGTGTGCTCATGACCGGCTCCGGTTTGACAGCAGAGGTCTCACTCAGAATCAGTCGAGCGACATTATCTTTTCATCAGTTGCATAACGCTGTGTGGAAGCTACCTGGTCTGTCACTCTGCACGAAGCTTCAAGTCTTCTCGGCCACAGTCATTCCCTCCCTTCTCTATGCTTGCGAAACGTGGACCCCCCAAATGGAGCATCTTCACCGATTAGAAACATATAGGCTGGCCTGCCTACGATCCATCCTGGGTTTAACCAAGCTGAATTGTGTGAGGAGCTCACAAATCTTTGAAAGATTTGGGCAAAGTCCCATCGGTGAGCTCCTCCGGCAGGCAAGGCTGCATTGGCTGGGTCAGGTAGCCCGCATGCCCAGTCACCGTATGCCTAAATAGCTTTTGTTTGGCCGGATAGAGGGGGCTAAACGGTCACGGCACGGGCTAGAGAAGAGATGGAGTCATGTGGTACAGGAGGATGTGGAGCTGAGTGGACTTGCCAATGACTTGTACCAGCGGTGTCAAGATCGGCCTCTGTGGAGGAGGCTCGTGAAAGATGCTGCTGGGCAGTTGGAGGCAGTCGCCCTCCAACAACAATGGAGGTCAGAGGAGCGACGCTCACAACAACGAGCGGAGCGCCGAGTGGCTAAAGCATAGCAAGTTGGCACAGTCGGGGGCACAGGTGGTGCATCAGCCAGTCATCTCAGTCAGTTGACCCGTGGCACCTGGGTCTGCCCCGTAACGTCCTGCCAGTGGGCATTCGACACTTCACGTGGCCTCAAGGTGCACCTAGCCTAGCACAAGTGTCGTGGTCACGTCACCGCCACTTAGTGGCGAATAGTGGTTGTTGTGGATTGGTAGCTGTGAACCTGACAACATGAGTTTGATTCTTGACCAGCATTGTGAAGTAAGGTCCAACAATCCCCATGATCAACATGTCATTGGGAGGCCTTTATGCAGCAGTGAATTGACAAAGGGCTGTAAATTATCATTTAGTTTTATGTTGTACGAATGTCTGACAATGTATGTATTTTTAACTTCTTTCACACCGTACGTAGCCAACCGCATTAATCGGAGGTGTCGGGGAAGGACAACAAACTAAATACAAAAGCAGTTCTCAAGAAATGAGTTTTCGATGCCACTTTCTTTGTGGAAACCTGAGTAATATCAAGCTATATAAATAGAGGACCTTTAAAAAATATTAATTTCTTCCTTGATGGTGGAGTCAATATTCTGGTGTAAGAATTCACTTCCGATGTTAGAACTTCTCCATTTCAACATGTAACGTATGTTTTTATTTTATATATTAGTACAACAATGAACAGGGATTACATATTTATGATTGGCTGGTATAATTTACATGTGCACTGGTGGATCTGGGCCACCAGTAGAGATGAACACTTTGATTTGACTAGAATTCCAAATCCTCAACTTTCCACGATGACAATACAAGGCAATGAATTTATCCATGTCAGATAATACCGCAGATGCGATTATGACGAGACTGCACCGTGAATGCGTCTTTCCTTCTTTGCAGGTGGTTTACATTCTGGAGAAGAAACACTCAAGGGCAGCCACAGGCCATCTCCGGGCCCCGAGCTGCGGCCAAGGCACAGTGGCATCACCTAAAGGCCCCGGCCCCTTCATCCTCTTTTCCCCCCTTGACCACCGCGTGCCCAGGATTCACATTCCCCAGTCTGAGTGCCCGCCCGAATTCCTGGCCCGACCTGGTGACTTTGTGAACACCTTGTTTGTGGCCTGCATAACAGAATGGCCCGAGGATACCAAGATTCCACGAGGGTATGCTCAAAACATACAAACACTTATCTGCTGCATGCTAAAATGTTTTGGGGTGATATTCTGCACTAGAGCAACAAAGCCAAAAACGGTAGCATTGCATGCGATGCGGGCAATCACAGTATGTGTACATATTCTTGGTTCTTTAGGTAAAGTCACGTAGAAGGGAAATAATAAAATAAAAAACATAAAAAAAAAATCTAACGACGTTTCGACTGCAACACAAGCAATCATTATCAGGTGTGAAATCCACAGCAAATGTTTTTGCTGTGGATTTCTTCTACGTGACTTTACCAAAAGAACCAAGAATATGAATCCCTGCAGTCACGAAAGCTTTAAATCAAAAGTGTGTGTACAATTTAAGATATGAATAGATGCACAAATTACAAAAATTACTAAAAAGTGAATTACCGAAACAGGAGGATTTTATCACAGTTGTGGCTGTTGTCTGATGAGGCTGGTTGTAATTACCGGCAAAAGTCATACTCGAGTTGTAAATGTGGGTTTACTCTCCAACACACTGGTGTGACGAACTCGTAACTAATTGGCACATTTTGTCTACTTGACAAACGGCACATTTATATTCATGCGATCTAACCCAAAATATCTCTATTATGGGTTATCAGAATGTTTACTTGAATATATATCTATTTTATTGCTCTATGAAGAATATAAAAAAATACGAATAGGTTGTATTCTTTTTGGTAATAAAACAGGTGTTAAGATGTTCAAACACCAAATAGAAACCTTTTGCAAGGAATCATGTCTGCATGTACTTGTGGTGAAAATACAAACAAAAAATGCTTTTGTTTCTTGCAAAAGGTTTCTATTTGGTGTTTGAAAATCTTAAGACGTGTTATATTGCAGAAAGGGTAAAACCTTTTGATACTGGCAAAAAAGGTTCCATTTTGTAGCTGCTCACCCCAAGCTATAAATGCCCTGAAAGTGCATTGTTGTTGTACTGTTTGCCTTTTGGCATTCTCAGGGCTAACACTGGTGAGACTATGCCCTAAAGAAGGCTGTCACTGGTATAGACCAGTTTCAAAGGCAATGTATATATTATCAGAGCATAATATGCCACATATAAAATACCAATTAATTTATCAGGCCCATTATTGACTTGGTGTCGTTACTTATTGCTTGTGTTGCATTGTATAATGTCACTGTTTTACTACTCATGCCAAATATTGTCCAGTCACTTACCCGACGAGCCAATCATGCACGTTCCCTATTGTTTGTGTGACAGATCTCTGGCAAAGAGTCTGGGCGCGGCTGGTGATATAGAACCCGAGACAGAGGGGATGCTCATCGAATATGGCATTGATTTCTCCGAGTTCCCTGATGAAACTCTTCAAAATCTTCCACAAAATCTGCCCTGGACCATCTCAGCAGAGGAGCTGGCCAGGAGAAAGGACCTCAGGTGTTCCAACAGCCTGTTCACAGTTCCCGACACCGCCACACACGGAAATGTTACAGGATTATCATGTACTCTGTTCAACTGGTAAGGCTGTGTTGTGTTACAACACCGACTTACTTTTAGGCATTGTTATTAAGTGAAAACGTGACAAAAGGAAAAACGAAACGTAAAAAAATTACATTGTTTCAAAATGGGGGTACGTTCCCAATGCAGAGATGTTTACTCTGATGAATGTACCAAATACACTGCTATGTTATCCTCAACACGGTGACATTAGACACCCTACCTGATGATTTGGCATGAGGACATCACTTCTTCATGTCATTATTGCTGAACTTACTATTGCAGTTAGTCCAGGTTGCCATGGAGTTCTCTGCCGACATCTGTCCTGCCACCACCTCGTGCTGTTCTGAAACATTTCCTATCCAAAATGGTGGAGGTCACTTTGCTTCTTGCTCTTCTGCTCTTAGGCTCATCAGTAAAATGTATTTGAAAGTTTTCAAATTGCTTGACTCGCTTCCTGGCATTGATTAGAGATATGCACATTCTGCATGCAAGCATGCACAGCAAACGGCAATAAATGTAGAGATAGGTAATACCTTTCACGAAACTTATGATCACAGTTTTCAGGTAGGACTGTATGTCCACTTCAACCATTTGTTTATGAATACCAGTGTCTCCATGTGGTTAAGAGTGAATAGACAGGCACAAAACACCCAAGGAGTGTTATGCAGATATCTACAGCAAACCAATTCCTACTCCAGGATACATTACCCTTCTATCGCACATGTAAATTGCTCTTGAAGGTCATGGGAAACCAAATAATGGACAATTCAGTGGCCAACTGACCATGTGTTTCAGTTATATTTGCAGACAGGTCTTTTATACGATCTAACATAAGATCATGATCTAGAAAAATAAAAACAAGTTAATAGCAAACTATTATGCCTGAACGTTGTAGACTATGAAAAGGAATGGTATTCAATGGACACTGAAGCAGTCATTCAAGCTCAAAATCCAAGGCCATAATAAAATTATACAAATGATCTAAACCATTTATAGATGGCACAGCTTACACCGAGGTTACACAGAGCAAGGAAGACAAAATAAATAATAAGAGGTCAGGCTAGAAGGTACGTTCCCACTCAGGCTATTAACAGAAATATTGGAAGATGTCCTTAACAAATTGGATTGGAGATATGGAAGTGTAGTGAGTCCAACTGAGTCGCAGACGTCTTAGGGAGCAACACTTTCATTAACCATTAACACAACATACTCCAGGGCTATTAACACAACATTCTCTTGGGTGGTGACCACCCAACTAACCACGCTACGGCGGAACTAGACACGTTTCCACTATCCCGGGTCCGGACCACAAGCTAGGTCCTGGACCGCGTGGCTGGAGGCTTCTTCAAGCTTGACGTGGATCTCCTGCCTCTCCAACAGTTCGAACTCCGAGCCCCTCCCAGAGCCTCCCTTATATCGGGCCGGGCTGGGGCTGGCTCCGCCTCTCGCCCCACCCACCTCGATCTCTCTCGCCCTTGCCCGAAGGCTCTCAAGAGTTATTTTTGGACCATGTGACCACCCATTGGCCCCCTCCACCGGTGGCCCCCCTCCACCGGTGGCCCCCCTCCAGTGTCATCCGGTCACGTGTCCCCAGGTCAGCAAGAGTATTATGCCCCCAACGTAACCCTAGCTGGCTGACACTCTCTCGCTATCTCAACAGGAGCCCGCACCGCATGCTGTGTGTGCGTGGTGCCACCGCGCTTAACCAGCGCTCACCCAAGCCCCCACTAGGGCTGGTATTACACCCCGTGTCCGGGGTGTACACACAACAGTATACCTCCGGCACCACACGGTGACATTCCCAGTCACTACAGAAGCATACAAATTTTTACAGAAATTACTAACACAGATTTGCTGAAACAGGAGACGACTTGGTCAGATCATTATGTGATCTAACCCAAAAATCTATTACCAATCATATTTTAGTTTTTTTTACATTACTTTTACTTTTGAATATATTCTTTGATATAGATGTATAAACATGGATGTGTATGCATATCCTAACTGTACTGCGTTGTCTCACCCTGGTTAGAGAGCTGTGTATATTCTCCATTGACCCAGTGACTGCCCGTGATCTGGATGATGCCCTCTCTTGCGAACGTCTTCCAAATGGTAAGCACTTGTAAATGTGGGAAACTCTTATAATCTTTTTGTTTGAAGTACGATTTGGCTTTTGTTTTTAATTAAGTAACAATATTTGGCAGGTGTCCCCCAACCTGTCACTGTCAACCCTCAAACATCCTTCATGGACCACCATGCACCAATACAATATTTTTAATGAAATCAAACAATCTTAGCATCTGCAACAGTTCCAATACGTTTAATGTTTTAGGCAACAACCACTTTGTGAAAAATAATACTTTCTATCTATTGTGTTGACACCTCTTCTGAAAACCGATTTCCTTTTCAAATGAGCATTAAGGTAGTGCTCATGTTGTATGTGTCGGGTTATGAAATTTTGATGAAAATAATAAAAATTAATAATTTTCGGAAAAATGCGCAAATCACATTAATTATGTTAATGTGTGTATTGACATGCATAAATTATGATGGTGCGAGTAATTATATGCATAAATTATGATGGTGTGAGTAATTGTATGCATAAATTATGATAATCGCGGAGATAATCGTAGTAATTTATACGGATGCTTGCGATGATGTTAATGTGAGCAGTTGTGGTAATTAGGCTCAGCTTCGTTTATCCAGAGTTATGTCAATCAGGATAACACGATGATCAATGATTAAACGTTTACCGATTATCCTAGTGTGTGTTATGATATTTAGGTCTCCATTTTCATATCTCATCACAGGATACAGTTATCAAAAATAAGATGGTTTTGCATGGACTTGGAAAGAATCACTCGAACAGTTGGTGTTAAGCAATTTTATTCTAACAAGCATGTGACATTCTATCATGCAGGTCAAACATGCGTCAATAATTCATGAATAACCAAACACTTATGCATTTGCGATATCATGCATTCGATTAATATGAATAACTAAAATTCTTATGCAATTACGAGATTAAGCATTGACTAAAATGAATGAATAAACACTTATGCATTTACTAAATTGAATAACTCAAAACTCTTATGCATTTTCGATATTGTGCATTTAACGAACTGAATGACCAAAAATTATTATGCAATCGTAACCTCTACCTCTCCACCAGGCATCTCATTAGTTCGTTTTTGTATCGATCACAATCGGCGACTGGCCGAGTTTGAAAACAAGCATGACACACTTCATTTTGCGGTAATAAACAGCACTTATTGTATCCCAGAGGCGAAGGTCTATGTGAGGGCGGGTGTGGGGAGAGCGAGTCTGATTTTTTTAATTAATTCTTCGGCGAGATTCTCTGACAAAGGGGAACTGGTTTGACAAGATTTTCTCTCTCTGTGCACGGTCGATTCGTAATGAGAATTTCGGGAGGTTTTAGTTTGCATCGACGAATCTATTGGTCGTTTATGCGATAAGAGAAACAAAAAAACTTCACCCTCTTATAACCGACGGATTCTTAATTACTCAGAGGGCCACGATTCCTTACGGCCAGCTGGTGTTCAAACTTTATAATTAGTCTTCTGATGATTGTCTAGGGTTGGTCCCATTGTGAGAGAGGTGGATTGTCTCTTGGATAAATTCTTGCATGCCCCGCGGGAAGTAGGTGTGTGCGTGTGTGTGTGTGTGTATGTGCTTCCTGGAGGTTGTGAGTGGGGGAGGTGATACGACCCTGGTTCGCAGATTCCTCTCGCCCGTGCGGGTTGCAGCCGCGACTTTCTCCGCAGGGAGGTGAGCGGCGGCGCTTGACGGCGCTTGGCGGCCCTCGGTAGCTGACGGCGCGGTGGCGCGTTCTTTGTAGCTGACGGTGCGGTGTCGCGCTCTCGGTAGCTGACGGCGCGGTGGCGCGCTCTCGTAGCTGACGGCGTGGTGGCGCGCTATCGGTAGCTGACGGCGCGGTGGCACGCTCTTGTAGCTGACGGCGCGGTGGCGCGATCTCGGTAGCTGACGGCGCGGTGGCACGCTCTCGTAGCTGACGGCGCGGTGGCTCGCTCTTTCTCTCCACTGCTGGATGACGAGTCGGTTCTCGTTGGTTGTCGCTCTGGCGATGAACGATGCTTTCGTTCGTTGCTGGTATTGACGTTGGGTTGAAGTTGTTGGCTCGAGAGTGATAGCTGGAATCTCCGTCCGTTTCACTCGCAGCTCGGCGGCTCAGTGTAGTAATTCTTCTTAGGTGGTGCAGACCTCAGCTTGTCAATGCACGTCGCTACCCCGCAAACATCGTCATTTTGGATGACGGAAGAGCTCCTTCGTTGTTGGCGACGAGATGAGATGGGGGGCCTGAGCCCCGGTGAGAGAGATGGAGGCCTGAGCCCCGGTGAGGATCTGTTTGGTGGGGCCCGTGGCCCGGACGAAGTGTTGGGGCCAGAGGCCCTGACGATGTGTGATGGGGCCAGAGGCCCTGACGATCTGTGATGGAGCCAGAGGCCCTGACGATCTCTGGTGGTGGGGCCCGTGGCCCAGACGATCTTAGTTGAATGGATTTTTTTCCGGCTTATATTGAGAAAAATCCCCTCCGTTTCCCGAGTTGTTCAAAGTCTGTCATAAAACCTTCCTGTGTGTGACCATCTGCATCCGTGTGTGTGTCCGTCCGTGTGTTTCGCGTGCGTGTTTGTCCGTGTGTTTATTAGCTTTGAAGACACAGCTGTTGTCGTTCTGGAAGGGGGGGGGCTCGTGACGGCGCCAACGAAGTTATACATTAGCCAGACCGATGATTCGCGTCGAGTTATATATATATATAAAAGAGATATTCGAATCCATGTTTTTGTTACTGAATAATATTTGTCGCGAAAAACCTACGCGTTAAGCGAGCTTAATTATTTCCTCCCTCGCTCGGGGATCATATCTTTTGTCTCACATAGCTTAAGTTGTTTTGGTTTGGAAGTTGAAATGCGACTTATTCCATTATGCCCCAGTTATGCCGAAACCGTGTTCCCGATGTTTCATCGTGACCCGATCTCTCATGGAGATGTTATTCCTTGCGTGTGCAATTTTTGCTGTCCGTGTTGTGGGAAGACAAAGACGGTTGTTTCCAGTGTGGAAGCACCCGGCGCATGCTTTTATTTATTTATTTTCTGAGAACGTGTTAATTTCCTTTGAGCCATTGCCCGGGAGTTTTATTGGTGTCATTCCCCGGCTTTGTGCCTGTGTGTGGAGATCCTCTCGGAAAGACAAAGATGGCCGTGATTACCCTCTTTCATGCCCTCTTTCCTTTGAAATGAGGTGTGCGCACATCTGTGTTAGTGTGTGGGGGCGTGTCCGTTCTCACGTTGCCCCGTGTCTATTAAAAAAAATGATATTATCTATGTTGGCAGAATAATTCTTTAAAAAAAAATTAATTTTAAATATTAAAAAGGGGGGCATATACACAACAGTCCGCCCTTTTGAAAATTATCAGGGGTCGATTTGGCCACTGGCGAATTTTCAAACAAAGTAATGCCCCCTTTTTATGTCATGCATCCCATCAGCCGCCCTTACTCTCGGCGGTTATTTCTTACAACGCGCGTGCACGTATTACAATCTTAATCTGGTTACATCTGAATTAGCAAAGGAAATAACAACCGTTAACATCGATATTGCGTTACATTGGTTCTCGTACATCATAATTCCGGCGAATATTCATTTTTGTTTTTGCTTAACATGGTTACATTTGAATTAAGCAAGGAAAATAACAACACGTTAAAACATCGATATCATCAGTTACATGGTTCTCATACATCATAACTTCGACGAACTTCATCTTTGTTTTTGTTAAATCCTGGGAAACGCTAGGTAGCGGTTTCGAACGCATTTATGCGTTACCTTCCTCATGTTGCCTGGTTTACCACTTATCACTTTGATAATTCGATCACGGTTTTCGGGTTCGTTTTTGTAATTTCCTCTCTCACTCTCTCGCGTCGTGGGAGTGTGTGGTGAAAAATTGTGCTGTACATAATCAGAATTCGCGCACACAACCCACTTTGACACTTGGTTCGTGGCGTTCGCTCTCTCTGCGATTACATGCACATTTGCCGAGTTTGTGTGTCGATTTAATTCTGTCCCTCGTAATGTTGCCCTCTTTGTTTTTACGAGTGTGTTAGATTTTAACACCATTCCCGATATGTCATGAACATTCGTCTCCATTTTAGCACTCCGATCCACATACATTTTGGTTTCCCTTGGATATTTTTCATTCAAAGGCTCACGCCTGCGCTCCTCAGGGCATGTCTCTGTGTTCTCTCTTTGTACTGTCCGATCACGCTTCAATGCAACCCTGTCCTTGTATTCGATCCGCGCGTCATTTACGGGAGCACTGTCCGCGTTTTTGCCCGCCCTGTCACTTGCAGCCTGCCTGTATTTCTCATTGAGCTCCGGGTTTAATACCTCGGCGGGTGGGGCGCGTGTTGGCCGCTCGCTCGCGATCACTGTGGGTTGTTTATCATGTATTTGGACCGCATTCTGTGTTATTCCTCTATTCCCTCCTGGTATAGCCGGTGGAGGAATTGGTCGGAATTGGATCGATTGTGTTTGACCTCCCATCCTACGATTCTTCTGCATGTTCGCATCCATACCTCCGCGGTTTGTGTAACACCTTCCCGCTAGGTGGTTATCTTGCCATCTCTGTGCGTAATTTGAACCTTGCGTGTGTCGTGGGATGGGGTGTTGATATGGTTCTGTTCTGAACCTCTCCCTCCTACGATTCTCGTACATTTTTGGCCCAGTGTTTTTCCCATTTGGGTGCCAAATTTTTTTTGGATTGTTACTTCGCCATCTCTGTGGGTAATTTTGACCTTGTGTGTGTCGTGGCATGGGGTGTTGGTATGGTTCTGTTCTGAACCTCCCCCTCCTGCGATTCCTCTGAATGTTCGGCTTTGTGCCGCTCTCATTCTCGTGCCAACCTCTCTCTGGTTTATTTTGCCACAGGTACGTGTGTGTTTGCTCTTCTAGGCATTGTGGGACTGTTCGGTGATTTTTATTCCTCTCTGAGAGGCTGGGTTCCTTATCCCTCTCCCTGTGTTCTGGATCCGAATTCTGATTCTTAGCTCTGTATAACCATGCCATGTACGCCTTGCTCTCTATGCGGCGTAAGGATGCGGTTTCTGGATTCAAAACCATTCTCACCCTTTCTGTAATCTCTGGGCTCAAGGATTCAAAAAACATAATTTTGAACATTTTATCTCCTTCGTGGTATTGATTCACATCGCCTGCGTAATACGCTCTTTTAAATTGTACGAGGTAGTCACGTGGATCTTGGTCCATGCCCTGGGTCATCGATTTTACAGCATAAAACCCCTCAGTGAGTGTCGAATATTCTCCAAACTTCCGAATCACTGCCAGGCTCAGTTGTTTAAAATCATTTCTTACCTTGTGTGGTAGTGACTTTACCCATGGGATAGAATCTTTATGTAAGGTCCGTTTCAACAAACTCGCTTTTTCATCCCGTCTCCTCAGCCCTCTAATCATTGCCTCCTCTTCTACTGTTGCGATATGTGTGTGGATATCCATAGTCTTATTGTGGGGGTCAAAATCGGGAATTCTGACTAGAGCCTTGTCCATCAATTTAAGGGTTTTACTGTTGAATAAGTATTCCGAAAGTTGATCGCCGTCAGCGTCATCATCAAACAAGTTATCATCAGGCAATCTGTCACTTTTATCTGTTCTGTGTGGGGCGTGATTAAGCGGTGTGCATTTTCTGTGTGCGCGCCCAGTGCCGTGTCGCTCGTGTTGCCATTTCCCTTCAGTTTTTGCCTCTGCCCTTAGTGGAGCACGTCCTGTCGACTTTACTTTAACATTTTGCTTCCCTCTATCTGTGAAGTTGTCAATCTCACATGTTTTTGTTTGCATATGTATCTCTCCATCCCTTCTCTCGAATTGTGAGAGTTTCTGTTTGTCAAGGATTTTTTGTTCGATATGCATAATTTTTTTGCGATTAGTCCCTGGACTCTGTCCACGTACCCAAGAGTGTGATTTAATGTTACTTCCATATTTATTCTGTGGATCCACGTCTGTGAGTTTCGCTGGTGTCGCGAGCCCTGATTTCTCCTCCCTTACGATGGTGTGAGGACATTTTTCCTCGTTTATTAGAGACGATTTCTCTCCTGTTTCCATTCCGAATTTTCCTTCATTCCACCATCCCTGTCTGTATGCCTGTGTGAAAAGGAATGAGTCCTGTCCTGCCTTCTCTGCAGCTTTTGCATCGTGTTCGCCTTCGTTACATTTTATCCAGTCAATTAGTTTCCCCCGAGGTGTGTTCGTGTTATCGATACAGCTCCCTTCCCATATGTCTCTCTGACTGTACTGCTTTGTAACAGATTGGTCGGTACGTTTTAATACGAGCTCCCCGTATCCCGTAACCCATTCAAAAATTATTCCTAATCCTAGCATCTTAGGTATGGCAAGAGTTACTTTGACAATTCCTTTTAGAGTGCATATAAAACAATTATCTCACAGAGTGTAATCAGTTTGACTCGAGCTATTGTTATTTTCCGATTCAGAGTGCGTACCTCTAACACCATTTATCACAGGATGCAATCGGTTTGATACGATATTATCTTAATTCCACTGTCTCTGTTTCAACCTGCTATTCTGGGTTTTAACCTTACAGGGCGTTTTTTTTTTGTTTTACGCCCGTTTACAATCACAATGCAATGTTTGGTCACGATATTCTGGTTAACACGACGTGAGTCATTCCTTCATCCATGCAAAACACTGTCTGTAAGAGATCCCGGACGACGCCACCCATTATGTTGTATTTGTCGGGTTATGAAATTTTGATGAAAATAATAAAAATTAATAATTTTCCGAAAAATGCGCAAATCGCATTAATTATGTTAATGTGTGTATTGACATGCATAAATTATGATGGTGCGAGTAATTATATGCATAAATTATGATGGTGTGAGTAATTGTATGCATAAATTATGATAATCGCGGAGATAATCGTAGTAATTTATGCGGATGCTTGCGATGATGTTAATGTGAGCAGTTGTGGTAATTAGGCTCAGCTTCGTTTATCCAGAGTTATGTCAATCAGGATAACACGATGATCAATGATTAAACGTTTACCGATTATCCTAGTGTGTGTTATGATATTTAGGTCTCCATTTTCATATCTCATCACAGGATACAGTTATCAAAAATAAGATGGTTTTGCATGGACTTGGAAAGAATCACTCGAACAGTTGGTGTTAAGCAATTTTATTCTAACAAGCATGTGACATTCTATCATGCAGGTCAAACATGCGTCAATAATTCATGAATAACCAAACACTTATGCATTTGCGATATCATGCATTCGATTAATATGAATAACTAAAATTCTTATGCAATTACGAGATTAAGCATTGACTAAAATGAATGAATAAACACTTATGCATTTACTAAATTGAATAACTCAAAACTCATATGCATTTTCGATATTGTGCATTTAACGAACTGAATGACCAAAAATTATTATGCAATCGTAACCTCTACCTCTCCACCAGGCATCTCATTAGTTCGTTTTTGTATCGATCACAATCGGCGACTGGCCGAGTTTGAAAACAAGCATGACACACTTCATTTTGCGGTAATAAACAGCACTTATTGTATCCCAGAGGCGAAGGTCTATGTGAGGGCGGGTGTGGGGAGAGCGAGTCTGATTTTTTTAAATTAATTCTTCGGCGAGATTCTCTGACAAAGGGGAACTGGTTTGACAAGATTTTCTCTCTCTGTGCACGGTCGATTCGTAATGAGAATTTCGGGAGGTTTTAGTTTGCATCGACGAATCTATTGGTCGTTTATGCGATAAGAGAAACAAAAAAACTTCACCCTCTTATAACCGACGGATTCTTAATTACTCAGAGGGCCACGATTCCTTACGGCCAGCTGGTGTTCACACTTTATAATTAGTCTTCTGATGATTGTCTAGGGTTGGTCCCATTGTGAGAGAGGTGGATTGTCTCTTGGATAAATTCTTGCATGCCCCGCGGGAAGTAGGTGTGTGTGTGTGTGTATGTGCTTCCTGGAGGTTGTGAGTGGGGGAGGTGATACGACCCTGGTTCGCAGATTCCTCTCGCCCGTGCGGGTTGCAGCCGCGACTTTCTCCGCAGGGAGGTGAGCGGCGGCGCTTGACGGCGCTTGGCGGCCCTCGGTAGCTGACGGCGCGGTGGCGCGTTCTTTGTAGCTGATGGCGCGGTGTCGCGCTCTCGGTAGCTGACGGCGCGGTGGCGCGCTCTCGTAGCTGACGGCGCGGTGGCGCGCTATCGGTAGCTGACGGCGCGGTGGCACGCTCTTGTAGCTGACGGCGCGGTGGCGCGATCTCGGTAGCTGACGGCGCGGTGGCGCGCTCTCGTAGCTGACGGCGCGGTGGCTCGCTCTTTCTCTCCACTGCTGGATGACGAGTCGGTTCTCGTTGGTTGTCGCTCTGGCGATGAACGATGCTTTCGTTCGTTGCTGGTATTGACGTTGGGTTGAAGTTGTTGGCTCGAGAGTGATAGCTGGAATCTCCGTCCGTTTCACTCGCAGCTCGGCGGCTCAGTGTAGTAATTCTTCTTAGGTGGTGCAGACCTCAGCTTGTCAATGCACGTCGCTACCCCGCGAACATCGTCATTTTGGATGACAGAAGAGCTCCTTCGTTGTTGGCGACGAGATGAGATGGGGGGCCTGAGCCCCGGTGAGAGAGATGGAGGCCTGAGCCCCGGTGAGGATCTGTTTGGTGGGGCCCGTGGCCCGGACAAAGTGTTGGGGCCAGAGGCCCTGACGATCTGTGATGGAGCCAGAGGCCCTGACGATCTCTGGTGGTGGGGCCCGTGGCCCAGACGATCTTAGTTGAATGGATTTTTTTCCGGCTTATATTGAGAAAAATCCCCTCCGTTTCCCGAGTTGTTCAAAGTCTGTCATAAAACCTTCCTGTGTGTGACCATCTGCATCCGTGTGTGTGTCCGTCCGTGTGTTTCGCGTGCGTTTTTGTCCGTGTGTTTATTAGCTTTGAAGACACAGCTGTTGTCGTTCTGGAAGGGGGGGGGCTCGTGACGGCGCCAACGAAGTTATACATTAGCCAGACCGATGATTCGCGTCGAGTTATATATATATATAAAAGAGATATTCGAATCCATGTTTTTGTTACTGAATAATATTTGTCGCGAAAACCTACGCGTTAAGCGAGCTTAATTATTTCCTCCCTCGCTCGGGGATCATATCTTTTGTCTCACATAGCTTAAGTTGTTTTGGTTTGGAAGTTGAAATGCGACTTATTCCATTATGCCCCAGTTATGCCGAAACCGTGTTCCCGATGTTTCATCGTGACCCGATCTCTCATGGAGATGTTATTCCTTGCGTGTGCAATTTTTGCTGTCCGTGTTGTGGGAAGACAAAGACGGTTGTTTCCAGTGTGGAAGCACCCGGCGCATGCTTTTATTTATTTATTTTCTGAGAACGTGTTAATTTCCTTTGAGCCATTGCCCGGGAGTTTTATTGGTGTCATTCCCCAGCTTTGTGCCTGTGTGTGGAGATCCTCTCGGAAAGACAAAGATGGCCGTGATTACCCTCTTTCATGCCCTCTTTCCTTTGAAATGAGGTGTGCGCACATCTGTGTTAGTGTGTGGGGGCGTGTCCGTTCTCACGTTGCCCCGTGTCTATTAAAAAAAATTATATTATCTATGTTGGCAGAATAATTCTTAAAAAAAAAAAAAAATTTAAATATTAAAAAGGGGGGCATATACACAACACTCATCTCCTGTTTGCAGCCCTGAGGTAGTAGCGCAAACTCCACGTAATTATGTCAGGGACAAGCCTTTCCATAGGATGACCACTGTTGACTTCCCCAAAAAGTGGTATCTACTTTATTGATCGTGGAGAGATGATGGGCTGAGTCAACCTCCCATCCAGGATTTGAGCTCGCATCCTTCCGATATCGAGCCGCTCGCTCTGCCGCTGAGCCAGCTAGCTGGCTGCTCCTATGGCTCCGTGTATGCTCCCCCACGGCCATCTGCAGGGGGGTGGAGTTTTGTGCACACTGCTGGTGTGGGTGGAAATGCACATTACCTCACTGGGGGTCTCGGGCACCATCCTCTCGCTTTTTCATCTCTGCACGATCAGCTGTCAGGGCGGGTCACACATCTGAAATATTGGTTTTCTCATTTCGTCATTAATTTAAAAAAAATTCCTTTTAAGTAATCAAATATATTCTGTTATTTCCATGTGATTGTCATGTTTCTTAAGCTGTATTCCCATTGTTATTTTTAGAACATCCTCGAACATTCTGCAGGCTGATATTTCATAAATGACAACTTAACATTACGTTGAAGTTTATGGAATGGCTGTTAATTCCACGTGTCTCCACAGATTTTCTTTAGGGCTTCATCATTAATTCATTCATTCAAGACACATCCATTAAAACAACTTCATGAAGGGCAACTTTATGAAGATTGAAATTAACATGCAATTTCATTTTCAATAGATTTTATGACTAAATTAATTCACAGTTGATTTTTTTTGCTCATTCCTTGGGAATATAGAATATCATGCGGGGCCAGGAAACCACGCCCTACATGACGTCACTATCTCTCAACTCCTCCCCCCTCCAGCCCCATACCCCCTCCCCCGCTTCTACTTCCGCTTCCGCCGGGGCGAGTGGCGCCAACTTCTGAAACGGTTCGCTGTCTGGGCCTCCTCAGGGTCGACTCAGCCTGAAGGTGAGAACCTCGCATGGTGTGGACACCTCAGCAGTGGTGGGGGAGAGACAAAGGCGGTCCACAGCCGCAAGCTTCTAAACAGCTGCTGGGCTCGCGGCATCGGTTCAAGCAGAGCCCGGCTCTGCTGCTGCTGATGAGGCACTGAAGGTGGAAACCGGCCCAGAGTGGCGCTCGAGTTGAGCCATTGCTGCTGATGAGAGGCACTCCCAGACGGCCGTACGGCTGATGGGATGAGTCAAGGAGACTTTGCTTCATCTCTGCACGGAATGATTTATTGTGGAGGCCAATCGCCTGCTGGCGGAATGGGCCTCCACTAGAGGCCGCTAAATAGGGTATTTGGTCTATTCTTCCACGCTGATCTACACGTGTAGGAGCAAGGTGAGCGTACCCACCCTTTACCCCACCACGTGCGGCAGAGGTGCAGGTTCCATTCCATCGCCCACACACCCACCCACCCACCAACTCACCACTCTCACCCATCGACTCACCCACACAGTGACACGCGGAGACACATGGAGACACACAGGGACATAGAGCCTTGACACAGTGGTTGTGTCGGTAGTGTGAGAGTAGCAGGATCAATGTGGTTGTTGTGGTGGTTTTATTGCTTGTTATGGTTGTGGTGGTTGAGGTTTTAGTTGTGGTTTAGGTGGTTATGTTGGTTATAGTGCTTTTGGTTATGGTTAAGTGTGGTTGTGTAGGTGGTGGATATTATAGTTGTGGGGGTTATATTTTTTGTGGCAATAGTTGTGTACGTGGTGGTTGCGGTGGTCATGGATATAGTTGTTATAGTTGAGGTCGTGGTGGTTGTAGTTATAGCTATGGTGGTTATGTTATGGTTTTTGTGGTTATGGTTGTGGTTATAATTGTGATTGTTGTTGGTGGTTGTTGTGGTCAAAGTTGTGATGGTTGTGTTATGTTTTTGTGGTTATATTTGTGATGAAGGTGGTTATATTGGCTGTCATGGTCGTTTATGTATGTGTAATAAAGGACTCGACCACGGTATCTGGCTTGGTGTCTTTTATTCGGGTTCGTATACTTTTCCCACACGGCTCTTCCACTTTCCCGTAGCAGCCTCACTGCTAATCTCCTCGTGTAGCTTCTCCAGCTGCCCTCGTTGCAGCCCCACCACTGCTCTCTCTTCTCCGAAGCAGTCCCGCTGCTGTTCTCTTCGTGCAGCCTCCCAGCTGCCCTCGCTGCAGCCTTACCGCTGCTCCCCGCTTCTCCGGGGTCGGTCACCGCTGGCCGACGGTGCCCTATCCGTACTCTGTGTGTGTGGCGATCTCGCCACTCTCCCCAGCCTTCGCCCTGCGTGGCCTTACTCTCTCCCAGTCTCCAACAACCTCCCCTCCTCTTCCGGTTTCTCCCCTTTTAGACCTGAACCCTCTCCCCCACGTGACGTAACTCCTCCCCCCATGACGTCACATCCGGAAGGTCGTTTACGCCCGCATTACACCACCCTCCCCCGTAGAGAAAATCCAGCCGACCTCGGCTGAACAACAACTCCAACAAGTAATGTGAGCGAACACGACCGAACACGTTAAAGGACACGAAGCATACAATAATATAACAGTAAAACCAAGAACACAACACAACATTCAACGAAATGTGAGGGATTTTGAGCGGGTGCGGGTCGCCGGCCCGTCCCGGACGGTCGGCGGCCCACCCGCCGAGCGGGAACGTGACAGGGTTTTAGGAGCGACAGGACAAAGTTCATCTGTCGCTATTGGAGGCCCGCCAACGTCCCGGTCCCGTATTCCCGAAGGCCCAGCGTCAGAGGTGTCCCGCGATCGCGTCTGCGGCGGGGTCGGAAGGGCTGCGGGTCTCAGAGTTTTCGCAGCCGTAGTAGGCACACCCCGAGCAGAGCCTCCTCTGTCTTGCGGCGTCACGGCCGGCTTGTCTGTAAAAGGCACGACAGGCGCTCTTGCAAGGTCAACAGGCACAGGCAAGGGCGAGTCGGCAGCAACAGACCCCGGCAAGGCAACATCAGGAGATGACGCATCAGGTCGAGGGGCCACGTATGGTTTCAAGCGAGATGTGTGAACGAACCAACGCCGGGATCCAACCCGAACACGCGCCGACTGTGGGTTGGGAACATCGATGAGGCGAACCGGCCCTTGCCAAGGTTTATGTAATTTAGGAGAGGTACCTGGCCACACTTGTGGGCAATGGCGCCAGGCCAGGTCCCCCACTTTCCAGGGGCACTTCCCCTTAGAGCGTCGAGCACACCGCTCGTTCCGGGCCTGGGCTTTGGCCGTAGCCATGCGGGCCCCTTCCCGCGCCACAGTAACACGGCGAACGGTGTCCTGAATATAATCAGGAAGAGGCTTAACAGGTCCCCTCACTCCAGTTCCCAACTGCACATTAATCGGCGGCACGTTTTCACGACCGTACATAAGAAAAAACGGCGAATATCCTGTAGCCGCATGCGGCGTCATCCGGTACGCCGAAAGTACGCCAGGGATATGCAAATCCCAATCTGATTGTTTTTCACTCACCGTGTGACACAACATGGCGGACAAGGTCCGATTTAGCCGTTCAACCGTACCATCCGTTTGTGGGTGGTAGGGGGAAGTCCGTATTTTCTTAGTTCCGAGAGCCGCACACACTTCCCCCAACAATTTAGAAGAAAAATTTCGGCCCTGATCCGTGAGGAGCCTCTCTGGCGCCCCCTTGTCCATAACGTACCCAAATAGAAAGGCGTCTGTAATGGACGCCGCTGACTGGTCGGGCAAAGGCCAGGCCATCGGCCAAGCGGGAGAGGTACTCCACGCCAACTAGCAAATATTTATTTCCCTTAGCGGATGGCGGAAAGGGTCCCAAAATATCTAACGCCACCAATTCATTAACTCGAGACACCTGAATAGACTGTATCGGCGGCACATATGGATGTTTAGGTGGCTTCCGGCGGGCACAATCGGGACACGCGCGAACGTGACCGACGACGTCTGTCGTCATGCCGTGCCAATAGTAATCTCGCTGCAGCGTCAATAGGGTCTTCTGCACCCCCAGATGCAAAAGCATGTCGCAATGCAGAGTCCTAATCAATTCGTACCGCAAAGATGCCGGTACAACCAGACGCCAGCGTTCCTGTATCCCTTCCCTCCACATCAGCAGACCATCACGGAGAGCGGTTTCCGGCACACCCCCCGTACCCGGTCCCCCACCCTCCTTCACAGGCCGCTTACGTAAAGTCACCAATGAATTGTCCAACATTTGTTCCCGAATCCACACAGACCTCGGGAGATGCAAAATCCCATCAGCCGGTCCCCCATCAGCCGGCCCCGGCTCATTCGGAGCTTCAGGCACTTCGACCGCCAGCGCGACAGGCTGAGGGGGGTGCTGAATCGGCCAACATCTATGCGTTCCAGACGCGCACGCACAAGGGGATCGCTGTGGCAGCCTGATAAGCGCGTCCGCATTGGCGTGACGCACCCCCTTCTGATGGTGAATTTGGAAGGAAAATTCTTGCAGCGTGTCCAACCACCGCGCCAGCTGGCCGGATGGCTGGTCCATCTTAAGAGCATACTGCAAGGCCGCATGATCTGTGCGTACAATAAACGAACGGCCGTACAGATACGGTCGAAATTGGCGGAGAAAAAAAACAATAGCCAACAGTTCCCTGCGAGTGACGCAGTAGCGGGTTTCCGCGGGAGACAAAACCCGGCTACCGTACGCCACCACGCGTTCCACACCACCTTTGGACTGAGACAACACCGCCCCAATGCCCGTGTCGCTCGCTTCCGTATCCAGAATGAAAGGATGTTCAAAATCTGGATAATCCAACGTCGGCGCCGTAGCCAATATATCGCGCAGGCCCAGAAATGCCGCCTCTTCTGGCGGTCCCCAAGCAAATTTGTGACCTTTACCCGTAAGGAGGTGCAAGGGCCTCGCGATCGTCGCAAAATTCGGAACAAACCTCCGATAATATGAGGCAAACCCCAAAAACCGACGCACATCCCCCACCGTGGCCGGGGTTGGCCAGTCACGGACGCACGCTGTTTTTTTCCGGATCCGTGGCCACCCCGTCCGCACTAACGATGTGCTCCAAGTAACGCACGGAGTGTTGCAGTAGGTGACATTTCTTAGGCTTAAATTTCAAATTAGCGGAACGCATCCTGGTGAACACAGCCTCCAACCACAGTAAATGCTCGTCAAATGTGCGGCTGAAGACGATAATATCGTCTAAATATATCAGACATGTCTCCCACTGCAACCCCGTTAATACCAACTCCATCAACCTTTGAAAAGTGGCAGGGGCCGCATTCAACCCCATCGGAAGACAGTTAAATTGGAATAACCCCTGCGGCGTACGGAAAGCAGTCTTCTCCCGCGAGGACTCGTCAAGGGGAAGCTGCCAGAAGCCCGAAGAGAGATCCAGCGTTGAAAAGAACTTAGCCCCCGACAAGGCATCGAGAGAGTCGTCCATACGCGGCAGGGGGTACGCATCTGCCACCGACACTTTATTTAATTTGCGGAAATCTACACAAAATCGCAATTTGCCGTCCTTTTTCTTAACCAAAACAACAGGCGCGCCCAATGGGCTGTTAGATGGAGATATTATGTCCGCAGCCAACATGTCATCCACTGCCCCACGAACGTGCTCTCGCTCAGCCGGACTCATCCGATGCGAGTTCAACCGAATAGGGGCAGCTTCCCCTGTGTCAATATGATGGTAAAGCAACGAGGTGCGTCCCAAGTCCAAATCGTCGGAGCTAAACACATCAGAATAACTCAATAATAATTTACGAATCGCACAACGTTGTTCCCTGGAAAGGGCAGAATTCTCCCCACACAATTTGGCGATCCAGCGATCATCTGCAGCCTCAGGGCCTGAAACACCACCAACCATAACCTGGCTGGCCAGATGATCATGAGCCGTGAATGCAGTAGTGGCATGTGCCACAACCGTACCAGCCGGTACACACACACTCTCGGTACTTGCGTTAAGCACTTGCAAAAATGGCTGCTGGTCCGGCCGGACAATAGTTTGCGCCCCAACGAGCGCCGATCCGCCCATGATGGTGGCGGACGGCGACAACAAAACCCCAATAGCTCCTTGACGACCAGGCACAGGCTTCCGATATCGCAAGGGAATGAGCATCTGTGAGCCTGGTGGAATATCAACAGATACTTCGGACAGCGCCTGCACCTGGGCGACAGGAGCAGGTCGCCCCCAGGGCGACGGCAGAAATGTAATTTTACGCCCCTCTAGTAATTCAATGCAGTTTTCATTAATTCTAATTAGAATGGGCATCTTGGCCAGAAAATCCGTTCCCAACAAACAAGGGACCGCAAGGGACCTCGAAATTAACACGATTCCCGAGGCCGACACTCCCCCTCTCGTCAGGCACATACACCGCCTTTGTGGGATCCCAACCCGCGGCTCCTCCAGCGACGATGGGCCCATGCGTCCACGCCGTGACTTGTTTCCACCGGCGCAGGTTAAACTGGGCATCCAGACACTTAGCCGCAGCCCGGGATGTCAGCTTTTCATGGCCACACACCGGCATAGGAATGCCCAGATCCCGGGACAGCTCGAGCATCTTACCCAAGATGAGAGGTTCCAGCAGGTCAGGCTCCGTCTCCGGGTAAGCGGCCATAGCCAGCTCCAGTACCGCACCCCTATATGCCACCGGCGACTCCTCGGGTGCTCGCTGTCGTTGAACAAACCGGCGATGAGCATCATCTGGCGGCTCGTAAGCATCCGCCATTTCGTCGAACACTCCTCTCAATGTTTTCTTCTTCGCGGCCTTTATAGAGCGAAAGAATCTGACCGACTCGTCATCGAGAAGAGTCGGCAGAACTTCCAATGCCTCAGCGTCGGTCCACCTTGCAGAACGTACCGCCACCAAGAATCTGCAGGCGAAAGCACTCCAATCGCCCCCGATGGAGAATTCTTTAACAGTTGTACGATGCCGACTGCGACTCCCTGGCGCGCCGTCTTCAGCCGATGACTCATCTGGTGGCATGTTCAACATGGCGTCGCATCGTGGCGTGGTCAAGATGGCGGCCTCTCGCCGCGGAGAGCGCAAAATGGCGGCTTCCCGCCTTCCTTCGCCTGCCACGCCCAAGATGGCGTCTTCGTGCCGCGTGGCCGATGGCGTCGACAGCGAAGGCAGAGCGGCGACCTGCGGACCACCATCGACTCTCCCCGACGCCGTCGTCGGCGTGACGAGCTCACACAACTGCGCCAGTACGTTTTTCAGTGTTTCAAGCTGCTCCGCCATCCGTCCCCATCGTAGATCCGCGGCATTTGGTGCAGACGGGTCCGCCGACGCGGCGACATCTTGGACCCCCGGCTCCGCGCTCGTTCCAGCACGGATCTCCTCCTCCATCGTAGTCAGGTCCCCCGTTGGAGGAAGGTCGTCGTCGTCGGACGATGAAGCAGATGCTGGCGACGGAATATTATTTTTTCTTAGTTGTTTTGCCATGCCGTTACACTTCAGACACCAGTGTAATAAAGGACTCGACCACGGTATCTGGCCTGGTGTCCTTTATTCGGGTTCGTATACTTTTCCCACACGGCTCTTCCACTTTCCCGTAGCAGCCTCACTGCTAATCTCCTCGTGCAGCTTCTCCAGCTGCCCTCGTTGCAGCCCCACCGCTGCTCTCTCTTCTCCGAAGCAGTCCCGCTGCTGTTCTCTTCGTGCAGCCTCCCAGCTGCCCTCGCTGCAGCCTTACCGCTGCTCCCCGCTTCTCCGGGGTCGGTCACCGCTGGCCGACGGTGCCCTATCCGTACTCTGTGTGTGTGGCGATCTCGCCACTCTCCCCAGCCTTCGCCCTGCGTGGCCTTACTCTCTCCCAGTCTCCAACAACCTCCCCTCCTCTTCCGGTTTCTCCCCTTTTAGACCTGAACCCTCTCCCCCACGTGACGTAACTCCTCCCCCCATGACGTCACATCCGGAAGGTCGTTTACGCCCGCATTACATATGTGTAGGGAGCGGTAGAGTCACGGTCAACACGCCGCGCTACAAACCCGTGGACACAAGTTCGATTCCCGCTCACGGCCAACACCAGTGACGATCATCTGAACCAGTCCAGGGCCTCCCCTACGTCGACTCTGCCTCAAATGAGTACCTGTTGCTGTGTGTAATAAACATCGCCACTCGGGAGACAAAGACGGTCGACGGTCGGGTATGGGGCTTTCCACCCACCCGCTTGTGTGCCACACTGCCGGCCTCCATAGGTGCTCGCTAACAGCACTTGCCCCGACAGTCTGTTAAATGCTGTACGGGAGATCTTTTTATTTTGTCTTTGTAGGTGTGTTTAACTTATTTCGCACCGTTCGTAGCCACTTGTGCTAACCGGAGGTGTGGTTATAGTTGTAGTGGTAATTTTATGGTTATAGTTGTGATTATATTATGGTTGTGGTTATAGTTGTGTCCATAGTTTTAGTGCTTAGAATTGTGGTTATATATTATGGTGATAGTTGTGGGTGTGGTTATAATTGTAGTTGTTGGTTTTGGTTACAGTTGTGGTTATATCTGTGATTCTAGTTGTGGATGAATTTGTGGTTCTAGTTGTGGTTTTAGTTATGGTTGTTGGTTGTGGTGGTTCTACTGGCGCAGATGGTGGGATGGATGACACCTTCTGGGTCCCCTGCCCATGCGGTTCCAACAGCGATGGCTCCAGCCGGCACTGTCGCCCCTGTGCTATGTGGGTCACAAAACCTTGCCTTGCAGTCATTTTAGGAGCCCTCGCCTTCTCCAACTTCATTTGCAGCGTACATAGCCAACCGTGCTAACCTGGGGTACATTAAAACCTCGCCACAAAAGCCCTGTTGCTCGTGAGCTTAGCGACTCAAATAAATCAGGTGCTAGGTTTGCGTGATTAATGCTTACAAATCGGGGTCCATAATGATGAATATGGCAGAAGGTCGAGTTCTATCCATTTAAAACCAAATGTGTTTCTTACTAACCAGATTACAGGCAGTGCGTTCGACACCATTTGGAATGCGCTGTTGCGATGTGCTGTTCCTTTGAAACCATTATCAACACTGAGAAACCCACACAGTGATTTCCTGGATTGAAACAATGCAATGTTTGTTATCCAAACCACTATTGGCTCCCATAACACGTTTTTTACACGCAGCATCCAATAGTGGTCACTGTTGGACCAGAACCAGATACATTACCATCTGCACATGGAGGCAACTTTCAATCATACATTTTTCACAGTTGGGAAAACATGTACGACATTAAGGAGATATTTGCCAGCATATTCTACTTAATCACTATACGCGATGATGACAAATGTTGCATTTCTCAATCGTCAATAATTGTTGCACCAAGCTCAAAGGAACCCATTCTGGATGTGTCATGACGTTCACTGTATGCACAGGCATTGTCGGAAACTGTTGCCATATTTCAGACAAGACAGCACACATTCAGTTGACTTTTTAAAACCTGCACCATCTGAAGAACCAAAGTATGACGGTGTTCTTCTGGAGCAATATTTAAAGGAAGTCGGTTGTTACTGCCGCTAACCCTGAGCCCAAGTCCTTGTGGCCTGGCTTCTGGGTGAGTTTGCAGTCTCCGGCCAGCCAGAGAATCAGCAGCCACAGATTTTCGAATAAAACCTTGTTTCGGTTTGATCCACCGAACAATATCCATTGACCACACCACAAGTAAAGCAATAATGTAACTGAACAAAAATGTGAATAAATTAGTACGGTTTATTAAATGCATTGTATCCAAGGAAATATGTACAGCAATAGACAAAATATATATAGAAATAGACTAAAAATATTTACACTAATAGACTAATAATGTGTATCACGGGGGGAGGGTGGGTGGTGTGGTGATAGCATTCGTGGTTTACACAAATGTACGACCACCACCACTACCACCCCTACTGTGGGGTGGACCGGCCACCGCACAGTAGCACGCGGCGGAGGAGTGAGCGTATTGCTCTCCCCACACGAGCCATGCACCCTCGCTTCTTATTCATTTCCTTCATCTCCTTTTCCTCCTCCAACTTCTCAAACACCTGCACCATCATCTCCTCCACTACCATATTTCCCCCCTTATCCGGCTCCTCCGTCTCCTCCAGGTTCTCTTCCTCCGGCTCCTCCTCCTCCGGCTCCTCTTCCGCCGTCTCCTCCATCTCCTCTTCCTCCTCCACGTCCGTCACCTCATTCTCTAACTTCTCAACCTCCTGCACCATCATCTCCACCACCATCTTCTCTTCCTCCACCATATTTCCCCCCTTATCCATCTCCTCCTCTGTCTCCTGATCCTGTTTCTCCGTTTTCTCTTCCTCCTCCACCTCAGTCTCTTGGTCTCCCTCATTTTCCACCACAACCTCTGTTTCCTCTTCAGAGGTCTGGGCAAGTGAGGTGGGCTGCACCGGTTTCACTCTGTGAAGACACATGCACGACACGACTCCACCTTTTGCTATGACAGAGATTGCAGTCACCTCCCCATCTCCCGTTTGTGTTTCAGATTAAACCGAGCTTAATAACAATGAAAAAAATTGAGTACGTTTCATGTCAGAGCTGTCATTCTGATGGGACAAGATTATCACGAAGGAATGTGCCACTGTGTCTCATACAGTCTGCTGTAGTGTCACAGTAGCAGGCAGCGTTGCTTTGTAAATACAACTAAGTCATTTGTCATGATTTCTTTTTGTTTTCATGATATATTCTAATTGAGGCAAATATGACCCCTGGCACACAATGGCCTACTCGTTTTGAACGAACTTAGGGGAGATCTTCAACATCCACTGCAAAGGAGAGGGTGCATCATGTATTGACATCCTGTCATGGCAGTAATAACCATCAAGAGTGCTGCCGCTGGGCCGCATCACCCATGCACGATTGTTGTAAAGATATCTGATGGTGATTCGTGTTAGATAAAGCTGCCCATCTTGACTTCGATGGCATCTCAGAGTGCTTTACAACGCAATGAGGCACTTACATATCACATCTCGCACCTCAACGCATTTTACGGTGAATGAAGGGTTAGATGGTGAAGATTTGGCCGCATGGTTATGTGGGCTCACCCACAAACCAATTATGGAAAATAAATCGGTCTACAGATGAATGTACACGTGGGGTAGGCTGGAATGCACTTGTGTTCTCCCCCCGTTCTGCATGGGTTTCCTCTGGGTTCAGCAGCTTCTTCCCCAAAACTGAACCCACAAATACAATACCACTGGTCTTGGATCAAAATCGACCTCTAAAGCACTCAATTGGGATCACACACAGCAACTTTGTTCCCTACTGCGAACAAAACTTGGCAGGGCCCTCTTGAATATTTTGTCTTGAGACTCAATGATGTTCATTCTGGGTAAACAAGCATAGTAATATCTTCTTGGTTTTTTCGGTAAAGTCACGTAGAAGGGAAGTAATAAAATAATAAAAATAAAACATAAAACAATTCTCACGACGTTTCGGCCACAACGCAAGCAGCCGTCTTCAGGTAAAGAATGAGAACCTGTCAAGCTGGGAGCTTATATCTACGCTGAGTTGGGGGGGTGTAAGAGGAGCGCCTTAACAAAGGGATGTGCATATCAAGAGGCGTAGGAGGTGGGTGGGGGGGGTTTCAAGGGAGGGGGCAGGGGGGGTAGCAATAACAATGGGATGGAATGTTAAAGCAATGAAACATGTGAATGGGAGAGCGGTGACCGAGCACCAACAGCGGTTAATGCCAGTGAGTGGATTGCGGACTGAAAGTCGCCGTAAACGTAAACAACAATCAGTTAAGATCCGAAATGGTTTATTACGTCCTTCCAATGATTGCTGAGCCAGAATCCATCTTCTCGGTTGAAATCGTCTCTGTGTTTGTATATGTGGATCGCCTCATGAACGAATCTCTCATGGTAGCCAGATGGCTTGCAGAGAACCTGTCTTGGAGAAGTCAATGTCATGTGAGCCCACTGAATTGTAACAGTGATCTGCTACGGCTGAGGTGTTTGTCCTACCGTGTTTCAGGTCTGCCTTATGTTCGCGGATGGCATCTCAGAGTGCTTTACAACGCAATGAGGCACTTACATATCACATCTCGCACCTCAACGCATTTTACGGTGAATGAAGGGTTAGATGGTGAAGATTTGGCGCATGGTTATGTGGGCTCACCCACAAACCAATTATGGAAAATAAATCGGTCTACAGATGAATGTACACGTGGGGTAGGCTGGAATGCACTTGTGTTCTCCCCCCGTTCTGCATGGGTTTCCTCTGGGTTCAGCAGCTTCTTCCCCGAAACTGAACCCACAAATACAATACCACTGGTCTTGGATCAAAATCGACCTCTAAAGCACTCAATTGGGATCACACACAGCAACTTTGTTCCCTACTGCGAACAAAACTTGGCAGGGCCCTCTTGAATATTTTGTCTTGAGACTCAATGATGTTCATTCTGGGTAAACAAGCATAGTAATAATGATAAAAAATAATAAACACATACACAGGACACATGCAGAGTTGCTTACCGTGGCTCAGCGGCTCCAGACTTTGCATCGTATTCTCCGGAGCCCTCTTCTCTGGATCTCAGCGCTATCAGGCCCTGCACACTGCTAGCAGCGGTGGTGGTAGAGGTGGTGGTATCGGTGGTAATGGTGGTGCTGGTTGTGGCCGTGGCTGCCCCTTGATCATGGACCTCGGCCATGCCCTGAAGCCAACTGTGTGCGAGCGCCTGAGTGGGAGTCATCCGAAGATTTGGATCCCATCTGTTGAGAGGCACGCGGGGGCACACGTGGTGAGAGGCACGTTTCAAGGATTTACGTTTCTTCCCTTCTTCCACGAGGCCCAGGAATTTTCACCAGCAGCGGGGTGTACTCCACTGCCCAGTAGCCTAAACATGCACTTAGCCTGCCACTGCCCATCTTTCATGGGTCTCCACAGACACGATCTTGACACTGCTGGTACAGGTTATCGGCAGGTTCACTCAGTTCCACGTCCTCCTGTACCACATCAGCTCCACCTCTTGTGATATGGCTCAGCGGTGACGACGTGACCCAGACGTACCACATTCTCCACATGTAGAGTTTTGTGATTCAAATTTTGGACTTTCGGATCAGACGAAGAGGAAGAAAAAAATGGGGGCCTATGGGTGTCTCTAACGATTACTTGAAGGAGAGTGACTGTTTTGAGAATCCTTGTGGGGAGGCGTGGGAGAGGGGAATGGGCAGGCGGGAGGTTGTCTTACTGTATCTACTGTAGGCAACAATGGACACAGTCCACCAACTCTGGGCCCAGGAGATGAGTAAGAATGAGAGGGTGGAGCTGGTGATCGATGGAGAGTGATCACCAATAATTTGGAGGAGATTGAGTGATGGGGAATCCTCGTGGGGGGCAGCAGGGGGAAGAGGGAGAGGAGGCAGTTCTTACTGGAGGCAGCGGCTGATAAAGTCCACAAACTCCGTGTCCTGGCTCTTGAGCACAGAGTGTAGTGGGAAGCTCCCCGGCAGGCTGTATGGTTTCTTCCAACTGTAGTGACATAAGAAGGGAGGGGCTGCTGGGGGCTCTGGGTTCCCAGGTGGGTCCAGACGCTTAAGCCTCTGGGCGCCAGGCGTTGAGTTCCCAGGGGGTCCAGACGCTTAATCCCCTTGGCGCCGCCAAAGGGGGGGGCTGTGTGTGCTCTGTGGGATATCTGGGGGCGCACACGGCCCCACCCCTCGTTGTACCAGGCATAAAAGGAGAGCTCCCTGGACGATCGGGGCCCAGTTGTAACTCAAGACCCAAGACCCACGACCAGCCATCTGAAGACCCGGGGATGCTGTGAGAGCCAGCGCTGGGACTCTGGAACTCCCGACTCTACGACCTTGTGAGGGCGAGTTCCGGAGCGTAGCCAGAGTAGAGTATCTAGGCTGTGTAGCTAGGCTGTGTACCTAGGCTGTAACAGAGTATCAGGACTGTTGGACTGTTGGAGTGTTGTATTGTAATAAAGAAGTTACCTCTACAAGTGTCTCCGGAACCTGTTACATTTGGCGTCAGAAGTGGCAATGGAGACAAGAAGTAAGCCACGTACCTTCAGTCCTGACGGCGATGTTGAGGAGCAAGCGGCGACGGGGCAGCCAACTCGGGCCGACAGCGACGCTGCACCGCCGGCTCAGCAGTCGTCCACCATACCTGCCGATCCTCCTCCAGCGTCGGGAGCAGCAATGGAGGAAACGCTGCTTCGCCTCACCGAGCTGCTCCACGCCACCGTCTCCATCCTGGACGACATGCGTCGCTCACAGGCGGAGACAGCAGGGAGAGAGGAGGCGCAGCGGCCGCACCATCCCGCCGGCTCCCACACAAAGATGGCGGCCGTTCCCGCCGCAAATACATCCGGGTGTGTCGTCACTTCTGCGGGGGGAGCAGTGGCCGCTGGGAGCGACGTCACTTCCGGGCCCAGCGTGGGCCAACCCGATGATGCCGCGTCATCAGCGCTGCGTCCCTCACCGCCGGGTGACAGCTGGTTGCAACCAAGCAACGCCGCGTCATCAGCGCTGCGTCCCTCACCGCCGAGTGACAGCGCTGCGAACGCGAAGCCAGCTTCAGCCGGGTTGCCAGGCAACGAAAGTTTGGCTTACGTCCAGCAACGCCTGCCGGCACTCAAGGCATTTTCTTCAGAGGGGGGTGAGTGGGCAGCGTTCGAACGCCGGTTCGTCTCTCTTATAGAGACGTCCGGCTGGTCGGAGTATGAAGCGCTCCAAGGCCTCCCGGCCATGCTCGACGACGACTCCCTCGCAGCACTCCTTACTGTGCCACGCGCAAAACGTGCCACGCTCACGGATGCCCTTCATCAGATGCGGCTGATTTATGGACCCCCATCCGAAGCACGTCACCGCTTCGATGCGAGGAGGAAGAAGGCCTCCGAGTCGGCGATGGGGTACCGCAGCGCGCTGCTGGCCATGGCAAAGGTTGCCTACCCTCGCATGGATGAAGACGCTGTGGAGTCACTCGTGCTGCAGAAGCTCATGAGCTTGGCCCGCCAGCTTCGAGTTGCCATGCCGACAGCCGACGACGACGACGACTTCACGTCGCTACGTGCTGCCAGGTGCATCCAAGCACACCTACATTGCGATGAGGACACGACCATCGCCGCCTGCGCAGGCCCACCTGATGCACAAGCCTATGACGTGCATTCGGGGCCTCATCAGGCCTTCGCAGCAACAGAAAATCGCGGATCGTCCAACTGGCGATCCCAGCGAGATCACCACCAGCGGGACCGGCCAACCTCGCGCCAGGACGGAGCGTCCATCGTCTGCCACAACTGTGGCCTTCGGGGCCATGTGGCGTCCGGCTGCCGGGTCCCCCGACGCCGGACTTCAGGACCTCCGGCGCCTCGGCCACCACCGTATCCTCGGCATACCCAGGCGAGTCACGACACCTCGCACTCTCGGCCCCCACTTACAACAAGCACGCACCCTCACACCACACAGGGGGGTCATGCTTCGGAGGAGGGGGATTCGGGCCCATCATTGAACAACCGGGCGCTCGGACCGGGTCAATGGTCCGAGTTGGCCCATAGGGTCGTTGCCGCTGCGGCAGGGTCCTCTGCCGTAGTGGGTTCCATCGAGGGCGTTGATGTTCGTATGTTGATCGATACGGGTGCGTCGGCGACCATCATTTCAGACATAATTTATAACATTTTGCCCGATATATGCCGTCCCTTGCAGCCAGTTGATGTGCCATGCTATGCCGCAAATGGGGGTTCGTTGGGCATCACCGGACGGATCAATGCTCAGATCCGCATTGCTGACGTCCAATTAGTTGGGCCCATTTTGGGCTCATCAACCCTCGCCGTTCCGTGCCTCCTCGGAACAGATTTCTTGGGGAAGATGCCCATTAAAATTCTCATTAACAAAGGGTGTATTGAGCTCCCCTCCGGCCGACGCATGGCCTTCCTACCCACACCCACTCGGTTGCACTCCGCATCTACGACGGTGCAGGCGTTGGCGGCGTGCACAATTCACATTCCTCCTGGCTCTCAGATGTTAGTTCCCCTCCGATTTCGTAAACCCCTTGATTACGACGCGTTCATGGGGGGTGCTGTGATCGGGCCTTCGCGTTCAGCTGAGCGGGTGTCGGACCTCGTGTGTGCACAAACGCTCGTGCGAAGCGACCACGACCCCTTTATCCAGGTCCTTAACGCGGGATTGGAAACGGCCGTTATCTGTCAGGGAATGGTGCTTGCTCACGCGACGCCAGCCCCGCCAGAAGATGTGATCGTGGGTCACGTAGGGGGCGAGTTCTCTTCCGTTGCCAAGCCAGGTCCTGACACAGGATGGCTCGACGCGCTTTGCTCCACTTCTGCCGATTTGTCACCATTACAGCATGCTAAATTACGCACGCTGCTGAGCGATTTCGCCGACGTTTTCAGTCAAAGCAAATTCGACATTGGCTGCACTAAATTGCTAAGCCACCACATCGACACGGGTGATGCCGCTCCAATTCGTCAAAACCCATTCCGGTTGAGCCCGGCCGAAAAGGAACATGTACGGGTGGCCGTCAACGATATGTTGGCGGCCGATGTCATTGCGCCATCAAATAGCCCATGGGGGGCGCCGATCGTTCTTGTTAAGAAGCACGACGGGAGCCTCCGCTTTTGTGTTGACTTCAGGAAACTTAATAAGATTTCTGTGGCCGACGCCTACCCGCTTCCCAGGATGGACGAGTCGCTCGATGCCTTAGCAGGTGCGCATTACTTCTCCACCTTGGATCTCCTCTCGGGGTTTTGGCAGCTACCCCTTGATGACGCATCCAAACCAAAGATGGCCTTTCGCACGCCGCAGGGACTGTTCCAATTCAACAGACTTCCCATGGGTCTTCACTCGGCCCCGGCGACGTTCCAGCGCCTGATGGAGCTGGTCCTCGCTGGGCTCCAGTGGGATTCTTGCCTAATCTACCTCGACGATGTAATCGTGTTCAGCAAAACTTTTGATGAACACCTCACGCGATTGAAGGCAGTTTTCCTTAAAATGCGAGCGGCTAACCTCAAATTCAAACCGCAAAAATGCCACCTCATGAGGGATTCGGTTCGTTATTTGGGCCATATTGTCAGCCACTCGGGAATTGCCACCGACCCCGAAAAGACAAATTGCGTGCGCTCATGGCCAACTCCTACCTCTGTTGGGGAGGTGCGGAGTTTTATCGGCTTCGCCTCATATTATCGACGATTTGTTGCGGGATTCGCATCTATTGCGAAGCCCCTCCATGCATTAACGGCCAAAGGGGTCAAATTCCGATGGGAAGAGTTAGAACAGGCATCGTTCAATGCCGTCCGAAAAGCACTGGTCGATGCTCCTACCCTGTCTTATCCAGATTTTACCACTCCGTTCATTCTGGATACAGACGCCAGCAACACCGGAATTGGAGGGGTGCTGTCGCAAATTGTCAATGGAGTGGAGCGCGTCGTCGCCTATGGCAGCAGGGTGCTGTCGCCCGCGGAGCAACGTTACTGCGTGACGCGCCGCGAATTGCTTGCTATCGTTTTTTTCATAAAGCAGTACAGGCCATACGTGTATGGCAGGCATTTCACAGTACGCTCCGACCACGCGGCGCTACAATACGCCTTGCGAGTGGACCAACCATCTGGACAGCTCTCGCGTTGGCTCGAGATCCTCCAGGACTTTGCGTTCACTGTCATTTACCGCAAGGGGATTCAACACGGGAACGCCGACGGGTTGTCGCGACTGCCGAACAATGGGCGCTGTGCTTGTTTTTTGGGTGCGGGGCGTTGTAGGCAGCCTGACGGGGTACCGCCCCCATCCCTTGCGGCCGCGGCCGGGGATGGGGTCGGGGACCACGGGGCTCCTTCCACGCAAGTTCCGCAGGACGCATTGCTGGGCCTCGGGTTCGACGACTGGGGACGTCTTCAGATGGAAGACGTCTCCCTCCTCAAATTGAGACGCCGCGCTAGGGATGCCGAGGGTCACAGGGGGCAGGGGGGCCCCGTATCATATGTCATCCGGGAAGGCGTCCTCATGCATTGGGATGGGGGGTCCCAATCCCACACATTGGTGGTGCCCACCTCCCTGCGGGGGCGACTTGTGTGGGAAACCCACAGTCGCCTCTTGCACTTGGGTGTTCAGAAAACACTAGCTAAAATCCAATTGGAATTTTTCTGGCCGGGCATGGCAAACGATGTGGCTGACCTTGTGCAAGGTTGCACAGAATGTGCACGGCGGAAACCACCTGCTAGGCCGTCCTGCCCGCCGCTCCAATCCATTAAAGTTTCCCGGGTCAATGAGATCGTCGCATTGGATATTTTGGGTCCGTTTCCTGCTACTCCTCGGGGTAATAAGTACCTTTTGGTTGGGGTCGAATATTTTACCCGATGGGCCATGGCCTGGCCACTCCCCAACCAGTCTGCAGCAGCCATTACAGAGGCCTTTTTCCAGGGCTACGTCCTGGACAAGGGTGCTCCCGAACGCCTGCTGACCGACCAAGGGAAAAATTTCTCTTCCACCCTGTTGCGGGATGTGTGCAACCTGCTAGGGACACACAAAATTCGCACCTCGCCATATCACCCCCAGACTGACGGTATGGTCGAGCGATTACATAGGACACTTACCTCCATGCTAAGCCACCAGGTGTCTGAGTCACAGACTGATTGGGATCTCCACATACCTGGTGTCTTGGCCGCCTATAGAATGGCGCCCCATGCTGCCACGGGGTACTCGCCATTCTATCTTATGTATGGTAGGGAGGTTTGCCCCCCAATCGACGTACAATTGCACATTAAACAGCCCGCACCTAAGGCTAAGATTGCCGACCACATCCGTGCTAATGTGCGTCGTCTCGTAGATGCCCGGGAGGCTGCTCAAAATAACTCAGAAGCCCGTCAGCTTGCCAACGAGCGGTTGCGGAATCTCCGCACATCCCGCCACGTTTGGGTAGAAGGGGACCGCGCCTGGCTCCACTGCCCGCAGGTACCATTGGCTACTTCCTCAAAACTGCTTAAGCCTTGGAGAGGGCCGGTTGTTATTATTCGCGTTCTCCGCCCGCAGTGTGTCAGGATCCAGCATGGCAAGCGACGTTGGTTCGTGCACCCGTCACGTCTAAAACCTTACATTCAACCCTACACACCTCCTTCACATCTCCGGGGCCGAGAGCGCGACATGTCTGACGAGTCGCGCCGCGATGATGCTGCTTCTAACTCTCGGGCAGGTCCCGCTGCCCCGCCCTCAGGTGCCTTGGGAATGAAATCCGCCACGGCCGACCCAGCGGGAACAAGCTTGCCCGCGGGATCAGAGACCCAGGACACAAGCGCAACAGCGGGTCGTCGGTCCCCTCCTGCCTCCGTCGCGACCGATGGACCTGCCACTCGGACTCGCTCAAAACTCAAACGATTTTCATGACCCCCGCCCACGAACTCTCGTCCCAACGCGACGCCACTCACCTTTCCATCATGTATAGTGGGCGATTGGGGCGTGCGTTCATCCTGCATATATGTGTTTATACAGTGTTGTTCTGCATCGGTGACCACAGGAGGGGGAGAGGCGCTTTCTTCTCATTTTTTTTCTTGATTTGTCACACACTCATTCTGATGGTTAACAAATCATTTCTTGTACAATTGTATTTTTTTTTGACAGCCGGGTCGGCTGGAGGCTACGTAGAGGGGGGTAATGTAGTGACATAAGAAGGGAGGGGCTGCTGGGGGCTCTGGGTTCCCAGGTGGGTCCAGACGCTTAAGCCTCTGGGCGCCAGGCGTTGAGTTCCCAGGGGGTCCAGACGCTTAATCCCCTTGGCGCCGCCAAAGGGGGGGGCTGTGTGTGCTCTGTGGGATATCTGGGGGCGCACACGGCCCCACCCCTCGTTGTACCAGGCATAAAAGGAGAGCTCCCTGGACGATCGGGGCCCAGTTGTAACTCAAGACCCAAGACCCACGACCAGCCATCTGAAGACCCGGGGATGCTGTGAGAGCCAGCGCTGGGACTCTGGAACTCCCGACTCTACGACCTTGTGAGGGCGAGTTCCGGAGCGTAGCCAGAGTAGAGTATCTAGGCTGTGTAGCTAGGCTGTGTACCTAGGCTGTAACAGAGCATCAGGACTGTTGGACTGTTGGAGTGTTGTATTGTAATAAAGAAGTTACCTCTACAAGTGTCTCCGGAACCTGTTACACAACCACCTGCAGGTGCCATGCACAGCGGAAGAGAGAGATATACATAGTTACAAACCACATCACCCACCCACTCACCCACCTATCCACCCACCCACTCACCTAACCATCCCAGTGACATCACCATGGCGCTTGTACCAAGCTATGTGCACTTTAAGGCCACCTGAAGTGTCAAAAGCTCACTGGCAGGAGGTCATGGGACAGACTCCGGTACCATGGGTTGACTGATTGAGATGACTGGCTGTGGTAATTAAATTTAAGGTGGAGGGGTTACCAGCCTCTCGCACCCATTGGCCTCAGCGGTGGCTACAAGCCCCATGAGGGGAATTGCATGTTGAAATTGACCTTCCCTCCCTTGGCATTGCTTACCACAGCGTTACCGACCGGCACCACCTTTGAGGTAGGGTGTTGTTTTGCAACTTATCCCCGCCACCCCCTCACACCCACGCACACGCCTACCCATCCATCTACCCATCCACCTACCAACCCTTCTACTCAGAAAAAAAACACATCACTCCGTTGGAATTACGCAATAACAGCCCCAAGCCACCCCTTTTAACTTACCAAAGTATATCAATCCGTAAGGAGCGGCATGTATGAAGTTTCTTGGGGGCACACCCAGCCTCTGCACACGGTTCAGACAAAGACAGAGGTCAATCATAACGCCTCAGTAGACTGTTGGGGCAAGTGCTGTAAGCAAGTAGCAGCATGTATTGAGGCTGGAACTGTGGCACACGAGGGCATGGTTGATCACATCGCCCCAAGTACGTCACACACCAAACTAGGTACTTATTTGAAGCAGAGTTGATCTAGGAGAGGCCTCGGGACCAGTTCTGATAATTGAACCTCAGGGCGGTACCCCAGGGTACCATAGTTCCCCGGCTCTCGCATAATGTCCGTGATGCAGTCATTTTTAGTCTGGTGATGGTCGGCGATGCGGTAATCGACTCATCTCAACGAGCTGTACACAATGCACTCTTAAAAGTTTAATTTTTCGATAACGGATTTTTTAATGCTAATATTTGGTGTTTCGACATCGCGGAGTAGCACTGATTTCGCATTGATTGGTACCCCAGTCGCGGAGTTAAGTATACCCCTGGAAAAAAGTGTCCCAGAAATAAAATATTTAATTGCCTCGGCCATTTTGTATTATTTGGTACCCTGGTGTACCACCATGAGGATCAATTGCTGCCACCGGTGCTGGTGGTGGCAGTGGCCATGAGTGGGAATCAAACTCGGGTCTCTGCTGGGGTTTGTAGCACAGCGCGGTGCACTTACTACTGCACCACACATTCTATACACAAAGGCAAAGACAAATATCCCCCATATAGCTTTAACATACTTTTGGTCACACACATAGACAAGACAAACACGTGTACACACATGTACAAGACAAAGATCCCCGGTATAACCTAAACAGACTTGGGGCAAGTGATGTTAGCGAGGAGCACCTCTGAAGGCTGACACGCCACACGAGGGGGGTGGGTGGCCAACACCACTCCTGGCCGCCTTTTTCTCCCTAGTGGTGATGTTTACACTGCACCAGGTACTCATTGGAGTCTGAGTCGACCTAGGGGAGGCCCACGACCGGTTCAGATAATCGTCACGTGTTGGCTGAGAGCCAAAATAGAACTTGGGTCTCCAGGTTCGTAGCGCACCGTGTTAACTGCTACACTATCGTGTACACACATGTTCAAGATACACATGTACACACACACGCACGTGTAAACACGCACACAGCACAAACAGCTATAATTCGCCAAATCACCATACGGCCCCCCCTAACCCACGAGCGGACATTGTGCGAAATACCTCCATGCAGGACAGAAGAAAATCGTCTTCGTTGTTGGGCTGGAATAATTGCTTTCCAGTGGCCATCTCTGCTACCATGCAGCCCAGTGACCAAATGTCGGCAGTGCAGGTTAAATCATAGCCCAGCAACATCTCCGGAGCTATGTATGGCAGGGCATCACTGTGTCTGGCTGCACAATCACAACAACAAAAAATACATGCACTGTGCTCGCTTAGCCTTTAACAGCATCGTCATCACACATGCAGTCACATAGATACGCACACACAGATGCTCACACACAGATGCCCACACACAGACACTCACACAAAGACAGACATAGACCCCATACACAACGGACACATGCAGACACTCAAACACATACACAGACAGACATAGGTATGCACATTTACAACAACCGCCATTCGCCAAGAAGTGGTGGTGACGTCAACATGGTGCTTGTGCCATGCTAGGTGTACTTGTAAGACGTGAAGTGTCGAAGGCCCACTGGTAGGTGGTCACCGAACAGACCCAGGTGCCATGGGTTGACTGGCTGAGATAACTGGCAGATGCACCAACTGTCTTCTCCACTGTACCACCTCATTACATTTAAGCCGCCCGGTGCTCCGCTCAATGCTGTGAGGGAAACTGCCTCCAACTACCCAGCAGGGTCCCTCACAAGCCTCCTCCATAGAGGCTGATCTTGACACTGCTGGTACCAGTGATTGGCAAGTTCAATCAGCTCCACATCCTTCTGTACCACATCAGTCAATATGTTCTCTAGCCCGTGCAAGGCCCGTTTAGCCCTATCTATCTGGCTGATCAAAAGCTGCTTGGGGATGCGGTGGCTGGGCACACGCAGATGAGGTCACTCACGTTGACTTCCCACAGTAAAGCTGGTCTTAAAATCCATGACCCTAATGGTGCCAGCCACGGTGTCTTTGACCATGATGTTGTTCTAGAAGAGAGGCAGAAGGGAATCACACACAGAGGTTATGTTGATAGAATTCAACCAGCAGTGGATCGATCATGTACCACAATACAGAATCAGAAGAGGTGGCGCACTCTTGCCAAGCGTCAGTCACAGCGACAATCGCTGTTTTCTGACAGCTATCACTGGGGGTGCCCCTTTCAAGTTCGTTAAGATGAGAGATGCGAGTGGCTTACGTGTGTTAATAACTGAGATATTGTCGAAGTAAAAGGGGATGGTGCTATCGACAACTGATCACGTTGCTCCAACAGTAGAGCTGAATGAAGTGCACAGCTGTATGAGAGCCTGCTTATGAATCCTGAATAAGTATAACCCGTAAAAACAAAGTTTTTCACTATATATCCTTTATATGCGTGGCAGCGAACTTAATATAAAGGATTTAAAAATATATTCGCCTGTGGAGGACGCGGGGATCGATCCCGCGACCTTTGGCATGGGAAGCGAGGGCGCTACCAACTGCGCTACTCCACCACGGCCTGTGGAGGGGTTACACTCTGGGCTCTTACACTTGTAGTGGTGGTGTTGACGTGCGCCGACTGTGACAGTGATGGATCACGGGGCGGCGCGGGGTGTGGGGTTGGGCACGCGTTGTGGGCGTGGTGTGGACGCGCGCGCCGGGAGTGACAGATGACGGGGCGGCGCGGCGTGGGTGGTGAGGCACGCTGAGATGTGGGAAAACAGGATCGTAGCCAGCGCCCAGTGATTGGTCGAATAGGATGGGTGCTCGCAGCGACGTCCGCAGGTGGGGTATAAAGGGGGACGCGCGAGAGCACTCGGGGAGAGTTATCCAGTTGAAGACCGAAGACGGAGTTGAAGACCTAGTGCCCCGAGACCCCTAGTCCCGCCGTCCTTGTAGGGACCGGGGCCCTGTGTGGCTCGGAGGCGAGACTGTGGGACCCGGGGTCCGACGCCCACGTGGGTCGGGCTGGGGACCCACAGTCAAGACGGACACCCCGGGCAGGGAGTGTCCAGAGTAGCTCAGTGGGCGTTAGTCGCCGAGTAGCTAAGTGGGTGTTGGTCACCCGAGTAGCTCAGTGGGCGTTAGTCGCCAGGGTAGCTAAGTGGGTGTTGGTCACCCGAGTAGCTCAGCGGGCGTTAGTCGCCGAGTAGCTAAGTGGGTGTTGGTCACCCGAGTAGCTCAGTGGGCGTTAGTCGCCGAGTAGCTAAGTGGGTGTTGGTCACCCGAGTAGCTCAGTGGGCGTTAGTCGCCGAGTAGCTAAGTGGGTGTTGGTCACCCGAGTAGCTCAGTGGGCGTTAGTCGCCAGGGTAGCTAAGTGGGTGTTGGTCACCCGAGTAGCTCAGTGGGCGTTAGTCGCCAGGGTAGCTAAGTGGGTGTTTGTCACCCGAGATACTAAGTGGGTGTTAGTCACCTGTGAACGAGTTTGGTAAAATAAAGAGTGTGTTACCCGTGAAGTCGTCTCCCGCCGAGTTACTACATTACAACTGGCGTCAGAAGAAAACCTGTCTTCAAGAAGAATGGACACGAGGAAGACTACCCGTACCCACGAGCGAGGTCGGGAAGACGACGGCGTACCGGGGACACCAACCTCGGGAGGAGAGGACGATGAGTTGCCGCCGATGCAGCACTTCGCGGTGATGGCCGACGCTCCGCTCCCCTCCGACACCAGCCTCCAAGACGCACACTCCAGGTTGGCGGAGTTGCTACTCGCCGCCGCCGCTGTCTTGGCGGACATCTCCGTTCCGGCGAGCGAAAAAACGGCTGCGGGGTTGGTGGAGAAAGCGAGGTTGGAGGGATCCCGCCAAAAGGCGCTTCGCGCCAAAAGTCTGGAAGTTGCCGCCGTTTTTGAGGGGCCGCCATCGATTGGCGGGAAGCACGGACACCACGTGGCCGGAGACCTCCGCTCAGCGCAGCCCACGTCATCAGCGCGCGCCGGAGCTCTCCATTTTGCGCCTGACGACCGAGCCGACATTTTACACAACTACAGCGGAGCGCGGGAAAATCTCTCCGACGTCGACGACGATCGGGTCCTCCAGCAAAGATTGCCCGCGCTGTCGGCGTTCAAGGCGGATGGGGGCGACTGGGGAGCCTTCCAACGAAGGTTCCTCGCTCATCAGGAAATGTCGGGGTGGTCCGACACCACTGCCCTGCGGGCGTTGCCAGCGATGCTCGACGACGACGCGCTTGCAGCCTTCACATCTGCTGCAAGGTCGTCCCGCTCTACGCTCCAGGCCGCACTACACCTGATGGCAAAGGTGTTCGGACCGCCCTCCACCTGTCGCCACCAGTTCTACGATCGGCGAAAGGTGGCTGGAGAAACGACGCTCGCCTATCGCACGGCGCTGCTCGCCTTGGCGGACGCAGCTTTTTCCCGCATGGACAAGGAGGGGAAGGACGCCATGGTGACGGAGCAGCTGCTGGCATTGGCCCACGAGTTGGGGGTCCCCATCAATGTGGCGGACGAAATGGATATCTGCTCCCTGGCGATCGCCACGAGCATTCACGCGTACGAGGTCCTCAAACGCAAGCCGGGGGTCGTCTGCAAATTGGCGGGGAACGCGGCACTGGCCGCCACGATCGCCGAACCTCAGCCAGCTGCGGATCAGGAGCAGGTCTTCGCTGCATCGCGTCCGGGGGAGTGGAGAACGGGAGGTCGTTCGCCCACACGTTCATCCCGCAAGCTGGAGCAACCGAAACCTACGACGTCCCTCGTCGTCTGCTACAACTGCGGCCTTCGGGGTCACGTCGCAGCCGGGTGCCGGGCCCCGCGTCACCGCGCCACAGGACCACGTCGGGACAACGACCAGGCCCACAAGTCATCCCAACAAAACCCGGCAAGTCGCGGCACCTCACACGCTCGGTCCACAAACACGGCACATTCGGGTCGCCGCTTGGCGGTGGGGGGTTCGCGGCTGGGTGCCGGGGGTTCACTTCGGCGAGGGGGGTCCGTACACGGCCCGCAAGCAGTCGAATGGTCCGAATTGGCCCACAGGATAGTGGCTGCGTCGGCCGGGTCGTCCGTGGTAACGGGGTTTATTGACGGGGTTGAGGTCCGGGTGCTTGTGGACACGGGTGCGTCGGCCACTATCATTTCGGACCTTATTTATAACATTCTTCCCGTCCAAAGTAGACCCCTTCTGCCAGTGGACGTGCCATTTTATGCGGCGAATGGGGGATCCCTGGGGATCATCGGCCAGATTCGGGCGACTATTTGCATTGGTGACATCAAATTGGCGGGCCCTATTTTTGTATCATCATCGCTGGCCGTTCCCTGTTTGCTAGGTACGGACTTTTTGTCCAAAATGCCCATCAAAATTCTCATAGATCAGGCCTGCATTGAGCTTCCGTCAGGTCGGCGGGTTGCGTTCTTGACGAGCCCTACCAAAATACGCACGGTTTGTGCGACGGTGCAGGCGCTGGCAACTCAGACTGTACGGGTGCCCCCGGGATCGCAAATGTTGGTACCCCTTCGGTTGAGGAAACCACTCGAGGTGGGTGCGGAGGCACAGGGGGTGCTGTTGGGGCCGTCTAACAGGGCCAGAAGGGGCCTCGACTTAGCGGTTGCTCAAACCATGGTGAGAGGGGACAGTGAGCCGTTCGTAATGGTCCTGAATACGGGGTCGCGGCCGGCCGTAATTGCGCAGGGAACGGTGCTGGCTCACGTCGCGCCGCTACCCGTTGAGGAACGGCTCGTGGCTCAAGCAGATTTCACTGTCGAGTCGCATCCTCCAAGTGACGAGGGGACAGAGTGGTTGGACTCGTTGTGTGCCGGTTCTGCTAACTTGTCCAAAGTGCAATTGGGAGCATTGAGGGGTTTGCTACTCGAGTTTGCTGACGTGTTCAGCAAACATAAGTACGATATCGGCTGCACGGACCTCTTGCGCCACCACATAGCTACAGGGGACGCGGCCCCTATTCGACAGAATCCCTTCCGGCTCAGCCCAGCCGAGAAGGAGCATGTGCAATCGGCGGTTAATGATATGTTGGCGGCCGATATCATTTCACCCTCTTCTAGTCCGTGGGGTGCTCCTATTGTCCTAGTTAAAAAACAGGACGGGTCCTTGTGGTTTTGTGTCGATTTCCGCCGCTTAAACAAAATCTCGATGGCGGATGCGTATCCGCTCCCCAGGATGGATGAGTCGCTGGATGCCTTGGCGGGAGCACAGTTTTTTTCCACACTCGATCTGCTTTCCGGATTTTGGCAATTGCCACTCGATAACGAGTCTAAACCTAAAACCGCTTTCCGGACACCTGGTGGCCTATTTGAATTCAACCGTTTGCCCATGGGCTTACATTCCGCTCCCGCCACGTTCCAGAGACTCATGGAATTGGTTTTGTTGGGCCTCCAATGGGACACCTGTTTGATTTATCTCGACGATATCATCGTCTTCAGTCGGACTTTTGAGGAGCACCTCCAGCGACTGAGAGCGGTGTTCCTCAGGATGCGTTCCGCTAAGCTTAAATTTAAACCGGCTAAATGTTTTCTGCTTCGGGAATCGGTCAGGTATTTGGGCCATATCGTGAGTCGTTCAGGGATCTCGACAGACCCTGCTAAGACGCACTGCGTCAGCTCATGGCCAACGCCAACCTCGGTCACGGAGGTTCGCAGTTTTATTGGTTTCGCCTCCTATTACCGTCGTTTTGTCAAGCAGTTTGCCACCATAGCCAGGCCCCTGCACGCTTTGACGGCTAAGGGTGTGCGGTTTCACTGGGGGGCGGAAGAGGAGGCTGCGTTCTGCTCCCTTCGTGACGCCTTGGTGCAGGCTCCCCCCTTGTGTTGCCCCGATTTCACACAACCGTTTTTGCTTGACACAGATGCCAGCAACACGGGTATCGGGGGGGTGCTCTCACAGGTGGTCGGGGGGGTTGAACGGGTGGTCGCCTACGGTAGTAGAGTTCTTTCCCCCGCCGAACAACGCTATTGCGTGACTCGTCGTGAATTGTTAGCGATTGTGTTTTTTACACAGCAATTCAGGCCGTATCTTTACGGCCGTCATTTTACGGTCCGTACGGACCATGCGGCTCTACAATACGCTATGCGCGTGGCACAGCCATCGGGCCAATTGTCCCGATGGTTAGAGGTCCTTCAGGACTACCAATTCACGACGATTTACCGCAAGGGATTGCGACACTCAAATGCGGACGCCTTGTCGCGGTTGCCACCGTGCACGGACTGCACATGTTTGTTGGGATCGGCGCGGTGCAAACCCCCGGTCGCCGACACCCCGGGAGTTGCGCTCGCCGCCACTGACACCCCGGGAGTCGACGCCCCCACGGGGAGGGATTCGCTGTTGTCGTTGCCCCTCATTGAGTGGGGCCGTCTCCAAATGTCCGACAGCTCCCTACTTACGCTACGTCGAAAAGTTGGCGCTCCCGAGGTAGGGGATGCGCGGGTCGGTTCCTGGGTGTGCAGACAGGGCCCTTTGATGAAGTGGGACAACATGTCCCGGCGTCACGTGCTCGTTGTGCCTGTTGTTATGCGGGGTAGGGTCGTTCTGGCAGCTCATGAACGGCTCATGCATCTGGGTTTTCACAAAACGCTCGCCCTAATCCAGCGAGACTATTATTGGCCGGGGATGGGTAACGACGTGGCGAACATTCTTAAGGGATGCGTAGGGTGCGCCAAAAGAAAACCGCCACCATTGGCAGCTAATCCACCGCTGCAATCCATTCAAGTTTCGCGCACAAACGAATTGGTTGCGTTGGACATCTTGGGGCCCTTTCCTGCTACACCGAGGGGAAATAGGTTCCTGCTGGTTGGCGTAGAATACTTCACCCGATGGCCCATGGCATGGCCACTCGCCAACCAGTCGGCTGCAGCGGTGGCGGACGCCTTCGTCCAGGGTTATGTTTTGGACAAGGGCGCCCCCGAACGCTTGCTGACGGATCAAGGAAAGAATTTTTCGAGCGTTTTGTTGCGCGAGGTGTGCGACCTGTTGGGTACAAAGAAAGTGCGTACTTCCCCCTACCACCCGCAGACTGACGGGATGGTTGAGCGTCTGAACAGGACGATTACGTCTATGCTGTGCCAACAGGTCTGCGACGATCAGGTTGATTGGGACTTACAGGTGCCGGGGGTACTCGCGGCCTATCGAATGGCCCCTCATGCGGCGACGGGGTTTTCCCCATTTTTTCTTATGTATGGGCGGGAGGCCGATCCGGCCATGGACGTCCAACTGGGGATTTCCCAGCCACGTGCAAAATCAAAATTGGCAGACCACATCAAATTTAATATCGCCAAATTGACTGAAGCGCGGGAGGCGGCGAGGTTGAATTCGCGGTCTCGGCAAATCGCGAACGAGAGATTGCATGGGCGGAGGGTGCATACGCATGATTGGAAACCAGGCGATAAGGCCTGGCTGCATTGTCCACATGCACCGTTGGCTACGTCCCCCAAATTGTTGAGACCTTGGAGGGGACCGGTGGAAATTGTGCGGGTTGCACGACCCCAGAGTATACAGATTAAATGGGAAAAACGCCGTTGGTACGTGCACCCCTCCCGACTGAAGCCCTATGCGGCACCGTGTGACCCCGTTCTGTGCCGTAACGACCGGGCGTGTGATGTGACCGTCGACTTGGGGAGGGAGGTGTCGCAGGCTGATCCTCACGTGTCTCCACCTGACCCACCCCCAGGTGCCTCGGGCTTGACGGCTGCTGACCGTCGGGAACCTGAACCCCGCGGCACGCACGGGTCCTCGATGCCTGGCCAATGTCTTCCTGAACTGCCGGCACCACCGGACGTTCAACCGCGTCTGGTGCCGTACGACGGACCGGCAAGGCGGACTCGGGCTAGGGCACAACAATTTTCATGAAGACATTTTTTTTCGACACCGAGCTCGCCCGGTGTTCCCCTCTGCCGGGGTAATGTCCCGTTGTAGGGACGCTCGGAAAGAATGGGACGCTGCACGAGTCGAGAGAAAAAAAAAAAAAAAAATTTCCATTTATTTTTCTTTCTGCATACACATTGCTATTGTCACTCGCCGGATTGTATATATTGTTCTGTTGTCGCGGTGGCATTGGTTGATGGTTGCGGATGGTAGTGTTCGCGTTGTGTTGTGTTGTTACGTTAGTTGTTGTTCTTGTTGTTGTGTTGTGTTACGGGGCACACAGGGGGGTTTGTATATTTTTATAGCAGCCGGGTCGGCTGCGAGCTATGTGGTAGGGAGTGATGTAGTGGTGGTGTTGACGTGCGCCGACTGTGACAGTGATGGATCACGGGGCGGCGCGGGGTGCGGGGTTGGGCACGCGTTGTGGGCGTGGTGTGGACGCGCGCGCCGGGAGTGACAGATGACGGGGCGGCGCGGCGTGGGTGGTGAGGCACGCTGAGATGTGGGAAAACAGGATCGTAGCCAGCGCCCAGTGATTGCTCGAATAGGATGGGTGCTCGCAGCGACGTCCGCAGGTGGGGTATAAAGGGGGACGCGCGAGAGCACTCGGGGAGAGTTATCCAGTTGAAGACCGAAGACGGAGTTGAAGACCTAGTGCCCCGAGACCCCTAGTCCCGCCGTCCTTGTAGGGACCGGGGCCCTGTGTGGCTCGGAGGCGAGATTGTGGGACCCGGGGTCCGACGCCCACGTGGGTCGGGCTGGGGACCCACAGTCAAGACGGACACCCCGGGCAGGGAGTGTCCAGAGTAGCTCAGTGGGCGTTAGTCGCCGAGTAGCTAAGTGGGTGTTGGTCACCCGAGTAGCTCAGTGGGCGTTAGTCGCCAGGGTAGCTAAGTGGGTGTTGGTCACCCGAGTAGCTCAGCGGGCGTTAGTCGCCGAGTAGCTAAGTGGGTGTTGGTCACCCGAGTAGCTCAGTGGGCGTTAGTCGCCGAGTAGCTAAGTGGGTGTTGGTCACCCGAGTAGCTCAGTGGGCGTTAGTCGCCGAGTAGCTAAGTGGGTGTTGGTCACCCGAGTAGCTCAGTGGGCGTTAGTCGCCAGGGTAGCTAAGTGGGTGTTGGTCACCCGAGTAGCTCAGTGGGCGTTAGTCGCCAGGGTTGCTAAGTGGGTGTTTGTCACCCGAGATACTAAGTGGGTGTTAGTCACCTGTGAACGAGTTTGGTAAAATAAAGAGTGTGTTACCCGTGAAGTCGTCTCCCGCCGAGTTACTACATTACACACTGTGACGTTCAGCCAAAGCCATGAATGAGTTCTATTTGAATATATGTAAAATATGTTTTTTTTGCCTAAAAAGTGTAAAATTTTGGGAATTTTTTTCACGAACATTAATTGTCTCGCACAACGAGTCTGTGTGGAAAATGTCAGCTCGATTGGATCACGGGAAGTGGGTTAAAAAACGACCAAAAGATTTGCACGGTCGTAAGCAAGCAAGCAAGCACGCAAGCAAGCAAGCACGCAAGCAAGCAAGCGAACTTAATATAAAGGATTTAAAAATCATCGACAACGTGCATGGATTCTGTGATGCTTTCCACCATGCATTTGCCTTTCATAGTTTTCCATTCGCAAAATCGAAGCTGACGGGCAACCAACAGGTCAAAATACGCATTAGGTATATATTTTTAAAATTGTCGTTTTAGCTCCGGTTCATGTCTCCCAAGTTTTGGCCAACGCCGTGATCAATGTGGCCAGTTTTCTCTGTGGTGAGTCCCCAATAGAGACATGCCTCTTCACCAAAGTCATAATTTATACCGGATCATCTTCACCAGTTTTACTGTGACCCTGCCTCCTTCCAAATAGACACAGGCCTAACACATGAACCTTGTGAGGTACAACACGACTCTTCTCCAAAGACGCATTGAACACCATGTTCACTTACTGGCCTGATGGCTGCGTGGACGGCCTCCTTTAACTCCATATGCTTCAGGAATGTGAGGATTTCCCTGGTGTATGCTTTAATTAACGCCATGTCCAAGCCCCGGAGCCCTGCTTCTTCAATCACTTGCTGGAGACTCTCCCTGTGAGAGAGGCAGCGGCAGCAGCAACAACAACGACGTTTGTAGCGTCAGTACCATCCTGCAATGCTGTGCTCATTCTGATAAGGACAATAATACTATTGTCCATGCACGTTCATGACCGATATTATTATTCATCATTAATCCTGTTTGGGTTTAGGTCTATTTGCTGATAAACCAAATCAGATGGCACATCTGCCCACTTATATTTTGTATATTATATCGATTTATATTGCACCTTATTCTAGCATTTGTAAAAATTGTACATGCCATGATTGTGGTTTAGATAAAGAGTGGGGTTGTAAAAAGTGGTGGTGTGGTTATGGTGACAGGACAACATGCGACAGGTTAAGGAGGGGTTGTGGTACGCTTGCTTGTAGCTGTAGGGGTAGTGATAGAGATAATGATATTGATAGGGGTTGGAGACAGCCTGGTCCTAGCAGAAAGGGTAAGTGATAGGGGTAGTGTGATAGTGATTGGGGTAGACCTGATCTTAGCTGGGGAATGGGAGGAGGGTGCGTGCATCTTGCACATCCCTACTTATTTGAGGCTGAGACCTAGGGAAGGCCCAGGACCGGTTCAGATAATTGTCACTGGTGTTGGCCGTGAGTGGAAATTGAACCTGGGTCACTCGGTTTCTAGTGCAGCGTGCTAATTGTTATACTACCGCTCCCTTACTCATATTCTCCAGAACAGGGGGGGAGACACAAACTAAACACAGAAATGCACCCGAGTTGAGAATCGAACCAAGGCCCTTCTCGCCGAGAGGCATGAGCGTCACCACTGCGCTGTCACCACCCTGCTGATGGAATGGGGTGTGGCTAGGTGAAGAGGGGAAGGGTTGATAGAGAAAAGAGGAGGGGCCTCCAGTGCAACCACGTGTGTGTCCTGGTTGAGCCTCGCACACACAGGGCAGCGCCACGGTATTACAATGTGTCGATGGCACAAGTGTCAAAAGTAACCACGCTATGGAGGAACATGTGGTACCTACTTCAACAGCTCCAGCACGATGCAGTAGTGCCCTCTGAAAGTGAAATCATCCAGGACTTTGACGACATTGGAGTCCTGGTTATAGTCCATGCGTTGACGTTCCATAGCCCTCTTGAGCCCCATCTCCAATATTTCATCCGTGGAGCTGCACAGAGGAAGTCCACAAGTTAATCACTTAGACTTGTGTAAAGGATGCACCGAAGTAACGCCTATTCGGAAATAAATAAATACATATACATTCACTGGGTCTAATGGCTTTGTGAGTTTGAAGTGCTCCACTTTCATTACCGAGGAGCTGTCACGGGAAAAGTGGCCAACATATGGCACACAATCGGATTTGAAGGTAGAGAGCCATTCAAATAGGATTGTACATATGTATGCTGAACTTCATTTGCACTGTACATAGCCAACCATGGTAATCGGAGATGCGTGGGAAGGACAACAAACTTAAGACGAACAGCAGTTCTAAAGAAATTTGTTTTCAATTTAGATTTAAAAGTACATAGTTTCAGTGACTTTCTAATATCGGAAGGAAGAGCGTTCCAGACGGCCACAGAAGTGCATCTGAAAGCGTGAGATGCAGTGACCCCCTTTGTTCAAAGGCTAGCCAAAAGCCGCTGCAAAGATTGGTCGTCAGAGGAAACTTAATGCAAATAAGGGGATTAAATTGGGAGAGACTGAACAAATTAAGAGGGATTGGTGGTAGAGAACCATGGAAAGTTCCAGAAAGGTTTGGGAAGAGGATAAAATTAGCTAGGGAGAAAAGGGGGTTTGGGGTGCTGCCTGAATAGGGTAATTCCCTGATGTGTGACTGTGATTAACTTGAGCCAGCTCCGAGCGTGGTCCAAGGAATGCTCAGTATTTTGTAGGAGCTGAGCCTGTGCCGAGCTATGGCTGAGCTGCTCAAGCATATTTAATAGCAGCCAAGTGACTCAAGCCAGAGCCTAAGACTGAGAGTTCGAGGCTGAGCTAGAGCTGAGCCATGGCTCTGAATGTGGGTCTCATATTGCAAGGCGAGCACAACTCAGGAAGGCGCTATGTTTCACTGACAGAGTCTGCAGTAGTTGCACAGTTGGCGCCAATGTTATTTATAATTACAGTAGTTGAATCATGTGGAGGTGATTTTTCAGTATTGGGATGTTTGGTCCAATACCAGTTACACTGTATGTGTTTTTTAAGCTTGAGGAAGAAACTGAAACCATTAAACAAAACTATTTTAAATTTTACTAGGTAAGGCCCACTGACCTATATAGCTATTTTCTAGAGGCGACATGGCCATAGATGATAGCTTCACCAAGTGGCTTATCACGTTATAGCAGCCAAATACTCTAAACGCATGTTTCTAAATGTAGAGTAAAAAACTGGAGGACCCGAAGAAAATCCATGCTGCCACGGGGAGATCACTACAAATATATAGGTGTTATTGAACCCACGACCTCCTGCATACCAGGCGAGGGAGTTAAAATCTCGCCACGAGAAACTGGAGAACGCGGAGGGAACCAATGCAGAAGAGATGGCGAACATACTAACTCTACACGGGAGGGCGCCCAATTCAGGAGTCGAACCCAGGCCCACTTCTCGCTGTGAGGCACGAGTTTCACTTCCACATGGCCTCATTACGGTGCCTCTGTGGAGTCTTACCTTAAGGGTGTGACCAACATCTTCACAACCACGATGTTATTTGTCTTGTGGTCACGACACTCGATGACCTGGCCTTGATCTCCCACCACAATTGTCTTGAGCACCTCATAACGGTAGTTGAGGTGCACATGTGGGTCCTGAGCGACAATCAACAGAGGTCAGGGGTGAGGGCACCAACTCCATCATCAACACTCATTCACCCCCCCTGTTAATTCAGTGCTCGGTTGGACAGGAATGTCGCGGGTACAATATAATAACCTGATTCACAGTTGTGACGAACTGAAGCATGATACATTTTCATTGTGTGTGTGTGTTGGTAGGAGAGAGAGCTCTGTCATGCTGGGAATTTTCATGCTTGGTTGGAAGACCATACTGTGTCTGATAATGCTGTGTGCAAGGACACTGCACGTCATCACGCAGTGAGTGATTATACTGTGTGAAGATACTGCGTGTGATGATGCTGTGCATGATGAAGATGATTATGAGGCCTGAAGTAGCAATCAGGGCAGCTGCCCTAGTTGCTACTTCAGGTGTAATAACAAGAAACCACGAACCCTGCTACTGCTGGGTTATGTGACCACCCCAATTAGGTGTTTTGTTGTGAGTCTCACCAGAATGTAATTATGCTCTTCGTCGTCGTAGCCATAGTTATTGGTGCCCCGGGAATCGTTGTGGAACGTATAGTACCAGATGTCTTTCATGGCGGCAAGTTCTGCCTTCTCGGCGAGTTAGTTGAGGGCCAATAAGACCCAGGATTTCTGCGGACATGAGAAAAACAATAACTGTAAGTGATTTCGATTTAAAGCTTTCGTGACTGCAGGGATTCATCTTCTTGGTTCTTTCGGTAAAGTCACGTAGAAGGGAAATAATAAAATAATAAAAAGACAGCGTCTTTCTGACAGACCTGTTCTTCACCTGAGGACGGCTGCTTGCGTTGTGCCCGAAACGTCGTGAGAATTGTATTTTATTATGTTGTATTTTTATTATTTCCCTTCTACGTGACTTTACCGAAAGAACCTAGAAGAAGAACTGTACGTAATATTTTATCATCGAAGCGCGTTTTATATAGGACAGCCTCACTCAATCTCAAGACTCCTTTTCAGGAGGTTCCTGCAGATCTTTTGCAGAATGGGAGCAGTGCTGGTGCTGATATGTGTGATCCTAAGTTGAGGAATTTGTCAGGTAAATATTTCAGGATTGTAATGTTTTGGCCAATACATTGTGTGGTTATTTTTGTAGTGATGGGATGAAACTGGGATACCCATATGCCCAACAACAACAACAACAACCGCCATTCGCCACTAAGTGGCGGTGACGTCACCACGACGCTTGTGCCTGGCCATGTGCACCCTGAGGCCACGTGAAGTGTCGAACGCCCGCTGGCAGGAGGTCACGGGGCAGACCCAGGTGCCACGGGTCGACTGACCGAGATGACCGAGACGACTGGCTGATGCACCACCTGTGCCCCCTACTGTGCCAACTTGCTGTGCTTTAGCCACCCGGCGCTCCGCTCGTTGTTGTGAGCGTCGCTACTCCGCCCTCCGTTGTTGTTGGAGGGCGACTGCCTCCAACTGCCCAGTAGCGTCCTTCACGAGCCTCCTCCACTGAGGCCGATCTTGACACCGCTGGTACCAGTCATCGGCAAGTCCACTCAGCTACACGTCCTCCTGTACCACATCACTCCATCTCTTCTCTAGCCCGTGCCGCACCCGTTTAGCCCCCTCGATCCGGCCGAACAAAAGCCATATGCCCACACACACACTCACATACACTCTCACTCCCTCACGTTCTTCAGAACTGGGGAAGAATATAGAAACTACACACAGGAAGGTGCTCGAATCAGGAATCAAACCCAGGACCTTCCTGCTGTGAGACACGAGTGTTGCCGTTATGCTTACACCCTGCCACGTAAAGTTGTGATGCCACACTGGCTTATGTGGCTATTGATGTGTTTTTGTTTTTACAGTACTGAGGCCAGTGCATAGATAATCATCAGTTTGTAGAAAGTCTGGCAGACTAGGATTGAACAATTATTGTAACCATCATGTGAGAAAAGAGATCAAAGTAAATATTGGAGTTTTAGTTAACTCCAAACTCTAGCTTCCAAAAGAGCGACTGCTAGGCTCTACATTATCACTCTCACTGTACCAGTCATTCAGCTGCTAATCAGAAGAAAAATACATATCCCCCCCATGCAACATGGCCACCTTGACATCATCCATGCAACATAGTCGACATGACATCACCCCTGCAACATGGCCACTGTTACGTCTCACATGACTATTATTACCTTTGGGTGATCTTCTCCGGATGGAGGCGGTAACCACAGTGTCGCAAGACCCGCCATTGCTTCCACCTTCAGCGTTGCTCATCTACACAAAGACAAAGGTTCCCCACATAGGATTCAACAAGGTGTTGAGTTAAGTGCAGTAGGTGAGTACTGAGCAAGCACCGATGATATCTGGGTTCCACATTCAGGAGGGTCATGCTGATAGTTCAAAGTTAATGTGCAAGTTTATTGATGGGCTATGTGATATATTGGTGTGGCTGAGGACTGCTTTGTTGTTGTTTTTGCTGCCTTTCCCAATATTAAATCTTGACTTAAAGCTTTCGTGACTGCAGGAATTCATAATCTTTGGGTCTTTCCGTAAAGTCACGTAGATAGGTTCAAATTAAAAGAAAAAACGTGACGTTTCGATCACAACACAAGCGATCGTCATCAGGAAGAAAACAGAGGGGGAAAGGTGCTTAAAAGTAGACTTCTTTAAAAGTTCAAAATGGGTGCAAGCCCAAGGGTCATAAACGAAGTGGGCGGGGCTAGTGATGTTAATGAGAAATTAGCATGTTAATGTAAGATCGGAGAGTGGCCTCCACGGCGAGCACGCTGAGGTGGCTATGTTAATGTGAGAGATTAGCATGTTAATGTAAGATCGCAGAGCCGACGGTACGTGGCTACACCCATTGTAAACCTTTAAAACAGTCTGGTTTGAGCAGTTTTCCCCCTCTGTTTTCCTCCTGATGACGATCGCTTGTGTTATGATTAAAACGTCGTCATTTTTTGTTAATTTATTTTTAATTTGAACCTATCTACGTGACTTTACCGAAAGACCTAAAGAATATGGTTTCCCAATATTGATAAATAAGACTTGTATAATTAATTATTGATTGAAAGTTACTGACTTGCTTTCCATTTTTCTACTTTGCACTCCTATTTTATATTGTTTGCTGTTGTAACTTGCTGACCCTCCCATACTGGACATCTGTGAAAACAAGCTTCGTAGGTCATTGGATTCTTACAGTCTAAATAAAGATTCTGATTCTGATGTCAAATCTCAGCATTGGGATGTTTGTCTGATATCAAGATGCTACACCTGGATTTACATTGAGACAGAAAGAGGAACACGTGGATTGGAAGACACACAGGTTAATGGGATCATTCAAAATGTTAAGAAAGCTGAGTGGGGCTGGGCCAGGACACGCCACGGCCAGAAGGGGGATGGTGATGGTTGATTGGTTGATCGTTAAGAATAATAACGAAGTGACAGCCAATAACGGAGTGGCAGGAACGCATCTGAGAAAACGTCCGCCATCGAGATGGAGCTATGAAATAGTATCATAGAATGCAGAGCATGCGCTGGCCAGATTATTCCATCGCTAGATTGTGAGAGGTGCCAGTGGCTCGATGAGGGAGGCCTTCATCCAACAGTGGATAGATAAGACTGCTCTAAATGTGTATACATAGACAGGCAGGTACACAGACAGGATCTCAGAAATACATTCTGATAGAAACACACACATACTCACGGGTAGGCAAGCAGATGCACACCCAGGTAGACAGCTAGGCAACAGGCACATGGATGGAGAGTGGAGAACACACGTTCACCTCATACTTCACCGCGCGAGTCGAGGGACCCACACTTACTTCCATGGCAGCGACTTGCAGAGCAGCGTTGTGTACAGAGCTCACGTCGTTCCTCGCGTCGTCCGGGTCTGCGTGGAGAGCGGGGGAGAGAGGAGAGGGTCACGCAGAGTCGAGGGTGTGTGACGTAACTGGTTCCCATGTCACACCACGAATCAGGTCACAGCACGGACTCACATCATCAATACCGACTCTGATCAGCACGGTTGGCTATGTACTGTGCGAAAGAAGTTCAACATACATACATATATCACCATAAACCCACATTAATAACATGGGCTTGCCTCATCAATACGGACTCACATCAACACGAACTCACATCATCAGCACGGACTCAGATAAATAAACTCGCAATAATAATAGAAATGGATGTGTATTTTCCCTATGAGATCTCTTTTACCAGTGGCAAAATATAATGGTAGGTTTTTTTGTATCAGTTAAAAGGGTAAAAACCTACCATTAATGTATTTTCCCCTTTTATTCTCTGCTTTATCAATGTTGATAATTGTCACCAAAGTACACTGTTTCAAACTCTTGATTTGAAGCTTTCGTGACTTCAGGAATCCATACTCTTTGGTTCTTTTGGTAAATTCACGTAGGTATAAAATAAAATAAATCACGACGTTTCGGGCTCAACACAAGCGTCTATCATCAACACAAGCATCCATCATCATCATCTGATGATGGACACTATACCGACGTAACTTTACCGAAAGAACCAAAGAGTATAATTGAACATTGTTTTAAAACTCTCTTCTATAGGCACAGCGCCATTTTGGCTTTTCATTATCAGATTCGTTAACTTGACATTTTGATTTTACAAAATGAACAGCTTTTTCTCAGCAACCCCAGGTGGGACTCGAACCCACAATCCCTGGCTTAGGAGGCCAGTGCCTTATCCATTAGGCCACTGGGGCTACATGTAGCATGATGAAAACCTTGCTTATGTACAGACTTCTTAAATAAACTCACAATAAAAAAAAAATATATGTTTTTCCCCTTTCGTCCCCTCTGTTTTATTCATGTTGATAAGTGTTTTTTTCCTAAAAAGTGGAAAATTTTGGAAAAAAAAATTCACGAAAATAAATTGTCACGCACAACGAGTCTGTGAAAAATGTCAGCTCGATTCGATCACGGTAAGTGGGTTAAAAAACGACCGAAAGATTTGCACGGTCGTAAGCGCGCAAGCAAGCAAGTGAACTTAATATAAAGGATTTAAAAAGAGCCGAGCTCTTGTAATAATAGGTTTTTACCCTTTCAACTGGTACAAAAACTGACACATTTATACAAGTCATCATGTTTGCAATAACCACAACACAAGCAGTCAAAATGCAAGCAAAAAGAAACAACTCTGATGATAATGATATGCACTGTCCTTGAAGTTGATTGGTCCACACCCGAGACAGTTGAAAGGGTAAAAACCTATTACTATATTTTGCCACTGGTAAAGAGGTCTCATAGTGTAAATGCTTAGCCCGAGCTCTCAATACTCTGATAGTGCACTGTCTTTGAGTTGTACGCCTTTTGGCGTCATCTGGTCCAACACCAATGGAGACTAGGCTCTAAGAAAAGCTGTCTCGGGTGTGGACCAATCAACTTCAAGGACAGTGCATATCATTATCATCAGAGTTGTTTCTTTTTGTTTGCATTTTGACTGCTTGTGTTGTGGTTATTGCAAACATGATGCCTTGTATAAAGGTGTCAGTTTTTGTACCATTTGAAAGGGTAAAAACCTATTACTATATTTTGCCACTGGTAAAGGAGGTCTCATTCTTTACGGGGAGTGGAGACGAGGAGGAGGGAGCACAGTGAGACTCAAGCTCACTCACTCCCACACTGTCAGACTCGCTGTTTCACTCTCAAACTCTGTCTCACCCTCACTGTAATCACTCTCACATACTCTCATTCACTCACTCATTCTCTGTCACATGCACTCTCTCACTCTCCCACTCACTCTCACACTAACTCACTATCACATTCTCTTACACTCCCGCTCAATAACTCACGAGTATTTACTCTCACGCTCACATTCACTATCTTACTCATACTCATTGTCTCACTCGCTAACTCACATACACTCTCACACACATTCTTACTCTCCCGATTAATAACTCTTACATGCATTCACATTCACACTCACTAACTCACACTCACTCTCTCACTCACTTTATCATGCTCCCACTCACTCTCATTAACTCCCCCACTCACTCATTCTCACATTCTTTCATGCTCACTCACTCTCTCACTCACTCTGTCTCACTCGCACTTACTTACCATCACACTTAATGTAACTCTCTCATTCACGTTCACACACATTCACTCTAACACTAACTCTCTCACTCTCCCATGCACTCTTACAACATCAATCTCACACTAACTTTCACACTCATTCTCACTTTCACACTCCCTCACACACTGAATCTCAAACTCACTAACTCTCAAATTCACTCACATTTACTCTCAATCACTCATGCTCACTCACTAACTCTGACACTCATCTTCACACTATCTCACTCTCAAACTCATACACTCTCACACTCACTCTCACTATCTCACTAACTCTAAAACTCATGCAGTCTTACACTCACTCTAATACTTACAAACTCTCACACTCACGCTCACTCACTCTTTCATAATCACTTTATACTTTCATGCAATCAGTCACACAGGGTTGGCATCGTACCCACAACTTCCTGCATCCAGGCGAGGGAGATAACATCTTAGTCTACATTATTGGACAACTAGTCAACTGGTAGACTAATAGTCAACTGGTAGACTAACAGTCCACTGGTAGACTAATAGTCCACTGGTAGACTAACAGTCCACTGGTAGACTAACAGTCCACTGGTAGACTAATGCACAGGGACAAATGCCACTGGGAGTTCCCAATGGCTGGACCACGTAGCAACTTCGCCCCATATTGCCAAAGCCTGGTCTTCCTCACTATGGAACCCAGGGCCCTCAGCGATGTTGGCTCATTGCTCACTTGCTGCACTTTCCCCAAAAGATTGCTGAAGGTTATACCGGGTGACCTGCATCTTTGTCTGTGTGTAGATGGCCAAGGCTGAAGAGAAGGTGGGCTCCAGGAGCAGCATGCAATGGAGTGCGCTGCCCACATCGGACAGCATTGCCATCGCCAGTAGTAAAACCCCACGAGGTGATAGATATGATCAGATAAGTCATGGTGGTCACAGTTGAAAACAAAAACAAGCATGTGAATGGCTATGGAATAAAAATGTCGCGAGGCAGGGTGGCACAGCAGGAACACTCCTCGTGCATTTCTCTTTGGAGTCGGAATGATTTCCCCCTGCTCTGCATGGGATTCCTCCGGGTTCGCCATTTTCCTCCCACAGCTAAAGAAAATTATTCAAACATCCCAATGCAAAAAAAAAATTTGTGTTAGTGATTATATGCAGTCCAGGGACTCAGTGGAGCTTTCTTTGGTAAACAAGCATCGTATATTTTATCATCATTTCAGCAGGAAGGGCCCAATAAGTGGCTAGGCTATGTTTCTTGGGTGTCCTACGATCGTATGGATGTTAAACAAGTCTTCATGACAAAAGCGCGGTTTCATACAGTGAGGGAAATAGTATTTGATCACCTGCTGATTTTGTACGTTTGCCCACTGACAAAGAAATGATCAGTCTATAATTTTAATGGTAGGTTTATTTGAATAGTGAGAGAGAGAATAACAACAACAAAATCCAGAAAAACGCATGTCAAAAATGTTACAAATTGATTTGCATTTTAATGAGGGAAATCATTATTTGACCCTCTCTCGATAAGAACGATTTCTGGCTCCCAGGTGTCTTTTATACAGGTAACGAGCTGAGATTAGGAGCACACTCTTAAAGGGAGTGCTCCTAATCTCAGCTTGTTACCTGTGTAGTGACAGAGAAAGGTCACTACTGTGTCGGCCCGTACGAAGGCTGGGGGCCCCAAGGGGGTGCCTGGGGGGTCACGTGGTGGAGGGATCCGGACCCTCCCAGAGGTGGGGGAAGTGAGGCGTGTCCTGGGAAGGGAGGCGTGGCCTGAAGAGAGCCAGCCACGCCGGGGCGGAGCCAGCCACGCCAAACCAAATATAAGCGTGGTGTGAACGCAGAGCGAGGCGGCTGTTGTACTGTACTCCAAGGTGAAGACATCTTCGGTCGTCAAGTCCCGAGTCGTCGTCCTGGGCCAGGCAGGCCGTTGCCTGCCTGGTCCAGTCTGTGTCGTGTTCCAGAGTGTTAGTGAGTTGAGGAAGGTGGTCACCACCTCATGTAGAGTGTTATATTATTTACCGTTTAATAAATAGTGTTGCCTCCAAGTTGCGTGTGTGTGCACCTAATTCGGTCTACTACATTTGGTGTAGAAGTGGTCATCGAACTTTCGCTGATTAATTTGAAGAAGCTGTACCCTTCGCTGCCATGGTGTAAAAGCTGGCAGCGGAGTGCAAGACCCAACCGGAGGTGCGGATGGACGGTGTGGGTTGCACCTGGCCTCTCCCTGCGACGACCACGGAGTCTGGGGCCCCGGGGATGTGCCCCGGGGGATGGGCGACTGCAGCCTGCATGGGAGGAGGCTGCGAGCCCGGGCTGGTCGCCATCGACGGCGAGTTGGAGCGACGTCGCTCGTCAACTCGACCAGCTGCTGGTGGCAAGGGAGTGGCCGGGTGTTGGTGAGTGATGGCGAAATTGCAAGATAACGCAGCTGTGGCGTTCGCGCCGTTTCGGCGGTGCCGGCGTTCCTGCATTTCACTGCGGCGGCGTTCCCGCCAGTTTCACAGCGCCGGCGTTCCCGCCATTTGCACCATGCCGGGGGTTTCCCGCCATTTCAACGTGCCGGCGTTCCCGCCATTTTTTTTTTACGTGCCAGCGTTCCCGCGGCAACGGCGTTCCCGCCATTTCAACGTGTGGGCGTTCCCGCACTTCCCACAGCGGCGTTCCCGCCATTTTCACCGCGGCAGTGTTTTCGCGATGGCGGCGTTCCCGCCTTTTGCGCCTTGTGTGCTGCGCCGGCCTGGCGGCGCGCCGCTGCAGCCCTGTGATTACGGGCCTCCCTCCCCACATTGAAGTAAGAAGAGCGGGGGAGGGCATCGGTGGTGAGAGCGAGAGGGGCCCGTGATTGAAGAGAGGGTTTCGACGTTGGAGACACTGCTGGGAGGGACTTTTTCAGTTTGACTCTCCGGTTTTGTGTTCCTCGCGGACGGTTAAATACGGCGTCGAGATCGGTATCTTCTGAGTGTAGTTAATGATTAATTCGTTGTTGGTGTCCCGAGCTCCGTTGATATCCTGTAGGTTGCCGTGTTAATGACTCGTGTTACATCGTTTTGTTGCGAAATCGCCATTGTTATTGTGTATACTGTATGGAGGTTCTCTCGTGATTGTCACGTGTAACTGTAAGAAACTTTGATCGTCATTGTTGCCAAGGTACAGACCGTATGGAGCTTTGCTTGGAATTGTTAACAGTGTATGGAATGTTGGGTACTTGCTTGTGATTGTTTACTATGTACAGATTGTCTGGAGTATTGATTGTGTGTGTTGCCATGTGGGGACTGGATGGAGCATTGCGCCAAACGATTTACTGTACGAACTTCGTATACTGCATATACTGTATTAATCAATTCGGCGATTCTTGGGGTTTGTGTCTAGTTTTTTTGCTCTCAAAATTCGAATGCCCTGAGTCCCATGGTTAATGTTGAAGGGGATTTAGAAATGACAGCTTCGGTTTGTTTCAAACTCGCTGGTTGGTTCCTGTCCGTTGTTGCACAGATGATGTCTTTTGTGCGGGAATGCCCCTTGTGTTCTACATGGATCGGGGGTGCGTTTCCGTTAATTGCCGTCAAATTGCGTTGCTCTCTCCACTCGGTTGGTACAGCTGCATGCTGCAATGCGAGTCTCGGAGATGATGTGTACGGATACGGGATGTGAGGTATATTGTTGTGACCATTGAATATTCGGGATCGTCACAAATTGTGCGTACCTGTTCGGCATTGGATCAGTTCTGTGGGGGATCATAATTCAAATTGTATGTGTTGTGATGGTGTTAAATTGCGATGGTGACATGCTGCCAGGAATTTGTAATTGTGCTGCTGGCTGTCACCTATCTTGGGGCGCAGGTCCTGACCAGGATGGCCCAGTGAGTGTTGCGTGTCTAACATGAACGTTGTGGTCCCGTCATGCAATGGCTGACGGCTTGACCTGACAGCCCGGAGATTGAAACACTCCGTGGCATGTCTAGCCTAGTGGGCTGTGCGCTCACATGGCTCGGAGAGTGTGGTCCCGTCATGCAATGGCTGACGGCTTGACCTGACAGCCCGGAGATTGAAACACTCCATGGTATGTCTAGCCTAGTGGGCTGTGCGCTCACAGGGCTCTGAGAGTGTGGTCCCGTCATGCTGTGTCTGACGGCTTGACCTGACAGCCCGGAGATCGAGACACTCCGTGGCTTGTCTAGCCTAGTGGGCTGTGCGCTCACATGGCTCAGAGTGTGGTCCCGTCATGCTGTCTGACAGCTTGACCTGACAGCCCGGAGATCGAGACACTCCGTGGCTTGTCTAGCCAAGTGGGCTGTGCGCTCACATGGCTCAGAGAGTGTGGTCCCATCATGCTGTGTCTGATGGCTTGACCTGACGGCCCGGAGAGTGAGACACTCGGAGGTGCGTTGAAACAGTGGGCTGGAGATTCGTAAGGTTCAGGTGGAGTTGTCCTGTTACGTTGGGACTGTATCCCTCAGTTGTTAGGGTGCATGTTGTGCAATGAGTGAACGATGGGTCGTCTCAGCTCGGTCGGTACAGTTATATGCTGCGATGCGAGTCTTCGAGAGAGACTGGCTCGTCTCAGCTCGGTCGGTACAGCTATATGCTGCGATGCGAGTCTTGGAGAGAGACTGGGTCGTCTCAGCTCGGTCGGTACAGCTATATGCTGCGATGCGAGTCTTGGAGAGAGACTGGGTCGTCTCAGCTCGGTCGGTACAGCTATATGCTGCGATGCGAGTCTTGGAGAGAGACTGGGTCGTCTCAGCTCGGTCGGTACAGCTATATGCTGCGATGCGAGTCTTGGAGAGAGACTGGGTTAAAATCCCACCGATATGGCCGACGTGTGCTACTGGTTGTGACGCCGCGTCGGAAAGGCGGTGGGGTGGTAACATGGAAATTCCCCCCCCCGATATGGCCGACGCGTGCTACTGGTTGTGACGCCGCGTCGGAAAGGCGGTGGGGTGGTAACATGGAAATTCCCCCCCCCGATATGGCCGACGCGTGCTACTAGTTGTGACGCCACGTCGGAAAGGCGGGGGGGTGCTAACGGGTGACTGTCATTGCATGCGTGATTCTAACGGGTGGGGGGGCTGTGCTGGAGCGTAAGTGGGTTAGCCAGTTTTCATGTATAATTGTTGTTAATTCCCCGTTTTCTATGCGGTTCCCTTTTACCCTCGTCGATTCTGTATATATTACGTGATTGTATTTCTTATCGGTCGCCGGTCATTTATTGATGTTGTTGGTTCGGAGGCACACCTTTTCGATGTTTCACAGTTGTGTTACAGCCGGGGACGGCTGTGTGTTTATACAGGGGGGGGTGATGTAGTGACAGAGAAAGGTCACTACTGTGTCGGCCCGTACGAAGGCTGGGGGCCCCAAGGGGGTGCCTGGGGGGTCACGTGGTGGAGGGATCCGGACCCTCCCAGAGGTGGGGGAAGTGAGGCGTGTCCTGGGAAGGGAGGCGTGGCCTGAAGAGAGCCAGCCACGCCGGGGCGGAGCCAGCCACGCCAAACCAAATATAAGCGTGGTGTGAACGCAGAGCGAGGCGGCTGTTGTACTGTACTCCAAGGTGAAGACATCTTCGGTCGTCAAGTCCCGAGTCGTCGTCCTGGGCCAGGCAGGCCGTTGCCTGCCTGGTCCAGTCTGTGTCGTGTTCCAGAGTGTTAGTGAGTTGAGGAAGGTGGTCACCACCTCATGTAGAGTGTTATATTATTTACCGTTTAATAAATAGTGTTGCCTCCAAGTTGCGTGTGTGTGCACCTAATTCGGTCTACTACACCTGTATAAAAGACACCTGTTCACAGAAGCAATCAATCAATCAGATTCCAAACTCTCCACAATGGCCAAGACCAAAGAGCTCTCCAAGGATGTCAGGGACAAGATTGTAGACCTACACAAGGCTGGAATGGGCTACAAGACCATCGCCAAGCAGCTTGGTGAGAAGGTGACAACAGTTGGTGCGATTATTCGCAAATGGAAGAAACACAAAAGAACTGTCAACCTCCCTCGGCCTGGGGCTCCATGCAAGATCTCACCTCGTGGAGTTGCAATGATCATGAGAACGGTGAGGAATCAGCCCAGAACTACACGGGAGGATCTTGTCAATGATCTCAAGGCAGCTGGGACCATAGTCACCAAGAAAACAGTTGGTAACACACTACGCAGTGAAGGACTGAAATCCTGCAGCGCTCGCAAGGTCCCCCTGCTCAAGAAAGCACATATACATGCCCGTCTGAAGTTTGCCAATGAACATCTGAATGATTCAGAGGACAACTGGGTGAAAGTGTTGTGGTCAGATGAGACCAAAATGGAGCTCTTAGGCATCAACTCAACTCGCCGTGTTTGGAGGAGGAATGCTGCCTATGACCCCAAGAACATCTCCACCGTCCAATATGGAGGTGGAAACATTATGCTTTGGGGGTGTTTTTCTGCTAAGGTGACAGGACAACTTCACCGCATCAAAGGGATGATGGACGGGGCCATGTACCGTCAAATCTTGGGTGAGAACCTCCTTCCCTCAGCCAGGGAATTGAAAATAGGTCGTGGATGGGTATTCCAGCATGACAATGACCCAAAACACGGCCAAGGCAACAAAGGAGTGGCTCAAGAAGAAGCACATTAAGATCCTGGAGTGGCCTAGCCAGTCTCCAGACCTTAATCCCATAGAAAATTTGTGGAGGGAGCTGAAGGTTCGAGTTGCCAAACGTAAGCCTCGAAACTTTAATGACTTGGAGAAGATCTGCAAAGAGGAGTGGGACAAAATCCCTCCTGAGATGTGTGCAAACCTGGTGGCCAACTACAAGAAACGTCTGACCTCTGTGATTGCCAACAAGGGGTTTGCCACCAAGTACTAAGTCATGTTTTGCAGAGGGGTCATATACTTATTTCCCTCATTAAAATGCAAATCAATTTATAACATTTTTGACATGCGTTTTTCTGAATTTTGTTGTTGTTATTCTGTCTTTCACTTCAAATAAACCTACCATTAAAATTATAGACTGATCATTTCTTTGTCAGTGGGCAAACGTACATCAGCAGGGGATCAAATACTTTTTTTCCCTCACTGTAGGTGGTGATACCAAATTCGTTATCAGTCTGTTCTTCACATGTTACAGGAATACGGAACTGGTTAAAAATGCAATGAAAAAAAAACACGACCACATTGCTTAGTGAACAAATTAAAGAAACGAAAATGTTTTATTTGACAAAGCAATATTATAATAGGACAATATTAATCATCTTATGTTCTTATGTTTGCAGAAATCTTGTTCTTATGTTTGCAGAAATCTTGAAGCTCTTTGGGGATGTCCTGACCCCCACCGAGAGAAGCGAGGTCCTCAACGTGAATAACGTCTGGTATTTCGGAGTCCATAACAAAGGCTTTGGCACTCAAAACCATGGCTACGATGATGTCTACAACCATTATGTCTCGGTACGACTCTCCTCAGGTCACGTAACACGTGGAGAACACACAAAGTCTGCACACTGACAAACACCATAATAATCTGCAGAACAGGCGGACAACATACCCTACACATTCACACTAACTCTTACACATGCCACACATATATTGCATCCATACTCAGTGACTGAATGAGCAGTGATTGGATCAGTATACTTAGTTGATGTGATTGCACCGCAGGTCGAGCATGAGCATCTCCATTTCCGATATGAGGTGCTGAAAAAGGTGGTCGTCGGACCTTACAGCCAGATCTTCAAATGCCGTGACCACAAGACCAACACCCGAGTGGCTGTGAAGATGTGGAGACAGTCATTCAGGTAAGACTTCACAATGGCTTGCATGGAGAAGGCAGGACAGTAAATCAATTCCATATTTACGTGGGTAGTGTTATGGTGCTCATATGTGTGGGTTTTCTCTGGATTTATGTTTAACTTCTTTCGCGCCGTACGTAGCCCACTGTTAATCGCAGATGCGGTGAAGGACAACTGTCTTTGAGAGCGAGCGACAAACTGTTACAAGGGTCAATTATTGTAATTAATATGAAGCTGTGGATTTCCGCTGTTTAGTGCCGAGGAAGACCACAGCCAGTGGATGGAGTACCACATCTTGCTCCAACTTCAGGGCTGGGCCAATGATGATGTCAACATTGTCAGAATCCTCGACTTTTTCACCTTCAGGGGTCACAACTGCCTCGTCATGCAGCTCATACCGAAGTACGTACCCTGCTGTCTGAGCTGGCTGCTCCACTCCATTTTCTTCTCCAGCCTTGCTAATTTTTCGATAGCCACACCGACAACCGTCAGTGTGACGGCAGTGGTAACACTCGTGCATCATTCCAAGAGCTTGGGTTCGATTGCTGACTCGGATAAGTGTCTGTGTGGAGTTTGTTCTCCACTTGTTCTGCATGGAATTTATCCCCATTCTCCGCATTCCTCCAATAGCGAAACACTCGCACATAATTTAATTGGCATCGGCCAAATTTGCCAGTGCTGAGAAAATACCTTAAAAATAACTCAGTTGGGATTACACATCGGAACAATGTCACCCCGACAGGAGAAACTTGGCAGGACCCTCAGGAAAAAAGTGTTTACATTTAGTGAGGCTTCCATGGATAAACGAGTATAATAATTGTTGATAATTTGTATTGCTTACTCAGCCCTTTAAAGGATGGCACTGACTTTGTGTTGTTGTCTCCTTAACAGAAGACGTCTGTTAAGTGCCATTGATTGCACGGCACCCCAGCACATTGAGATGACAATGGTGAAACTCTTCACCAAGTCCATCCTCAAATTCCTCATTCATCTCCATGCAAAGGGAATCGTGCATGGGGATATCCAGCCGGTGAGTGGACACCAGGTTCCGCACAACTGCAGCATTAATTTGCGTTCCCGTTCGGGGCTCGTCTTCGTAGAACCTATACCCATTGATCAAAGCGTTAATGCATCTGCTCTGTCCAACTGTCAGTAGCTGCGGGTCATGATAACTGTCGTACAGAGGGTTATATATGGGTGAAACTTGAGTTTAAAGTTTTGTTGCTATTAGGGACTCGCACTAGAGAAAAGCAGACATGTCGAAACAAAGCATTGCCCAAATCATGGAGACACAAACCAGTGCAAGTAAAAGGACGCTTTGAAATTAAGCAACTGTGCTTTAACCTGACAGCTGCCCACCTGTTTCCATGCTGCTCATGCGCATGCTGCTCATGCGCATGAGAATGCGTTACCAACTTCATGCATGTGCATGCTTCTGCCTAACTAACACTCACAGCTACAAACTCCGTTCGGCCCTCTTGTAACAATCGTCATACAGGTATGATAAGAGCGCCCTCCTTTACGCCGGGCACCCCAGAGTGCTCTATATGAGATTAGAGATTGGAATAATCTCATTTAAATACATTTGAAAGGGCACCCCAGTGGCATCCGTCAGAAAACATTCTCTTGAGTTGCGATGAATAACCTTGGCAAAAGCGTGTCATCCCAGATTCCCCTTTTAATATTTATTGTGGTATTTTGCTACATGACCAATCTGCTGCAGGCTGAATAGTTGTGCATGCCTGTAATCCAGCACTGTAGAGCCGCAGGTTGGTGGATCACACCAATGGTGTGAAACATCATCTGTGGCCCCTCCTCGTGCCTCGGAGTGGTTCTCTCTCTTCCAGATAGAGTGAATACTGCATGGCATTGGCGTATTACAAGTTGACATTATTTATCATGACCTCTGAATGTGAATATCTTCTGCTGCCTATCGTCTAGAGGAACATGTCGATTAAAGAGCCTGGGGCAGGGACCATCCGGATGATGAGTTTTGAAAACAGCTTTTTGGTGGGACGCCAACGTGAGTCGTGAGTGTGTGGCTGAGTATGAGAATGTGTGTGTATGCAGTTCAAGGAGCGGTAGTGTAGTGGTTAGCACACTGCATTACGAAACTGGTGACCCAGGTGAGAGTGGCGATTTTCTGAACTGGTTGTGAGCCTCCCCTAGGTAGACTCAGTCTCAAATGAGTACCTGGTGTGGTGTGTAAACAATGCCACTCAGGAGACAAAGGCATGGTGCAGGCCACCCACCCCCCTCAAGTGTCGTTTTGGACTTCATAGGTGGTCACTAATTGCACCTGCCCCAACAATGTCTAAGGCTACACGGGGGAACTTTTCTTTGTTTATGCAGTGAGGAACCGTAGTGTTGGGGTTAGTCGACAGCACTACAATCCTGGTGACTGTAGTAAAATTTGCGTTCATGAATATCTGAACCAGTCCTGGGCCTCCCCTAGGTCGACTCAGCCATAAATGAGTACCATGTGCGGTGTCTAGGCACCACCAGTTTAGAAGACAAAGGTGGCTGGGCGTGGTGCTGGCCACCCATCTTCGTGTGTGTTGTTCAGGCCTTCATTAGGTGCTCGCTAAAAGCAAATGCCAGATAAATTTGTTAAAGGCTATATGGGGACGTTTTGTGTGTGTGCACATGTGTTTGCGTCTCTTCACCTGTGTGTGCATGTGTCTAGACCTATGGGTGAGTACATGTGTTTGTATACATGTTTTTTTCGTGCCTGTGTGTTGCTGTTAAAGGCTATATTGGTTATGTTTGTATTTTGTAATTCACAGGTTCACAGATTTTTGGTTCCCCCGCGTACCTTGCCCCAGAGGCATACCTGGGCCACATGTCATCTTTCCCGGTTGACATGTGGGGGCTGGGGTGTACAGTGGCCGAGTTGGCTACCGGGCACATCCTCTTTCCGGCCATCAACAAACACGACCAGCTCCCGTGTTATATGGAGGTATTGCCCACACAGCAGTAACACTGACAATTCCGTTATTGAGTGATCAATGTCATGACCAATTTGGTCTTGAAATCGCACAACTCAGTCATTGCTTCTAACCATGTTTTTCACTTCTCATCGAGTATTTCCGCATCAAGGGTATTAAAATAATATTCAGAATTGGTATGACCAATTGAACATGCGACAGGAAATACTTCCTTACAATTCCCTGAGCAGACCACTTGAGTCGTCTCTTCTGTGAGAAAGAGGCGTACGACTGCTCGCGACTGGTTGCATGGTTGTCCACACACAAGCTACTGAGTTGCATACAACCGCATGACAGAATCAATTACTCAGGCGTAGACCTGTCAAGGTAACTGTGAGCGGAACGCATAGATTTTTAGAGCTGGTGTTATGACTCGTGATAGATCATTGCATGAGGCCACGGATTGGCCAAATGTAACCCTACACCACCTGCAAATAATTTGAATTGTCAGATGAACGAGCATTTATCGCGCCAATTATTGTTGTTTCATCTCAACTGCTTGTAATGAAGAAAATTCTCACAACCATATAAGCAATTTCAAATGACGCCACGGGACCCATTACCTCCGCTGTGAATGAGGCAGATGGTGCATAGTATTTTGTGGTTTAAAACCGCAGTAAAGACCAGGGCAGTCACTGGGATTGATCCGTGAACTTCTGCAACGTGCGGCGTTCTCGGTTTTGCTGGGCCATGCCAATAACACTGCCCCGTGCCTGCATGCGAGAACCATCGGGAGCGGTAGCCGAGTGGTTAGCACCCTGACCGTGTGGTGTTGAATGTTGGACCAGTCCTTGGCCTCTCAAATATCGACTCAGCATTAAATCAATACCTGGAGTTATTTGTAAAATAGTTGCTGTGGTGTGGCCTTGGGTGCTGTGCCATCATCAGTAGGTGCTCACAAACAGAACTTTCCACACAAGTGTGTCAATACTGTATGGGTGATCATTGTCTCTGTGTGAATTGTGTGTAGATCCTCGGGATGCCTCCTCAGAATTTGATTGATGACACGCCTGAGAGAAACAAGTACTTTGGTGAGTGAAGGGGCGTGCGGGGGAATCGCGTTAAGTTTGAGTGGGAGCTGGGTCCGTTAAGAGTTTAGTGGGGCATTACTTTGTATATTCAACTACTTCCACATGTGTTTTGGCAGTCAATATCATTCGTAATGCATTTTTGGGGAAGGGTTAGGCCTCATGGTGATCTGCCCAAATTTGTGTCATTAAGGTTCTCCAACCACCCGACAAAGGCAAGCAAATTAAAGTACCACGAGTGCAAGCGATTAAAGAGACGCCAGTTGTGATTATAATCATAATTATTTTTGTTGAATCATCTGTAATGTGAAGGGTAATGTTCAAAACCACGTTTAACAATGAGATCAGACGTTTTTGGGATGCTGCAGAGGCGAGGAAACGTTACTTCCCTCACCTGCAATGCAGAAGATCGTAGCGTAGATCCCCACCCTGGTTGCTGTACATTGCGGGAACTTATCTTCTCCCTTTTGCCTGGTCGCCTCTTAAAAAGAGGCAATAGTTCAGTGGGCTTTACCTGGTAAAAACACTGTTTTGCTTGAAAGAGGTTAAATCAAAGTTAAAAGAGCTTTTCTTTTTTACCTCTCGGATCTATCATAGTTAATACTTATTGAATGCACTTGGTATTTGCACTATCATTCTGAGAACGCAAAGCTATCACAAAGGATGGTGCCTGCTGTGTTTCACAGACACCGTCTGCAGTAATTTTTCAGTAGCGGGCGTAACACCAGCATGATAATCTTATGACTTCACAAGGTCTGTAACGTTCCACTTTAAACCAAACAGCGCAAAGCATCGTATGGTTATTACTGAAGTAATTACTGAAGTAATAACCATGGCGGCTTGCAAAATTTGAACCATGAACTTCTGCAACAAGCGGTCAAAGTACTCCCACTGGTCTATGTCATAGCACTATAAGATTGTGTTTCTGCGCTGTGGGTGTACAAGGGTGCTGTGGTTTGTAATTATGTTTTACCTGGTCTGCATCATCCCTGCAGATGGTTCGGGGATGCCTTTGATGTCCGGACAAAGCAGGGTCCCAGGCAGTCACTCCCTCTACCTGGCACTCGGGAGCCAGGACTCGGAGTTCCACGACTTCATTAGCCGCTGCCTGGAGTAAGAACCCCCCCCCCCCCCCCCCCACAGAGTGGTTTTTCCCAGTCAGTCACCTGGTAAAAAGAAAAGAGTTTAATAGTTTAGCATCACTGGCGAATGCTCCTCTTTGATCACTAGCTCCACTCTCTATTCTGATTATTCTTTATCTTCCAAGCCATATATCCCATTAGACAACCTTGTCCATAGACTTGCATGTAAAACATGCACTTGCATAGAGACCCACAGACTCACATACACTTACATGGTCCATACACGTGTAGTGACTCAGTCGGAGACAGGGTTCTTAAGGGACCTTCCTTATTCCACACGTCAGGAAACCACATGTGCCCCGCGTGTCTACGCGCTAGTCACACATCCATGTCCTTGACGGCACTACCTAGCTGGAGCAGTCTGCAGGCTGTCTAGCTAGCGGCGTCAAAGGTGGTCGGAGACTGCGGCGACGAAGGTGACGAATGGCGACAGAGCGTGGGGATCCACTTCCAGCAACAGCCCCGAGCTCCCGTCCCGGGCCCCCTTTTATTCCCCTGGCGTGGCCTCGCCCCGCCTCGCTACGCCCTCTTTCTCGAACCTACTAGTGGGTTCTCAGGCTTCCAGATCGATTTCTTCCTGGGCTTCTTTTTAGATCTCCCGCTGCTGACGTGTGCACTGCCCCCTGCTGCCAGTACCGCTTTCTTGTCAGCAGCCCGCGTTATTACACTACACGTGTATAGAGAGACCTATAGACTCTCATACACTCACATGGTCCATACCAATACTGCCATTTGCCCCTAAGTGATGGTGATGTGACCATGGCGCTTGTGCCAGGCTAGGTGCACTTTGAGACGTGGAGTGCCGAAGGCTCGCTGACTGTAGGTCATGGGACATACCCAGCGGGTGCCATGGTTTGGCTGATTGAAATGACTGACACATGCACCACTGTACCTCCTACTGTGCCAACTTACTGAATTTTAGCCGCCTGGCGCTCCACTAAGTGTTGTGAGCATCACTCCTCTGCCCTCCGAGGGCGGCTGTCTCCACCTGCCCAGTAGCGTCCTTCATGAGCCTCCTCCAGAGGCCGATCTTGACACTGCAGGTGTAATACCGTTGAGGACTCTTGGACACCCGGGGTTGAGGCACACGTATTTATTCCGCAACAGTTGTCACAACCGCGGACATACAATACTGGAGGGGGTATCGGCCCCCTCACCCGGCTAGCTGGGAATACACTGCTAGCTATCTCTGACCTACCTCCTAGTCCTCCACTAACGGGCTAGGGGAGGCTGTCTGGCCCGACACTGGTAAGTCGGGCTACGGTACCCGGAGTCCCAGAGCACTAGCTCTGGTTCTCGGGACCACGCCGCTGGCTCGGTCCTGCGTGGCCCTGACAAGGGCGGCGTCCCAGGGGAGTCCAGGGCTCTAGCTAGACGATCTTCGGTCTTCACTGGTTTAGCTTTAACATTCTGCCCCGAGCCCTCTGACACATCCCCCTTTATACTCAACCACCGCTGAGGGGTGGGGCCCCGGGTTGCCTGGTGCGGACGTCGTTGAGAGCACCCCCCCCCGTGAACTCACGTAGCCCCGCCCACTGTGTTTGTTTCCCATAAGCTGCCATGCATAACCGCTCTCTCTCTAACACCCCTACATCACCCCCCCCCCCCCCCCGCATAGCTTGCAGCCATCCCGGCTGCCAACATACAAAAAAAACGACAATAAAAGTGCATTTACCCCCTGACCACGCGTGTGCCTCACTATTTTTCAACAATAACAAGAACAACACAACAAGAACGCAACAGCAAGAAGAGAAAACAACCCGACGCACCCCCCCGATTAAATACGAATTCCGTAAAAACAGTCTATACACAATTTGCAGGGAACCCACCACACACACAACACGCAATGAACACAACCTATGTACACATCTTCCGGCCTCACAACAGTCTGCGCATTTTAGCGCGTGTCCGTGCAGCGGGCCCCTCACACGGGGTAACCCCGGGTGGTGGACCGTCAGGTGGCAACTGTCCGTCTCGGAGTGAGTCCTCATCCAACGCCGCGTGACCCTTGGCATCCCCAGGAGGGGTGATCGGGCGTGAGCCCGTCATTCCTGATGCACCTGGAGGTGGCACAGCCGGCAAGGCATTAGGTGAGCGCGACGGAGACGGACCCAGTGAGTCGGTCGACCCCCCACATGTTTGGCCACGCGTGTGTGAAGTGGGGATGTGTACCGCAACGAAGGGTTTTAATCTAGAGGGGTGGACGAATCACCGCCGCTTCCCCCATTTGATGCGCACGCACTGCGGTCGCAAAACCTCGACCACCTCCACAGGGCCCCGCCACGGCCGCACCAGCTTAGAGGAGGTTGCGAGTGGCACCTGGGGACAGTGCAGCCATGCCTTGTCCCCCGGCTTCCACTGCAGCATGTGCGCCCGACCCAGTCTGAGCCGCTCATTCGCTTTCTGACGGAGGTCAGAGTTTTGCATGGCAGCATCCCGTGCCTCTGTCAATTTGGCCAAATTAAATTTTACATGGTCAGCCAATTTAGTTTTTCCCTGAGGCGCGGGGATCTGCAGCTGGGCACGAACAGGCGGGTCAGGTTCGCGGCCGTACATGAGGTAGAAGGGTGAAAATCCCGTAGCTGCGTGGGGGGCCATCCGGTACGCCGCCAATACCCCTTGAATTTGCAAGTCCCAATCTGTCTGTGAGTCCGACACCTGCAGTGACAACATTGACGCGATGGTCCGATGCAGACGCTCGACCATCCCGTCAGTCTGCGGGTGATACGGGGAGGTACGAATTTTCTTTGTGCCCAGGAGCTCACAGACTTCTTTGAGTAATTTACCGGAAATTTTTTTGCCCTGGTCGGTCAGCAGCCGCTCCGGAGCACCTTTGTCCAGGACATAACCCTGAACAAAGGCCTCCACGATGGCTGCTGCCGACTGGTTGGCAAGGGGCCAGGCCATAGGCCAGCGTGTAAAATACTCTACACCAGTTAACAAATATCTATTGCCCCTGGGTGTGGCGGGGAATGGGCCCAAAATATCCAGCGCGACGAGTTCGTTAACTCTGGACACTTTGATTGACTGCAAGGGTGGGTTAGACATACGTGCTGGCGGTTTTCGTTGCGCGCACCGAGGGCATGACCCCAGTAAATCCCCGACATCCTTCGTCATGCCTGGCCAAAAATAATCGAGTTGGAGTAAGGCGAGGGTCTTTTGGGTCCCCAGGTGTAGGAGGCGCTCATGTGCGGCCCACTTCGCCTTGCCCCGCAACCCCGAAGGGACCACCAGCCGATGTCGATGGGATTTTCCGTCCCAGTGCATCAGCAGACCATGCACCAATTCCCATGCGTCAGCATCACCCCTGCCCTGCCCAGCACAGCCGACGCGACGACGCAACCCGAGGAGAGAGGTATCCTCCATCTGGAGGCTCCCCCATTCATTGACGGGCATCCCCAACAGGGAATCTTTTCCCTGTTGTGCGATTGAATTTGGAACCAATGTTTCGTCGTGGCCGGCGGCCGCCAGGACCGGAACCGGTATGTCCCCTGCTGGCCTGCAACGTCCCGACCCCAGGAGGCATGCACATTCGGAGGTGGTTGGCATGCGCGACAGAGCGTCAGCATTTGTGTGGCGAATGCCCTTACGGTAGGTGGTTTCAAAATCAAAATCCTGGAGGATCTCCAACCATCGGGACAATTGTCCCAATGGCTGTTGAACTCGCAGGGCGTACTGCAGTGCCGCATGATCTGTGCGGACGGTGAAATGCCGACCGTACAGATATGGGCGATACTGTTGGATGAAATAGACAATTGCCAACAGTTCCCGACGGGTGACACAATATCTTTGCTCCGCCGGAGACAACACCCGACTGCCGTACGCAACCACCCGTTCCACGCCGTCAACCACCTGGGAAAGCACGCCCCCAATACCTGTGTTGCTCGCATCGGTGTCGAGCAAAAAAGGCTTAGAAAAATCGGGGTAACTCAAGGGAGGAGCTTTTACCAGGGCGTCCCGAAGGGAGCAGAAAGCAGCCTCCTCCTCCTGACCCCAGTGGAACCGAACACCTTTTGATGTTAAAGCGTGTAGGGGTTTCGCAATCATCGCAAAATCTGCGACGAAACGTCGGTAATACGACGCGAAGCCAATAAAACTCCTGACCTCTCCCACCGAGGTGGGAGTCGGCCAGGAGCTGACGCACTGCGTTTTGGCGGGATCGGTAGCAATACCTGAGCGCCCCACGATGTGTCCCAAATAACGCACCGAATCGCGTAACAGATGACATTTTTGGGGTTTGAATTTCAAATGAGCAGCCCGCATCTTTAGGAAAACCGCCCGCAACCTCTGGAGATGTTCGTCAAAAGTTTTACTAAAGACGATAACGTCATCCAAATAAATCAGGCACGAATCCCATTGCAATCCAGCCAAAACCAATTCCATCAAACGCTGGAAAGTTGCCGGCGCTGAGTGGAGTCCCATCGGCAACTGGTTGAATTGGAACAGGCCGTGCGGTGTACGGAAAGCAATTTTAGGCTTTGAATCATCGTCCAGAGGAAGCTGCCAGAATCCCGAAAGTAAATCCAATGTGGAGAAGAATCGCGCTCCCGCCAAGGCGTCCAGCGATTCGTCCATCCGTGGGAGCGGGTATGCGTCGGCAACCAAAATTTTGTTAAGGCGCCGAAAATCAACGCAAAACCGCAACGAGCCGTCCTGCTTTTTAACCAGGACGATCGGCGCTCCCCAAGGGCTGGTGGAAGGAGAAATGATGTCGGCGGCTAACATGTCATCAATAGCCGATTTGACATGGTCCTTTTCGGCGGGACTTAACCGAAACGGATTCTGGCGTATTGGCGCGCTGTCACCCGTATCAATATGGTGACGCAGCAGATGAGTGCAACCCAAATCGTATTTGTCCCGACTGAAAACGTCGGAAAATTCCCACAGTAGCGTTTTAAGCTGTTGACGCTCTGAATTTGACAGGTCCGTCGATCCCGCACAAAGCGCCTCGAGCCACCCTTCATCGCTGTCCGAATGTGGTCGCGGCGCAGGGACAGCACTCACGTGATTCGCGACGGGTTCCTCACAGGGCACCGGCATCGCGTGAGCAAGCACGGTCTCCTGCGGGACCACCACCGTCTGCGAGCCCACATTGAGGACCGCGATGAAGGGGTCTCCGTCCCCTCTTACTATGGTCTGGGCCGGAAGTAAATGAGGTCCACTAACCCCGGCCCTAGATGGCCCCAGCAGAACCCCTTGGGCCCCAATGCCCTTAGCGAAGGGCCGCCGAAGTTTCAAAGGAACCAACATTTGTGCCCCCGGAGGAACGCGCACCGTTCTATCTACAAACGCCGGCACCGTTGCGAACGCCGTCCGACTCGTACCGGGGGATGGCAGAAACGCCATGCGTCGGCCCGACGGGAGCTCAATGCATCCCTGGTCGATTAATATCCTAATCGGCATTTTGGCCAGGAAGTCCGTCCCCAGCAGGCACGGAACCGCCAGCGAGGAGGAAACAAAAATCGGCCCAGACAATTTAATATCCCCGATACAAATTAGGGCTCGAATCTGTCCGCTGATGCCAAGTGAGCCCCCGTTAGCAGCAAAGAATGGCACGTTAACAGGCATCAAAGGACGGCTCTGGGCAGGGAGAATATTGTAAATTAACTCCGAAATAATGGTCGCCGATGCTCCCGTATCGACCAGGATGCGCACCTCGACCCCGTCGATGTGCCCCACAACGGCCGACGACCCCGACGACGTGGCTACAACACGATGGGCCAACACGGACCACTGGCTGGGTTCAATCTGAGTACCCAGAGCGGTGCGTGTTGGTGCGATGGTGCGCGATATTGGCCCCCCAATCGGTGCGGTGTATGAGTGTGTGGCGGGTGTGTGCGTGGGCCAAACATGTGAGGTGCCGCGACTCGCCGGGTTATGATGATGGAGCTTGGGAAGAGGGCCGGCGTCCCGTCGAGGTGTCGTCCCGCGCTGCCGAGGAGAGCGGCACCCCGAGGCGACATGGCCCCGGATGCCGCAGTTGAAGCAGCGCGGGAGCGCTGGTGACGACGACGGATGATCGGGATGGCTCGAGCCGCCCCGGTCCGCCCGTACTCCCGCTCCCTGCCGCCGTTGATGGTCGATGGCGCAGATCTCCTCCGCCGGGAGGGTGGCTGCGGCCACGGTACGCCCACTCGCCGCCTTGCTGGCCTTGCGTCGTTGCGCGAGCAGGTTTGCGTGGAGGAGTCGTGCTGCTTGGAGGGAGCACATCTCCGCGTCGTCCTGTGCGACGATGACGATCTCCAAGTCGTCCGCCAGCAGGAGTATCTTCTCTGTAACCATGGTGTCGACACCTTCGTTGTCCATCCGTGGAAAGGCCGCCTTTGCCAGTGCCAGGAGGCTTGTGCGGTACGCCAGAGGCGACTCCTTTGCCCCCCGCTGGCGATCGTAGAAGAGTTGGCGACAGTCTGACGGCGGACCGTAAACTGCAGCCAGCACCTGCATCGCCGTCTGCAGCGTAGAGCGCCTCTCCTTCGGTGCCGATGTTAAAGTGGCGAGGGGGTCGCTGTCGAGGAGTGCTGGCAGCGCGCGGAGAGCCTCGGCGTCCGTCCACTTCGCCATCTCCTGGTGAGCGAGGAAGCGCCGCTGGAAGCCGCCCCAGTCGCCTTCCTCGCCCACAAATTCTTTGAGTGGAGGCAGTCGGTGATGTAGCGCAGCGGCTGCCGCAGAAGGTCGCCCTTCCTCGTCCCCCTCACCCGGCTCTGCTTCGGCGCGCACGACCGATGGCATCGCCGGTCGCACCCGTGGTGACGTCCCGTCCGTTGGCGATGACGCGGCAGGTACTGTATGCCTGCCTTTGGACGCGATGCTCAGGCCGGCCACGCCCTCAACTGCAGCTGCGGTGATGGCGGGATTTTCAAATTGGTGTTCCGCCGAAATGGCGGGAAGGCGCTGTGGTCGTCGGCTTTCGTCGCCCCGTGGCGGTCCAGCAGCCCCCAGCTGAATGATGTGGTCCAGCATGCTGGCAGCGGCGTGCAGCAGCTCCATCAGCTTGGCGTGCGCCTGCCTCAGCCCCTCTGCCAACACCTCTCCACCCTCCTGTTGCTGCGGCGTAGCCGTATCTGGCCCCGACTGCTCCGTGCTCTCTTCACCCGTCCCGGGCTCTCCGACTGCAGCGGTGTCCTCCGCCCCCGGTATCCTGACCCGAGCAGACTGGCGCGTGTCCATGTTCATAGATTTTTACTTCTGACACCAGATGTAATACCGTTGAGGACTCTTGGACACCCGGGGTTGAGGCACACGTATTTATTCCGCAACAGTTGTCACAACCGCGGACATACAATACTGGAGGGGGTATCGGCCCCCTCACCCGGCTAGCTGGGAATACACTGCTAGCTATCTCTGACCTACCTCCTAGTCCTCCACTAACGGGCTAGGGGAGGCTGTCTGGCCCGACACTGGTAAGTCGGGCTACGGTACCCGGAGTCCCAGAGCACTAGCTCTGGCTCTCGGGACCACGCCGCTGGCTCGGTCCTGCGCGGCCCTGACAAGGGCGGCGTCCCAGGGGAGTCCAGGGCTCTAGCTAGACGATCTTCGGTCTTCACTGGTTTAGCTTTAACATTCTGCCCCGAGCCCTCTGACACATCCCCCTTTATACTCCACCCCCGCTGAGGGGTGGGGCCCCGGGCTGCCTGGTGCGGACGTCGTTGAGAGCACCCCCCCGTGCACTCACGTAGCCCCGCCCACTGTGTTTGTTTCCCATAAGCTGCCATGCATAACGGCTCTCTCTCTAACACCCCTACACATGTACATGTCTGAATGTTTCTTTGCTCATCTTTGCTCGAATAGAGGAGCATTGGGGAGTTGAAGCACTTCAGCGGAGTGAAGCGTCTCCAGGAGAAGCACCTTGTGAAGGAGAAATGCACCATGAAAAAGGAGCACCTCATTGAGGTGCAGCACCTTGCCAGGGTGAAGTGCCACACAGAGGAGAAGTGCCTCAGAGACAATCTACTCAAGAACCGCCTCAGTGAAAAGCACCTCATTGAAATGAAGTGCTTCAGGGAAGAGAAGCGTCTTCGCAAGGTGAAGTGTCTCGAGGAGAAGCATCGGGAGGAGGAGAAGCGTCTTGCCAGGGTGAAGTACCTTAGAGAGGTGAAGCGTCTCCAGGAGGAGAAGCGTCTCAAGGAGGTGGAGCGCATCACTGAAGAGAAGCGCCTCATTGAAGTGAAGCGCCTCGCCAGGGTGAAACACCTCACACAGCAGAAGTGCCTCAGAGACAATCTCCTCAATAATGTGAAACGCCTCATGGAAAAGCGCGTCATTGAGGAGACCAGCTTCATGGAGGAGAAACGCCTTCGTGAGGTGAAGCGTCTCAAGGAGAAGCATCTGGAGGAGGAGGAAAAGCGTTTCACCAGGGTAAATTACCTCACCGAGGTAAAGCGCTTTGCCAACATGAAGCGGGTCGAGGAGGAGAAGTGCCTCATGGAGAAGACGCGCCTTGTTGAGGTGAAACTTCAAGAGGACGAGGAGCGCTTCATGGTGGAAAAGCACCTCGTGGAGGAAAAGCACCTTGTGGAGCAAAAGCGCCTTGTGGAGGAGCAGCGCCTCGCCAAGATGAAGCAACAGTGGCTCCGGACAGCTACCACCAGCAGCCCTGCCGGCAGCACCACCAGCACCACCACCACCGCCGCCGCCGCCGCCACCTCCACCACTGCCGCCACCTCCGCCACTCTTGTGCAGGGCCCGATTGCTCCGAGCTTTGGAGAAGAGGGCTTCCAAGAAGAGAATGCAAACTCTGGAGCCACTGAGCCACGGTAAATCACTCTGCATGTCCTATGTGTGGTTATTTATTTATATTGATGCTTGTTTTACTCAGGATGAGCCTCCCTAAGTCTCAATACTTTTTTTCAGGAGGGTCCTGCCAAGTTTGCTCGCAGTAGGGAATGAAGTTGCTACTGTTTTTGATCCAAATTAGGCGATTTGCATTGCTTGTGTGGATCAGTTACAGGGAGAAAGGTGCAGCACCCTTCCAGAATAGGGGGAAACACACTCCAGAGAGAGAATATGGCCAAACATGGAAATCAAACCCAGGTCTCTCTTACTGTGAGGCACAGATGCTCCAGCCCTGCCACGTTTACAAAATACACAGACACAGCAAGCCCAACGCGTACATTCGGCTATACTGTGGACAGATATATTTTCCATAATTAGTGTCTGGGTTAGATCACATAATGATGCGGCCATATCTTCACCATGTAACCCTCCATCCACGGTGATATTTTGGCAGACTAAGGCCTGTCTCCAGGCCAGCTTCCAAGTTGCCTTGTAATGCACAGAGACAGCTACCACTGGGAGGGGTGTCCAATTTCAAATGCATTGAGACGAGAGATGCAAGATGTGAGTGGCTCATCGCGTGCAATGCACTCTGAGATGCCTTCGATGTTAAGGGAGGCGGCTCTTTCGACCACAAATCACTGTCATATCTTTCCGAAATCGTGGATGGGTTGACGTGGCCAAAAAGTAGCGCACTCAACGTTCACCACTTACAGTTCAGATCTTGCTTCTCGCCCTTGCTATTACTGCCACCGCATTAACCACAAAGATACACATCCATTCCATCACAGCGGACTTTCTAATTCTCCACCGATATTATTTTAAATGTGTAGGCCATTATGTTCGAGGGAATAATTAGAATATTCAAACAAGAAACCGGACCCACACATTGAAAAGCTAGATGTTAACAAAGTCGTAATTAATCGCAGTAACAGTTCTATTTCTGAAGGTCTGAAATCCGTTTTAGCAAAAGGACTAAACTTTGCAGTCACACCTAGACACATACCAGTTAATGATATAATTGCTAGAGTAGATGTAGCTCTCAAGGGACTGAGTCACATCGCTGCAGACGTAGCAAGATCTGAAATCTCTGCAACCCTCAAAAACGCTAAGATGCCAGCTAGCAACATCAGCAAAGGTGAGCGTTTTGAATTAGCTCAATTAAAAAAGAGGGATGACATTGTCATCCTCTCAGCCTACAAAGGCAATGCCACTGTCATCATGGACAAAACAGAATACAACAACAAAATCCAAGAACTACTCAACGATGGCAGCTATACAAAAATAATAAGTATAACCCGTAAAAACAAAGTTTTTCACTATAAATCCTTTATATGCGTGGCAGCGAACTTAATATAAAGGATTTAAAAATATATTCGCCTGTGGAGGACGCGGGGATTGATCCCGCGACCTTTGGCATGGGAAGCAAGGGTGCTACCAACTGCGCTACTCCGCCACGGCCTGTGGAGGGGTTACGCTCTGGGCTCTTATACTGTGAATGAGTTCTATTTTAATATATGTAAAATAATTTTTTTTTGCCTAAAAAGTGTACAATTTTGGGAATTTTTTTTCACGAACATTAATTGTCTCGCACAACGAGTCTGTGTGGAAAATGTCAGCTCGATTGGATCACGGGAAGTGGGTTAAAAAACGACCGAAAGATTTGCACGGTCGTAAGCAAGCAAGCACGCAAGCAAGCAAGCGAACTTAATATAAAGGATTTAAAAAGAGACCCCACCAACAGCCTCGTCTCTAAAACCAAGCAAATCATTTCTGATTCAACTGCATTAATTGATCAGACCAAACAGTTCTCGTTGAAACCTTCTGCAGCCAGGCCACCAAGATTATACGGCTTGCTAAAGATACATAAAGAAGATACACCTCTTCGTCCCATTGTCTCTACTATCAACTCCCCAACCTATAAATTGGCTCGTTTTTTGTCTGAAATCCTACGGCCTTTCACTGGAAAAACCACCTCTGCGGTACTAAACTCTACTGACCTGGTATCGACAATCAAGGGGATTGCCCTGTCCCCAGACGACCTGCTTGTCAGTTTTGATGTGGTTTCCTTATTCACCAAAGTTCCTGTACCTGACACCATCGCAATCATTGAAGACTTGGTTCATCAAGGATTGGATACTGGGGTACCCCCCCTGGTGAGACACTGCTTAACCAACACATACTTCACCTGGAATGGAATTTTCTACAAGCAAACTGAGGGCACCCCAATGGGCTCCCCCCTATCTCTGGTTGTAGCCAACATCTTCATGGAGAAATTTGAGACTGACGCCATCCAGACTGCCACTCTACGCCCGACCTTATGGAAGAGGTACGTAGACGACACTTTTGTCATCTGGCCACATGGCCGGCCTGCTCTAGACCAATTTCTCGACCACATCAATTCCATACACCCAGCCATCAGATTCACCATGGAAGTCGAAAAAGATGGCAAGCTACCCTTTTTGGATGTCCTAATTAAAAGGAGACCTGATGGTTCAATGAGCCACTCTGTCTACAGGAAAGCCACCCATACGGATGCTTACCTAAAACCGGATTCCCACCACCATCCATCCCAGAAGAATTCCCTCATCAAGACTCTATATCATAGAGCCCAATGCATCTCCGACCAGGAAACACATTGCCAGTGAACTCAAACACGTACGCCAAGCTCTTAAGGCTAATGGTTACTCCGACTACACAATCCGCAAAGCCATCACTCCAACCATCAATAAGGATCCTGTTGAGGAGCCTTTCAAGACCATCACCTTACCCTACATTGCTGGGGTCACAAAAAAGATCTACAAAATCCTGATTAAACACAAGATCCAGGTCCGATTCAACACAGTACATAAAATCCGTGATCTGGTCCCGTCTGTAAAAGATGTGGTTCCAGACATACAGTACCCTGGCGTCTACAAACTAAGTTACCTCTCTGGTAGCAGTTACATTGGAGAAACCAAACGACATGTCTCGGACCGCATCCGTGAACATAAAGCAGACCTGAAACACGGTAGGACAAACACCTCAGCCGTGGCAGATCACTGTTACAACTAAGTGGGCTCACATGACATTGACTTCTCCAAGACAGATGTTCTCTGCAAGCCATCTGGCTATCATGAGAGATTCGTTCATGAGGCGATCCACATATACAAACACAGAGACAATTTCAACCGAGAAGATGGATTCTGGCTTAGCAATCATTGGAAGGACGTAATAAACCATTTCGGATCTTAACTGATTGTGTTCACGTTTACGGTGACTTTCAGACCGCGTTCCACTCACTGGCATGATATTCCCAGCAGGGAATGGATTCTTTGCTCCGCTGCAAGTTTCCCTCAACGACTCACCCATTGACACGACGGTCAATGGTACAGTGTATAATAACAAATAGTATAACATTTATATGCTTAATACAATGTAAAAAGTAATATATAGTATCGTAATTGTATAGTAAACATATAGCAGTGTGATACACATTAGGGTGGGTAGAATAATGCATAGTGTTATATTAAAATATATGATATATATAGGGTGGTTTATAGCAATACAGTATATAATTTAATGTTGGGTTTGTCTATGGCAGTATATAGTACGGTGTAGACTCGTGTGATGTAAGAGAATAAAGTTTAGATGGAAGCATATTATATAATTTTTACGACGTAGAATTGTAATGTATTACTTACTGTTATTAACTCAGCTTATTGTAGAGTATAGTAAGTATACTGATGATGCTATGTAGTTTATACTTTAGTTTTCTACGTGGTTGTTTAGTAACTGCAGCTACATACTATTAACGTTCCTTTCCTTTGTTAATGCTACCCCCCTTCCCCCTCCCTTTGGTGCTGCTAATCCTGCATAATGCACAGGCATAATATTAATTTGAAACCCCCCCGCCCACCTCCTACGCATTTTCCATATGCTAAATTCCTCTTGATATGCAAATTATTTCGTCAAGGTGCTCTTCTTCCCACCTCCCCCCCTCAAACCCAGCTTAAATATACGCTCCAAACTTGGTGGTGTTTCATTCTTCACCTGAGGACGGCTGCTTGCGTTGTGGCCGAAACGTCGTGAAAATTATTTTATTATGTTTTTTTTTTTTTTTTTTTTTATTATTTTATTACTTCCCTTCTACGTGACTTTACCGAAAGAACCAAGAAGATGAATCCCTGCAGTCACGAAAGCTTTAAATCGAAATTTAATATTCATATAAACAATAATTTCACGACAAATGATTCAGCTAAATTTACACAGCAACGCCACCCAGTACTTTGAAACTACAGCAGTCTGTGTGAGACAGCTGCACCTATCTCTAGGATAGCCTTGAGCTATGGGAATGACAGCGCCAATACCAAGCACTCACTGGTCATGTCGTTATTGCTGTTTATATTAAGCTCAGATTAATCTGCCACACATTCCACACACGATGGAGAGATGGCGATGTCTGCCATAGCAGGAAGTTGGAACGGTGCCGTGTTTTGTCTCTTCACAGATTTGAACCAGCGCAGCCCTCCTCCTCACTCATCCATGCCTTTGAAGCAAAGACAGAGGTTATGGTGGAGACAAAGGAAGAGGTGAAGGAGGAGGTGAAGGAAGAGATGATGGAGGAGGAGGAGGTAGATGCAGAGAAATCGGAGGAAGAGAAGACAAAGGAGGACGAGATTGTGATGGAGACAAGGGAGGAGAACACGGAGGGAGAAGATAAAGACAATATGGAGGTGGAGGACCAGGAAAAAACAAAAGATGAACAGATGGTCGTGGTGGGGGACATGGAGGAGATGGACAAAGGGGAAACAATGGTGGTGGAGGAGGAAGAGAAGACGGTGGTGGAGGAGATGGTGCTGCAGGAAGGTGAGGAGATGATGAAGGAAGAGATGGTGGTCGGGAAGGGGGAGAAGATGGAGAAGAAGGCAAATGTGGAGCAGGAAGAGAAGGTAGAGGAGAAGATGGTGGTGGAGGATGAGACAGAGGAGGAGAAGATGGAGGAGGTGCAGGAGGTGGTGATGCACGAAAAGAAGAGGAAGCGAGGAGGCTTCGTTCACATGGCGAGAGCAATCACCTCACTCCTCCGCCGCGTGCTGCTTTGTGGCGGCAGGTCCACCGCCCAGTAGGGGTGGTCGTGGATTGGTGCCAACCATGACCGCTATCACCACACTACCTACCCACCCCATGATACACGCCACACACACACCACACGGTTCCCCAGAGAGAGGGTGCCACTGGGACCACAGCTGGGGAATGAAGCTGAGCAGCAGATGCCAGGACTACAGGAGAGAATGACTGCTACCAGGACACCTCACATCACACACACACACGGGACTATTCCAATAGCATAGCCAGCCCCACACTGGGCCCTTCCATGCTGGTTTTCTTCCAGGCAGTCCTCATGGGATGACCTTGCCATGGTTTCCAGGACATGGAAGGGGCAGCTGACCCAGGGTGAGAGAGCTGGAGGGGTCAGGTGCAGACAATGAACAAAACCTGCACGTGCCAAGTTTCAAGGCCACCCTGTTAAGAATTGGGATAAATACTATTGTTGTTACCATGAACTTTGTGAAATCAACCTTTGAGGACACAGCATAACGTTGCATTGCTTGTGAGTGCTTCCTGGGTTGGTTAAATGTGCCTTGACTTGTGTGTGCGGTGTCCCGGCTGTGTGTGCAGCGGTACAAGGACACGTATATAATGAGACATTTTGGGAAATGGTCCTTCTTCAGAGCACATACAAGCGGTGGTGGGAAAACATGCGGGTGATTTGCCTTCTTAACGACAAATCCGCCCCTCCTCTGCCCCATGCATCCACTGTTCCACTGCCCCATTGCTTCACTGTCCCATTGCCCCACGGCCCCTCTGCTTCACTGCCCTTCTGCTCCACTGCCCCACTGCTCTACCATCTTGCACAGCAGTTGAAACTAATTATTGAGTATCTTAAATCCCCCTGCCTCTGTCCACCAAGCAGTGAAAACGGGTGCGCCACAATCGTGCGGCAAGATGTGTGTGGTGGATTTAAGAGGAAGAAATTGCAGAACTGTGCCACTGCTCCACAATCCCATTTGCTTTGGCAAAATATTCAAAGAATGCTGCTGCTCACTAAACAGGTTGCTGATAATGTATATAACGTGGGGGGGGGGGGCGTGTTTAGAGGCGGCCTAGTAACCTCGTGGTCATAGCATTGAACTGGCACCACGGAGTACCTCGGTTTGAATCCAGGCAGCCGCCTGTGATCAAAGCGGATTCTCAAGTCTAGCGAGTTAATGGTCTCAGCCTGGTCGTCATTGACTGCACAAAATATACCATCACTTGGCTGTAATGTGGTTCTCCATGTAATTGATAAATTCCAGCTGTAAGATTTAACAACATTATTATAGATCAGTGTCTCTGACATAGACACTCATCCCAGAAGCATGTCTGTACACATACAAAGACCCCTTATCTAGCCCTCACGAGACTTTTAGGGAAAGTGTTGTTCGCAAGCACGCTACGAAACGGGTGGCCAGCACAACGTTCGACCACCTTTCAATCCCTAGTGGCGATGTTTACACAGCACGCCGCCATTTACTTCTTTAAGGTTGAGTCGACCTAGGGGAGGCCCAAGACCAAATCAAATAATCGTCACTGCGATTAGCCATGGGTGGGATCCAAAATCGGGTCAATGGATTCGTAGCCCAGAGCAGTAACCGCTATGCCACCACTCCCCAGATACAGACACCTACAAAAACAAAGATCCCCTTTATAGCTTTAACAAACTGTTGAGGCAAGTGCCTTTAGTGAGCAACACCTATGAAGGCTGAGACGGCACACGAAGGGGTGGGTGGACAGCACCATGCCCCACCGCCGTTGTCGCCGGAGTGCTGATTGTTTCCAACCACACGTAGGAGAGGCCTTAGCCCAGTTCATATAAATCACCGAAATTAAACGTTAACCATGGCCAGCAATCAAACTTGGGCTTCCAGTTCTAGATTTGAAGCTTTCGTGACTGCAAGGAATCATCTTCTTAGGTTTTTTCGGTAAAGTCACGTAGGTAAAACATCAAAATGAATGAAAATAAAATAAAATCAAAAATCACGACGTTTCGGAGGCAACACAAGTCTCCGTCATCAGGTGGGACCGTCACAGCCAGATTAGCTGCATCAAGTGAGGCAATGATTCAAGATGTAATCCCTTAAAAGCGAGTTGAGGGGGGGAGGAGAGGGAGGGGGGAGCTCATCAGACTATGGTAGCCAATGAATGGAACGTATCGGGAGGGAGGGGGGGGCGAGGCCAAAAGGGTGGGCGGCGGCGTGCAAGCGATTGTGCGCAAGCGGCTAATTACTGCACACGCCAACACAATGGAGCGATTATGCGCAAGCGGCCAACTGCCGCACACGCCAACACAATGGGCAGAGAGGGGGAAGGAAGCTCTAATACACATGATAGACGTTCCATTCATTGGCTACCATAGTCTGATGAGCTCCCCCCTCCCTCTCCTCCCCCCCCTCCCTCTCCTCCCCCCCTCAACTCGCTTTTAAGGGATTACATCTTGAATCATTGCCTCACTTGATGCAGCTAATCTGGCTGTGACGGTCCCACCTGATGACGGAGACTTGTGTTGCCTCCGAAACGTCGTGATTTTTTATTTTATTTTATTTTCATTCATTTTGATGTTTTACCTACGTGACTTTACCGAAAAAACCTAAGAAAGTTGGGCTTCCAGGTTTGTAGCACAGCGCCCTAACCAGTGTACTACCGCTCTTCACGCAGACAACCGGGTTGGTGGGTCCAACCCGACTCGGAGTAAAACAAGTACCTGATGCTGTGTGTAAACATACACACCTTCAAGACATATATAATCTGGCGTGGTGCTGGCCACAGCCCTGATGCACCGTGCCGGCCTTCATGGTGCTCGCTAACAGCACTTGCCAACACAGGACTGCTGCTTGCATGCTCACCATACCTGGGTACAGGGGGTGACACGCTTCCTCACGCGGCTCCTCCGCCCGGCCCATCCAGCGCCCTGTGGGGCCGAGACTCGCAGCGCCGGCGTCACGCGATGCTCCGCCACCACCACCACCACCAGCTGTGCCAATGTGCGATGGAGTGGCAGAGGACCTAGGGCTTTGTTACAAACACAGGGGGTTAATGTTCAGTATCTGGTGAAATAAGTCAACTTTGCCATCATCATCTTCATCAACCATCTGCTGAATAAAGGCCTCCGAGTCATCGTCATCTCTCATTGGTCCTGTGATGCAACACAGGACCATTTAGCTCCTGTACAGCGGTTAGCACGCCGTCTTGTTAACCCAGCAAATCAACGTTGGATTCTTGGCCAAGGTCAACATCAGAGATGAGCGATGTCTAAACTGGTCCCGAGGCAGCAGCTTCCATCACCATCCCGCACGGAGCGATATGGCAACATTCAGTCAACTAACCTCTTCGACCTGCACGGCGTTGGGAGGTCCACGTCAAACCATGGATTTACCAGGTCTGCAATGTGTACGCGAGCATTGGGGGGCCTTGCGCTTCAATGTCATGGAGGAGTCAGATGTAATACTTCCGGTTGAGTTTGAAGGCGTCGGGGGGCCCACACTGTGATTTGCCCCAGGCCTCACACCCTGTATGGACGGCCTTATGTTTCATTTTTCAGTCTGCCACATGCCTTTGCCACAGATAATATGGATAATGAAAATAAGACGCATCACAGGACTATGTAGGACCTGGGGTTTGAGCCGTGTAGCTCTCTGAAGTGCTTTCGGGTTGAACCGCGTGTTGTTCGGCAATACTTCAGTGTTGATGACGGGAGGATGAGCAGCAACAGTGAGGCAGACCCGGATGAGTGTGGGTAGAGAGGTGAGTGTGACAGTGAGACAGATCCAGATGAGTGTGGGTAGAGACAGGAGTGTAAGTAGAGGTGAGTGACATGGAGACATATTCAGGTGAGTGCATATGGTAGAGAGGTGAGTTTGACAGTGAGTCAGACCCAGGTGAGTGAGTGTGGTAGAGAGGTGAATGTGACAGTGAGACAGACCCAGGTGAGTGAGTATAGGTAGAGAAGTGAGTGTAACAGTGAGAATGAACCAGGGTGAGTGGGTGTAGGTAGAGAGGTGAGTGTGACAGTGAGACAGACCCAGGTGAGTGAGTGTGGGTAGAGAGGTGAGCGTGACAGGGAGACAGACCCAGGTGAGTGCATATGGTAGAGAGGTGAGTGTGACAGTGAGACAGACCCAGGTGAGTGAGTCTAGGTAGATAAGTGCGTAACGCTGTGTGGAAGCTACTTGGTCTGTCGCTCCGCACGAAGCTTCAGGTCTTCTCGGCCACGGTCATTCCTTCCCGTCTCTACGTTTGCAAAACGTGGACCCCCCTGATGGAACATTTTCGCCAGTTATAAACATTTAGGCTGGCCTGCCTACGATCCATCCTGGGTTTAACCAGGCTGGATTGTGTGAGGAGCTCACAAATCATCGAAAGATCTGGGCCGGGTGGCTAAAGCACAGCAAGTTGGCACAGTAGGGGGCACAGGTGGTGCATCAGCCAGTCATCTCGGTCATCTCAGTCAGTCGACCCGTGGCACCTGGGTCTGCCCCGTGACCTCCTGTCAGCGGGTATTCGACACTTCACGTGGCCTCAAGGTGCACATGGCCTGGCACAAGCGTCATCGTGACGTCACCGCCACTTAGTGGCGAATGGCGGTTGTTGTTGTGTGTCTATGTGTCTATGTGTGAGTCTATGGGTCTCTGTGTGAGTCTCTGGGTCTGTGTGAGTCTATGGGTCTCTGTGTGAGTCTATGGGTCTCTGTGTTAGTCTATGGGTCTCTGTGTGAGTCTATGGGTTTCTGTGTGAGTCTATGGGTCTTTGTGCAAGTATATTGTCCCTTTGTGAGTCTATTGTCTCGGTGTGTGTCTTTGGGTCTCTGTGTGTCCATGGGTCTTTGTTCAAGTATATTGTTGCTGTGTGTGTCTTTGGGTTTCTGTGTGAGTCAATGTGTCTTTTTGTAAGTATATTGTCCTTGTGTGAGTCCATGGGTCTGTGTGTGTATTTGTGTCTCTGTGTTATTCAATGGGTTTTTGTGAAAGTATATTGTTTCTGTGTGAAGCTATGGGTCTCTGTAACCAGGCTCTGTCGCCCGGGCTCCATGCATGTGTATGTGACTGGCGGGATCGCAAACTTTCGTTTGCTTTTTGGCGAGAGTTGGAGTTCTGAACGGCTGATTCCCGCGCCTCGGCCAATTTTAAGATATTAAATTTGACGTGGTCGGCCAGTTTAGATTTAGCGTGTGACTTGGAGACCCGCAGCTGGGCCTCAATAGACGGATCAAACTCGCGGCCGTACATCAAAATGAAGGGTGAGAAGCCGGTTGCCGCATGAGGAGCCATCCTGTAGGCAGCCAAAACCCCCGGAATTTGAAGGTCCCAATCGGTCTGGGAGTCACACACCTGGTGACACAACATGGACGTGAGAGTCCTATGAAGACGTTCCACCATCCCATCAGTTTGTGGGTGATACAGGGAGGTACGAATTTTTTTCGTACCAAGGAGCTCATACACCTCGTGTAGAAGGGAACCCTGGTCGGTCAGCAGCCATTCAGGAGCACCTTTGTCGAGGACATAGCCCTGGACAAAGGCCTCGGTGACGGCTGCTGCCGACTGGTTGGCGAGGGGCCAAGCCATAGGCCATTGCGTAAAATATTCAACGCCAACCAGTAGGTACTTGATATCCCGAGGTGTTGCAGGGAATGGGCCCAAAATATCGAGCACAATGAGCTCATTAACCCGGGTGACCATAATAGACTGTAGCGGCGGACAGGCCCCCCTCGCTGGCGGCTTCTGTTGAGCGCACTGGGTACATGCCCCCAGGAGGTCATCCACATCCCTTGCCATTCCCGGCCAGAAGAAATCGAGCTGGAGCATGGCAAGGAGTTTGTTGGTTCCCAGGTACAGGAGCCGCTCGTGAGCAGCCCACACAGCCTTACCGCGCAGAATAGAAGGTACCACCAGCCTGTGGCGGCGGGTCTTCCCATCCCAATGCATGAGGAGACCGAGACGTAACCCCAACGAGTCAATCCCCGCCGCCCCCTGAATGGATCCCCCTGCGTGACGCCGCAACACAAGGAGGGATGCGTCCTCCATCTGGAGGCAGCCCCATTCTGCAACGGACATCCCCAGCAAAGAGTCCTTCCCCTCCTGTTCGATAGGGCCCTCGGCCGAAGGTCCTTCGGTGGCGGCAGCAAGAACCAAAGCCTAGAGGTTTACAATGCCCCGATCCCAGGAGACAGGCGCACTCCGCGGAGTGCGCTTGTCTCCGTGACAGAGCATCCGCATTTGTGTGTCGAACACCTTTACGGTATGTGGTTGTGAAATCGAAATCTTGAAGGACCTCGAGCCATCGAGACAATTGTCCCGATGGCTTTTCAACGCGCAAGGCATATTGCAATGCCGCATGGTCTGTACAGACGGTGAAGTGCCGGCCATACAGATATGGCTGATATTGTTGTATGAAAAAAACAATGGCCAACAGCTCACGACAGGTGACTCAGCATCTTTGCTCCGCCGGAGACAAGACCCTACTGCTGTAGGCCACAACGCGCTCCACTCCCCTGACAACCTGCGAGAGCACGCCACCAATGCCCGTATTGCTGGCGTCTGTATCGAGCAAGGAGGGTTCGGAAAAATTGGGGTAGCTCAATGGTGGGGCACCCACCAGGGCGTCGCGAAGGGAGCGAGAGCGTCATCATCTAATGTTGCCAGAAGGGCACACGCTTCCTGGGTGAGGAAGCGATGCTCGAATGCTCGCCAGTCGCCGCCGTCTGACACGAACTCCTTTAAGACAGGCAAGCGCTGTTGGAATGATGGCTCCGTTTCCAATAGCCGCTGCCCACTCTTCCCGCCGTTTCCATCAGTATTGGAGGGAATGGCAGTCCCTGTCGGCTGTCGCACCGTCGTTGACGCAGCATTTTATGATTGGACCCGGCAGCGCCCGTCCGCCGTTGATGACGTGGTGCCTGCTGATTGGTCCTGGTAGTGCCTGTCCACCGGTGATGACGCAGTGGCCGTTGATTGGCCCCCGTTGTCCATGTGGTGTGCCGGGGCCCCGCCCTCAGCACCAGCTCCACCCATGGGGGCAAATTCTAATCGTGGCGCCGTCGCGATGGCGGGAACGGCCGTTGATCGCCGCTCGTCTCCATGCTGTGCCGCCGCCCCCAGCCCCGCGCGATCAAATCTCCTCCAGCGTGGAGGCTGCGGCGTAGAGTAGCTTTGCAAGGCGGGAGTGAGCCGCCCGCAGGCTATTCCCTGATGGCGTTCACTCCTCTGGCTGCTGTGGTGGCTGTTGGGTCTCCTGTGGCACCGCGGGGTCGTCTGCCAAGCTCGCCGGCCCCGTCCCAGCGGAGTTGTCTTCCTCTCCAGGCTCTCGCGTACGATTTGTCCGTCTCGTGTCCATTTTTACAAAGATCACTGAGAAGGGGTAACGGCTCCTTCACCCGTACTAGACTGGGATACACCCCTAGGCTATCTGCCTAACTATTTATGCTACCAGATCCTCTGCTAAAGGCGCTAGGGGAGGCTACCTGACCTGGCCCAGCCAAGGCGCAGGTCACGACACCAAGCCAGACAGACCTGGCCCTTAGAAAGACATCGGCTCTGAGGCTCTGAGGCCGCACCACTGGCCTGCTCTGCCTGGCCCTGAGAAGGACAGCGGTTCAGAGGAGTTCCAGGGTCTATTTGGCCGGTCTTCAGTCTTCACTGGCTCTTCGCTCTTCGGCTCCCCAACACTGCCTCGAGCTCTCTGGCGGGTCTCTGAGGGATAAAAACATACCCCGCAGCCCCCACCCATTGGGAGGGGCGCGAGGGATCCAAAACCCACAGCCCCCCAGGGTGCTAGCTGTAACTGACGAGTTTGTCCCGTGGCATACTGACCCCTACATCTGCATAACTTCATACAATTCATTGTATTATTCCGATTGATAATACGACCCGAGACAATGAGGCTGAGCCTAATTATCATAACCTCATACATTAGCATAATTGCATACATCTGCATAACTTAATACAAGTACACATCCCTAATTAGCATTAATTATATGCATATTTACATACATTGGCATAATTTTGGATAATTATATCGGATAATTACGTATTTGGACCATTTTCATTAAATTTGTATTATTTTTATACATTTTTCAAGACCAAACATATTCGAAATGAGCCGTTGTCGGGTGCAAATGAGTATAGCTTCAGATTTGGCTGCATTTAAAGAAATATGCGACCAGAACCAGTGCTGCAAGGCTGTTGTGCACTCAGAGAGATTTTCGAGAATGATTGGAATTTATTGATGTGTATAATATGTTATGAGCATAGGAGTGGCATTTAATTCCAAAGCTATTAATAAGTAGGTCGGTGGGAGATGTGTCGACAGCAAACAATAGTGGTCCAAGCACGGAGCCCTGGGGGACCCTGTACGAGTGCTTTGTGATAGTGGATGTGGATTCCTCTATTTTGAAAGAGGTCCTCCCGGCCAAATAAGATGAGATCTATTTTTGGACTAATACTATGCTTTCAAAGTCGGATTCAAGAAGCTGTAGGTGATTAACAGTATCAAAAGCTGATGAAATGTCCCGACCAATGAGGACCGTGATTGCACCGGAGTCGACGATTGAAAGAATGCCGTCGAAGACTGGTAATTGCAATCTCCGTGGAGTAAGTCTGATGGTAGGCAGATTTATACGGAAAAAAGTTTGTGGAAGAGGTAAGGTGAGTCTTAAGTTGAGCAAGAGCAAGACGTTCAAGATGGAAATGTTAGTAATCATCCAATAACTGGCAGGGTTGTCAGTATCTAGTCCAGATTTTTTAAGATGTGGTGAAACTTGTCTTAATTTAAAAGATGGTGGGAAACACCCAGCTAAAAATGAAGCAGGGAGGATGTCAAGCGTAGAATGCTGAATGTAAAGTGATTGAATTAAAGAAAGAACATAATTTCTTGATACAGGGGAGAATATAGATAAGTAAGGGGAGTGTGAGAAATAGGACCTGGGAAACCAAGGGAATTTGAGTAGGATTTCAAAGAAGCAGTGATGGAGCTGGTAATGAGTGCCAATTTGTTAGTAAAATGAGTGCTGAACTAAGTGGTGAGTGTTGATGCGGCAAGCGAGTCATTCAGAGCAGGAAAAAAACCTTCTGGCGTGGTGAAGGAGCGTTAATTGTGTGTTGACCGACCCTCTGTGTTGTATTACATTACATTTCGATATTTTACTAGGTTATTTAATTTTAGTGTGTCCTTCTCCTGATTTTCAGGCTTGCTTGCCGTGCCATCGCATTCGCAGCACCACGTCTGTTGACCACTCATTGATATGCTAATTTTTTCTCTAACCCTCCTCCCTCTCTCTGCCTCCGCCCCCCCCCCTCTGTCTATTTAAGGCCACCACACAGAGACGATCACCCCTCTCTGTTACCTGTGTTGCTCTCGCTATGTATCTTGGTGATATCTGTCTGCTAATGTCTGTCTATAGTTTTCTGGTTAGATTTTATGTCGCTATTTCATTATACCTGATGATGATTGCTTGTGTTGCAATCGAAACGTCGTATTCTATTATTTAATTTAATTATTTTATCTTTAGACGTGACTTAACCGAAAGAAACAAATAATAATTCCTGCAGTCACGAAAGTTCTAAAATTAAGGAGGTCATTAAGAGTTTTCCAGAGACGTTTAGGATATCCAAAAGTATGCAGTATTATCATGGACTGTAGGGAATTTCGGAGACACTACATATATTATGGGCAGATGGATGTTAGATGTTAAAATGTTTATTGTTAAATGTTTGTTCAATAATATGTATGTTAAACCGTAAAGAAGGATTTAAATAAGTCGATGGTCTGGCATTCGACTTACATGCCCGGACCATCTCAACTGAGAGAAGGTAACTATTTCCTCTACACTGGGAATTCTACCTCTCCCCAGCACCTCGGTACTTGGAATTCGATATTGCCACTTGATCCTAATTATTTGTCTCAAATGTCTCAGCTGTATGCTCGTCAGTTTCTTCAGGTTTCGTCTGTATAGTGTCAGTGTTTCTACAGAGTAAAGTATTGCAGTAATTACCACTGCTCTGTAGACCTTTAGTTTGGTTAATAGTTTAATACCATGCTGGGACCAAAGACGCTTATTTAGGTTACCAAATGCCTTAGATGCAGCTTGAAGGCGGAATGAGATCTCGGTGTCAACAGAGTTGTCATCTGACATGGTGCTTCCCACACATCTGAGAGTTTCACCATTAACACAGATGTATGGGTGATTGTTGAATACATTTTGTCGGTTTGCTGGATGTAACAACATCTCAGTATAGTTGAGATTTTTTGCCCAAATTCATTCGCTGCAGCAGGAAAACGGTTCGTGATTTCTTGAATGTCACTCTAGCTGTGAGCAACTAAGGCTGTGTCGTTAGCAAAAATATGTTATTGGACACACGGTTCTCTCACTTTGGTGTTAGCACGTAGCCCAGCCAGATTAAACAGCTTGCCATCACACGAACGTCGGAGTGGCCTAGCCAGTCTCCAGACCTTAATCCCATAGAAATCTGTGGAGGGAGCTGAAGGTTCTTGTTGCCAAACGTTAGCCTCGAAACCTTAATGACTTGGAGAAGATCTGCAAAGAGGAGTGGGACAAAATCCCTCCTGAGATGTGTGCAAACCTGGTGGCCAACTACAAGAAACGCCTGACCTCTGTGATTGCCAACAAGGGTTTTGCCACCAAGTACTAAGTCATGTTTTGCAGAGGGGTCAAATACTTATTTCCCTCATTAAAATGCAAATCAATTTATAACATTTTTGACATGCGTTTTTCTGGATTTTTTTGTTGTTATTCTGTCTCTCACTGTTCAAATAAACCTACCATTAAAATTATAGACTGATCATTTTTTTGCCAGTAGGCAAACGTACAAAATCAGCAGGGGATCAAATACTTTTCTCCTTCACTGTATATGCGGGTTGCAGACATTTTTGACAAGTGGTATGTTTAACACTCAGGGCCACGAATAGCTCTAATGTTCAGGATGTATTTCAAGGGTTATGGTGGAGTCAAGAAGGTGGTAATACTTGGATCTGGGGTGCATCCATGTAAAATAGTGCTTATCAGGTTAGTAGAAATATGTATTTGTGATTGACAGTTCGTGTTGCGTGCAAAAGTTAAGAAATAGATCACAATTTGCATTGCTATTACTTTTACCGAATGTGCGTCAGCAGTTCTCCTGCTGTGTTTGTCTCACCTGATGACGGTTGCTTGTGTTGCGATCGAAACGTGGTGATCTATACATTTTCTATCTATGTGACTTCACCCAAAGAACCAAAGAGTATGTACCAAAAATGGTTTTGTGCTTTAAGAAGTTGCTGCCAACTTGCGAATTAAAGTCGCCAAGTATAAGCATTTCAGTCTCCAGATGATTTGCTTGTCAGCTTCGATGTAGTCTCTGTTCACCAAGGTACCTGTACCTGACATCATAGCAATCATTGAAGACTTGGTCCAACAGGGACTGAATCCTGATGTACCAACATTTACTTAGTCTTGAATGGTACATTCTACAAACAAAATGAAGGTACCCCTATGGGTTCTCCCTTATCACCAGTGGTAGCGAATGTTTTCATGGAGAAATTTGAAACAGATGCCTGACATCCACCCTACGTCCTTCCCTGTGGAAGAGATACGTAGATTACACTTTCATCATCTGGCCACATGGCCAGCCAGCACTGAACCAATTTTTCAACCACATCAATTCCATACACCCATCCATCAAATTCACCATGGAAGTGGAAAATGATGACAAGCTACCATTCCTGGATGTTTTGATCGAGAAGAGGCCTGATGACTCGTTGGGACATTCCATATACAAAAAAGCCACCCACACGGATTCCTATATAAAGCCTGATTCTCACCACCATCCGGCCCAGAAGAACTCCCTCATCAAAACACTACACCATAGGGCCCGCTGCATCTCCGACCAGCGTCACCTAGCCAGTGAACTGGAGCACGTACACCAAGCCCTCAAGAGGAATGGATACTCAGACTGCACAATCCGCAAAGCTGTATCCCCAACCATGGGGAGACAACCATCTGAGGACCCAATCAAAACCATCACCTTGCCATACATAGCAGGTGTTACCAAAAATATTTCCAAAATCCTAAACAAACACAAGATCCAGGTCCGATTCAAATCCATCTGTGAAGGATGTAATTCCTGACATGCAATACCCTGATGTCTACAAACTAAGTTGTGTCTGCAGCAGTTACATTGGGGAAACGAAACAACATGTCTCAGACCGTGTTCGCGAACACAAGGCAGATTTTAAACACGGCAGAACCAATACCTCTGCCGTGGCTGATCATTGTTATAACGCAGTGGGCACACACGGTATTGTTTTTTCCGAGACCAAGGTACTCTGCAAACCTTTGGGCTACCATCAAAGATTTGTCCATGAATCCATGCAGATATATAAACACAGAGACAATTTCAATCGATAAGATGGGTTTAAGCTGAGCAATAATTTGAAGGACGTTATTAACCAAGCAAAGTCGTAACTTTCTGTGGTGCTTCCATTCTTCCTTGCCATTTGGCTGTTATCTCCGACTCCCTGAGTTGCATTGCCCTGTTGGGTGCCTCTGCATTAACGGACTGGGGTCTCACTAACATGGCCACCTCTGTTCTCTTAGCCTCGATGTATCGATGGTTCTGGCTGTGATGGGCTGTGTCTCACTGGCGCGACCACCATTGCAGTGGTTCTCTTGCGTTGACGCGCTTGCCTCTCAGTGCAGTTGGCAGCACGGCAGATTGTGTTACACATAGACATGACATTAACTTGCTAATCCCCCTAATCTCTCTGTCTAATTTCTCCCATCAACATAGTGCTAATCTCCCATTAACACTGCTGTTGTGCGCATATGCGGGGACGATACTCTTATGCGGCGACGGAAGCTCATTTCATGCTAATCTCTCTCCCTAATCTCTCCCTCCCTAATCTCCCCCATTAACACGACTGACGTGCTTGCGTGCAGGGATGGAATTCCTTTCCAGGTCAGACCCCGCCTGCTTGCCCTTCGCCACATATATCACCTCTTGTTGTAACAGTTCTCTCGCTGTGTTCTTCCTGGTTCAGCAGTTCCACTGCTGGATTATTTTTTTCACCTGACGACCGCTTGTGTTGCGATCGAAACGTCGTGATATATTATTTTTATTTTATTTTTCTACCTACTTAACTTTACCGAAAGAAACAAAGAGTAAGTATAAGCAGATTGTCCAATTGTGGTACAGAGCCCTTGATACAATTTAGCATGGAGTAGAATTCTTTGCTCTCATCCGAGTGTGCCATTGTTGGCATATACACATCCATCAGTGTTAAATAACACTCCTTAGTTGGAGGAAAATGGATAATTGTCTCTCAGCATGAATTTAGGTAGTGAGATGAGTTCATCTGCTTTGTCGTTGTTTATGTAATAAGCCACACCAGCATCTCTTCTTTCCCCACGTGTCTTCCCACTCCAAAAATAGTGTCTTCTCTCTAATGTGGCCCTGTACCTCCAGTCTTGTCTCTTGGAGGGCTGCGAAATCAATATGATCCTAGTTCATAGGTCGATCAGAAGCAACCCTAACAAGTAGTGTCCGGACATTCTAAGTAGCAATCGTCATCTTTATTTTTGCTGCATTTCTTACCACATGTTTGAAAGCCCGTTGGCTGCTGCTTGCCAAAAGGTTTTGAAATGAGCAAATTTTACTTACCCCACTTTTCCTAGGGACTCTCCACTTGAGGGCAGGCAGAGCTCTCCCTGAATGGGGCTGCCTGGACCCCCAGACTGCTGCCTCAAACTGTTGTCCCTCAATAAACGAGTCTGCGACCATCATGTCTGAGCCGTCTGTGTGCAGCACTTTTAGTAACAGCTCCTAGCTCCTCAAGCCTGCCGCTACCACATCCACTCCATCGCCACAGAACTTTCTCTCCTCTCTGCGCCTTGCACGGTGGTTAAGAGAAGCTGCTGTCGTGCCTCTTGCTGCCCTCTCTCTGGCCTTATGTATTCTGGTCCAGTGGTCACAGAATATAACGACTGGGGGATCCATGAGTTGCCCCGCAATAGCCACTAACTGGCCTTGGTGCTGACTCCATTGGTGGTTTCTTCCACATGCCAGCCAGATGTCACGCCGACTCTGATGCCTGCATATTTTGGAGTTTGGATGTTCTCTCCGTGGTCGTGTAAATTTTTCTCCTGGTCCTCTGATGTTTTCTTCCACATTCATAAACATCCGTTTTGAGTATTTATCTGATATACATTTCCACATGATAAGCCTCTTCATTCAACGATCATTTAGGGCCAGGTCGCTTATAAAAAGAGGTAATATCTCAGTGGGCTTTACCTGGTAAAATAAAAATAGTAATTGGTTGGTTTATCAAACATTTCTAGACTATAGTTATGAGAAAACAAATGTTTCTAAAGGCCATCTGGTTATATTTTCATGAGACACATAGACTAATTGTGCCTGATGCAATAATAATCACCAATGTTATTTGTTAAATATGAAATTCCGTTTAGCCAGATACCCAGCTACTTTACAAGGGAGATCCGTGGTGGGAATAAAGTGCAGGAAATATTAAAACTTAATACAAATGGTTGTAAATTGGGGTTAAGTATAAATATAAGCAGAACAAAGTTCATGTACAATTTTATCAGAAACCTCGCCATTGACACGCAAAAAACTGAACAAAATATTATATAAGCATGGACAGATTAATGCTTAGAATTACATTGAGCAATAGAAAAAAGAACATATGGATTAGAGAACATTTACACTATGGGAACCTCATTTGCCAGTAAAAATATGATAATTGGTTCTTTACCCTTCTATCTGGCAACAAAACTGACACCTTTTTACAAGGAGTCATGTTTGCATAGACCGCAATACCTGCAGTCATAATACAAACAAAAGAACATAACTCTGATAATGTGCACTGTCCTTAAAGTTGATTGATCCTTTAAGGACAGTGCACATTATCAGAGTTATGTTCTTTTGTTTGTATTATGACTGCAGGTATTGCGGTCTATGCAAACATGACTCCTTGTAAAAAGGTGTCAGTTTTGTTGCCAGATAGAAGGGTAAAGAACCAATTAGAGAACATTTGTAATAAAAATATAATAAATTCAATTGGGCTTGAGCAGGACATCACAAGAAGGAATGATGGATGACGGTCAAGAATATGAATGGAGTAATAGCAAAGGAATGAAATACATCTGAGTTGATTTCGACCGTAGAGATGCAGCAATGAAATCAGTTAATGTACAGGTACTTGGTGGTGGCAGCTTTGGGAGGTCTTCATAAAGCAGTGGATTAACCATGGTTGATGACTTTAAAAAACATATTTGTCATTGGTAATACGATATTTCGGTTACTATCTTTCAATTCATCATCGACATTAGTCATAATAAATCCACCGCTGGGTGGATAGCTCACAAAACCGCCGTTATTTACCATGATTTCACAATGCATCAATTAATCCAGCACCTTTTCACACGAGCTGATTTATTTGCTTCATCTCTCCAGTGGATATTCTCTTGACCATCATTAATTGAAGAGACTTTTCCTGACTCCAATCCCCCTTACTTTTCTGAAAAGTTTTAAATATGTATTTCACCTGTGTACGTTCGCTATCCATGTGTAGTGTAATAGCACTGGCTGGTGGACAGTAGCGGCAACTGTGGTGGACAGACAGTACACGTACTGGTGAGGGTGTGTTGCCAGGGCGGAGGAACTAGGGCAAGGGTCATGGAGGACCCCATCTGGTGGCCCCGGGAACCTGCCCGTGGGTTTGAGAAGGGAGGCACGGCCAGGACAGGGCAGGCCGCGCTGGTAGGAAAAAAGGAGCCAAGAGTGGGAGCTGGAGGCTGCCGGTTCTGGGATTGGACTCATCTTCGTCGTTGCTGTCGTCTCGTTGCCGTTGTCGCTGCCGTCTTTGCTAGATATTGCGCTGCGAGATAGTTGTTGGCTGTCTCAGTCAGCGCCGCCAGTGTTAGATGGCTAGTGTTGTGTACAGGCTAGGCTAAGAGACTGTAGAGTGTGTGTAGACGAGACCGTGAAAGTTCTAATGAAAGTGCCTCCTACAAACCTCGTCTCCGAATCACTGACACTACACGTATTCAATATAATTCCAAGCATGCATCTCTCCATGATGCTTTGCATACCTCTGAGTTTTTGATTGATATTTTCCCTTAATTACCATATGTGTAATGCGGGCGTAAGCGACCTTCCGGATGTGACGTCACGAGGAGGCGGAGCCAGGTGACGTGGGTGAAAGGTTGGGGTCCTTAAGCGGGTAAACCGGAAAGAGAAAGGAGTCGGGTTGTGAATGGAAAAGGGTGAGGCCACGAGGGCGAACGAGAGGAGGGAGGCACCGCCGGCCAGCGGGGGCCAACCCCAGAGTACAGCCAGGAAGGCTGTGTGTTAGAGGCAGCGGTGTGGCTGCAGAGAGTCGCAGGAGCGACGAAGAGAGAGAGAGAGACAGCACGAGTCTGTCAGAGCGCTGCGGAGTAAGCAAGAGCGAGAAGAGCAGCAGCGATTACAGCCAAGGGGGCTGAGAGTGAGTAACAGCAGCGGAACTGCTGTGGGGGCTACAGGAGCGACAGAGGCCAACAGAGGGGCTGCTGGTGGAGAAGAGAGAGACATCGGAGTCAGCACGGTGGGGACTAAGCAAAGAGGAGACAGCCGTGTGGGTAATACAGTACGGACCAAATAAAGGACACTGAGCCAGAGATCGTGGTCGAATCCTTTATTACACTGGTGTCAGAAGTGAAACGGCTTGTCAAGACGGCTCGGAAGAAAGAATATTCCTGTGCCATCATCTGCTACATCATCCGACTTACGATTGAGACAGATGGCGCAGCTGGAGACCTGGAAAATCGTGCTGGCGAAACCGTGTGAGCTCACCACCCCGACGACGGCAGTGGGGAGAGCCGATGGTGGTCTGCAGGCCGACGCCTTGCCTGCGCTGCCAGCGCCATCTGCCACGCGGCGCGAAGACGCCATCTTGGGCGTGGCAGGGGAGAAACGGCGGGAAGCCGCCATCTTGTCTTCACCGCGGCGGGGAGACGCCGCCATCTTCAACATCGCGGCGGAGGGGCAGCCTTGCGCTGCCATCTGGAGGTGCCGCGGGGAGAGCAGCCTGCTGTGAGCTGCTGTTTTGCGAGGGGGAGCTGCGAGGAGAGGACGACGACGCTACAGCTGCTGGGGCGGGAGCTCTCCCGTCCTGGCTCGGGTGCGTGACAACGGAGCAGTCAAGTCGCCGAACGAGTTCTGCGAGACGACTCAAGTTGCCGCCCTGCCGTCCTCTTCTTGCTGCAGCCCCGGGCGGGTCGTAACGATACGCACCCGGCCTTTACACACACCTCACCCATCTTTCGAGGGCCGGGGGGGGGCGATTTTGTTTTCTCTCATGACTCGATTGTGCGGAGCGCGGTTCGGACTGTGGGTATGTGTGTGTAATAACGATGAACGCGCTATCTGCTTGTTGCTCGGTGTCAATTAAAGTGTGTACGTGTGTTGAGAATGGACGGAGAGTATGCTGTGCTTGCTGAGTGTTAAATTGTGTGTGTGCGCTGCGGTGTGGAGTTGTTATATTGATGGCGAAGTTAATTATTAACTCGGGAGCGTCGGGTATCTTGCGCTGTATCATCTCGTGGGTTACCTTGTGCGATGGGCTTAATTGGAAAATATATATTTTTTTTTTGGTGTATTGTGCTGCGAGGTGCTATGTGCGATGTGGTTGTTGCAAGAGAGAGAATATTTGTGTTGTTGCTGCAATGTTACGACTGGATTAATGGTGTGTTGGTTACCTGCAGATCGGCTTGCTATTGTGCTTAAATGTGCGCGTGTGATCGCGATATGCTGACTGTATGTGCTGTTACACCGTTCTGTACGGTTATGGGGTGCGATGCATTGATTGACTATTGGGGTTGGGATGTTATTAATTGTGCGTACCTGTTTGGAAATTGGTAACAAATTCGAGGGGGACCCTATTATTTGGTCGTATGGATGTTATGTACACGCGATTTTGTGTATATTATGGGTAACGGCGCTTTGTGAGAGAGAGAGCGCGCTTTGAGGGTGCGTGATGACGCCGTTGTGGGTGTCTCAAAGGTTAATGCTAATGGGACCGTAAATTGGCGCCAAGTTGCGTCGCGTATTCGGTTGGTCGCATGCAGCCACGAGTTGCTTTGCGAGTTGGGTTGTGTAACCAATGTGGTTGGTAAAATATTGGTTAAAAATTCCCCGATATGACTGCTGCGCGCAGCAAGCTGGGGCTGTGCGTCTGTCGTTGTTGGGATTGTTACAATAAGACGGGGGATGCAATTTGTGACCCCCAGCAAAGGGAAGCTGGGGTGCACGAATGGAGAAAACTGGCCACGTGTTCGCACGTTGGGCCGCCATTTTGCGCACACGCGGGGTATGGCGTCGATGCGCTTTGCGGAAAGGGCCGCCATTTTGAGTGCGCGCGAGATATTGCGCGAACGCGCTGGGCGAAGGGGGCCGCCATTTTGAGCGCGCGGGAAAAACCTCGGTGGGGCAAATATTCCATCTGTTATGCCTGCCATTGTTGATTGGGTGATGCACGAGTGGTGGTCACGTCGGCCTATGGCTGATGGCTGACCTGACAGCCCGGAGGCGAAACCTCCGTGGTATGTCTTTAACTAATGGGCCGTGTGCTCATATGGCTCGGGGAGTCATGGTTCAGTTGTGCGGTGGCAGACTGAACCTGGTGTGCCGGGGGCTCACGGGTTTTGGGTTAGGGCGTTATTGTCTCTATAAGAGAACATTACCCCGTGGGGGGGGTCGTTGATATCTGGCCTTGCCGAGGGATTGATCTTCCCTTGGCTATGAAGCGCATTTCAAAGATTGATGGAGCTCGTTTGACGGGGTTGCAGTGGGAGACGTGTCTTATATATTTGGACGATATCATTGTCTTCAGCCGCACATTTGAGGAACATTTAACACGGCTGGAGACAGTGTTCACGAGGATGCGCTCTGCGAATTTAAAATTTAAACCAAAGAAATGCCACCTACTGCAACGGTCCGTCCGTTATCTGGGGCACATTGTGAGTGCTGAGGGGGTGTCCACGGATCCGGAAAAGACGGCGTGCGTCCGGGATTGGCCGACTCCGGCCACCGTGGGGGATGTTCGGCGGATTTTGGGATTTGCCTCGTATTACCGAAGATTTGTGCCGGGTTTTGCGACGATTGCGAGGCCCTTGCATCTCCTTACGGGTAAAGGACGGAAATTTGTTTGGGGACAGCCGGAAGAGGTGGCCTTTCGGAGTCTGCGTGATCTATTGGCTACGGCTCCGACATTGGATTATCCCGATTTTGATCGCCCTTTCATTCTTGATACGGACGCGAGTGACACAGGTAATGGGGCGGTATTATCACAGTCTAAAGGGGGCGTAGAGCGCGTCGTGGCGTATGGTAGCCGAGTCTTGTCGCCTGCGGAAACACGCTACTGTGTCACTCGTAGAGAACTTTTGGCGGTTGGTTTTTCCTACGGCAATTTCGACCGTACCTTTACGGTCGTTCTTTTATTGTGCGTACGGATCATGCGGCCTTGCAATATGCACTTAAAATGGACCAGCCATCGGGACGGTGGGCACGTTGGTTGGACACGCTACAGGCATTTTCCTTCCAAATTCAACATCGGAAGGGAGTGCGCCATGCGAACGCTGACGCACTTTCCAGATTACCAGGGCGCGCCCCTTGTAAATGTGCGTCGGGGACGCATAGGTGTTCGCCGATTCTAAACCCCCCTCAGCCGCTTACGTTGGCCGTCGAGAAGTCGGATACTCCGATGGAACCGGGACCGACTGACGGGGTTTTGAATCTGCCGCGGTCTGTCTGGATTCGGGAACAAATGATGGATGAGTTGTTGTTGTCCATGCGGAAGCGGTCTATGAGGGACAATGGGAGTCCGAGTACGGCTGTGGGGCCGCGAACCGCTCTCCGAGATGGTCTGCTTATGTGGCGAGAAGGGTTCCAGGAAAGCTGGCGTGTGGTGCTACCAACGTCCTTGCGATTCGAGTTGATTAGAACTCTCCATTGTGACACACTATTGCATTTAGGGGTGCAGAAGACTTTGTTGACGTTGCAACGTCATTATTTTTGGCAAGGCTGGTGTGTGTCCATCGCTGATGGGATAGTAAGGGAGGAGCATGGCCGAGTGCTGCTCATCCCCGAAATGGCACTAGCTGAGAGTAGGTAAATGGATGTTGCCGTGGGTTGACGACCACGGTGAGGGTTACGGCGAATTAAACGTTACCGCTGGGGAGCGTGGCTCTCTCCACGCGAGGGTGTGCGATTAGGGGTTTTGTTGGTTTGTTGAGAGTGACTGTGGGTACATGCTGTGTACGTCTGAGGTCTGTGCTGGTCCTCAAGGGAGGACTGCTGGTGGGTAAGAGCAGAAATTTTTTTGTTGTTGTTTTCACGTGTAAATAATATTGTTGTTAAAATGTAAATACTGGGGCGTCCATCGCGGTTATTTGGGTAATTATTGGGGTTTTCTTAAGCGGGCCGGAATTACATCATCTCCACTACCCTGGGGCCGGGTGGCTGTCGTGTACGACATGCGGATGTGCGTTGTTGTGCTTTGTGCCATTGTTGTTCTTGTTGTTATATTACATGCTTAGTGTCCTTTAAGGGGGAAGGTCGGTTCACCGCATTACGCTTTGGTATTGTTCAGCCGAGGTCGGCTGGGTTTTTTCTACGGGGGAGGGTGGTGTAATGCGGGCGTAAGCGACCTTCCGGATGTGACGTCACGAGGAGGCGGAGCCAGGTGACGTGGGTGAAAGGTTGGGGTCCTTAAGCGGGTAAACCGGAAAGAGAAAGGAGTCGGGTTGTGAATGGAAAAGGGTGAGGCCACGAGGGCGAACGAGAGGAGGGAGGCACCGCCGGCCAGCGGGGGCCAACCCCAGAGTACAGCCAGGAAGGCTGTGTGTTAGAGGCAGCGGTGTGGCTGCAGAGAGTCGCAGGAGCGACGAAGAGAGAGAGAGACAGCACGAGTCTGTCAGAGCGCTGCGGAGTAAGCAAGAGCGAGAAGAACAGCAGCGATTACAGCCAAGGGGGCTGAGAGTGAGTAACAGCAGCGGAACTGCTGTGGGGGCTACAGGAGCGACAGAGGCCAACAGAGGGGCTGCTGGTGGAGAAGAGAGAGACATCGGAGTCAGCACGGTGGGGACTAAGCAAAGAGGAGACAGCCGTGTGGGTAATACAGTACGGACCAAATAAAGGACACTGAGCCAGAGATCGTGGTCGAATCCTTTATTACATATGTACAAACAATTGCATAGAAGATAGTATACACTGTACTTTGCATATTATGTTATAGATAATGCGTTTGAAAATACAAGACTATGAAGGGAGTTATAGACAGTTTGAAAGGGCTATGGTTGAAGGTAAAGCATTAAGGATCGAATTAGCTTCAGTTTGGACTAGCGGCAGTATAATACACCAACATCAAGGTTATTGGAAATGCGAGTATGAAGGCAAGATTCATGTCAGATATACCGTTTCAAACTCTCATTATGAAAAAAATGTGCGTTGGCTGTCAACTTATATTATCCATTTGTTCGGCATATTTAACAAAACAAACCCATTCAACATTAACATGCAGTTTAACATTGCATTTTTTTGAAGATAGCCTGTTTCCACATCTGATTTACAATAGCCAACCTATATTAACCACGCACAGTCTGTACAATGTACATTCTAACATATGAAATGCGAGCATAAGCGGGGTTCGCTGCTCGGCTCTGGGCCAATCGTACGGCCCAGGGTATTGGGGGCGGGGCCCAGTATGGGGGCGTATGTGAAGGTCCGCCGCTCAACTCGGGTCCAATCGGATGCGAGGTGAGCAGGGGCGGAACCTAAAGGCGGAGCCAGCAAGGCGCTATGCGGAGGCCGGATCTGGAGGTTCGGTGAAGGGCGTGGTGAGAGGGAGGAGACAGGATCACGTGGTTAAGGGAATATAGTGTGGCCAGAGGGTATCCGTGCCATCAGCCACGTGGCTGGAGGAGCTTCGAGCACACCATTGGCAAGCGGTGTGCGGGAGCGGGGGAGCGGAGTGACTGACGGGAGAGCGCGTGCGGGGCGCGCGCAAGGAGCAGCTGGTCCGCTGTCGGGACCAGCGGAGTGTGAGCGTCAACGGGAATAAAGAGTGACGGAGACCAAGCAGTGTGTGGGCGAAGTCCTTTATTACATTGGGGTCAGAAGCGGTTCGAGATGTCAAAACATCTCAAAAAGAAAATTCAACCAACGCCTTCTTCGGATGACGACGGGGACCTTACTCAAGTGGTGGCGGTCCCGGACACGGAGGGCACGGACGGGACGGCGGCAAGCGATACGCCGGGAGTGCAATCGATTAAAGTGACGCGGGTTAACGAATTGGTGGCATTGGACATTCTGGGGCCCTTTCCCCCGTCCGCTCGGGGGAACAAATATTTGTTGGTCGGGGTCGAATATTTTTCGCGATGGCCAATGGCTTTGCCTTTGCCCGACCAGTCGGCGTCATCTATCACGGAGGCTTTCCTATTCGGGTACGTGATGGACAAGGGGGTGCCGGAACAATTGCTCATGGACCAAGGGCGAAATTTCTCTTCGAACCTACTGCGGGATGTGTGCGACGCATTGGGCACTAAGAAGGTTCGGACCTCTCCCTACCATCCACAAACTAATGGGATGGTTGAGCGGTTGAACCGGACCCTGTCGGCCATGCTCTGCTATACGGTTAGCGAGAAGCAGGCCGATTGGGATTTGCATATCCCGGGAGTGCTCTCCGCTTACCGGATGGCACCGCATGCGTCGACGGGGTACTCACCTTTCTTTTTAATGTACGGACACGAGAATGTGCCGTCTGTGGAGGTGCAGCTCGACACGCATGCGAAGGGTCCTGTTAAGACCCTCCCCGAATATATTCGCGAGTCCGTTCGGCGCGTGGCGGAAGCGCGGGATGCGGCACGATTGGCTACGGCCAAGACCCAGGCCCGGAACGAACGGTGCGCCCGGCGCTCTCATCGTGCATTCCCCTTGGCGTGTGGGGGACATGGCCTGGCTCCACTGCCCACAGGTGCCGGTGGGGACCTCCCCTAAATTGCACAAACCCTGGCAAGGCCCAGTGGTGCTGATTGAGGTTCCAAGTCCCCAGTCCGCACGAGTTCATGTCGGGTCGCGCCGTTGGTATGTCCACACGTCCTGATTGAAGCCCTACGTTGCCCCTCGTGTCGATGCGTCATCTCCTAACGTTGCCTTGCCGGTGTCTGTCGCGTCCGACGGGCCACTGCCCCTGCCTGTTCAACCTGCAAGCGCGCCTGTCGTGCCTCCTGTAGACGGGCCGACGGTGATCCTACCGGACATAGGGATTTCTGCACACGGTGGGCCTATAACGGCGATGGGAGTACCTGCTTCCGCTGCCCCTCAAACCCCGCCGAGGTTGCGGCTGGAAGGAGCCCCGATTTCGGGCCTCTCTGATGCGTGGGTTACTGCAACGGACGGGCCTCCACCAGCGGCGGATGATTCCGGTTCCGTCGCTCCTTCAACCCCATCCGGACTGCGGTCTCCAAGGGCGCCGGTTCTCGTCAAGGACGGGCCAGCGGCCCGTACTCGTTCCAGATCCCTTTCCTTTCGTTGATTGTATTCGTCGTTATTGTTGTCTTCTCCGTTGTGTCTGTTGTGATTCTTGGGGGTGTTGCCGTCGCTCACATTATGTTCATCCTGATTCAGCCGGGACGGCTGGTCCTTTACATCGGGGGGGGAGGGGGGGGGGGTCATGTAATGCGAGCGTAAGCAGGGTTCGCTGCTCGACTCTGGGCCAATCGTACGGCCCAGGGTATTGGGGGCCGGGGCCCAGTATGAGGGCGTATGTGAAGGTCCGCCGCTCACCTTGGGTCCAATCGGATGCGAGGTGAGCAGGGGCGGAACCTAAGAGCGGAGCCAGCAAGGCGCTATGCGGAGGCCGGATCTGGAAGGTTCGGTGAAGGGCGTGGTGAGAGGGAGGAGACAGGATCATGTGGTGAAGGGAATATAGGTGGGATCCCGGAAGGGATCCGGGTCAGTTGGTAGAGTCTCGAAGCGGGACCACGTTGGGTAACCGAAGGGTATCCGCGCCATCAGCCACGTGGCTGGAGGAGCTTCGAGCACACTGTTAGACAGCGGAATGCGGGAGCGGGGGAGCGGAGTGACTGACGGGAGAGCGCGTGCGGGGTACGCGCGAGGAGCAGCTGGTCCGCTGTCGGGACTAGCGGAGTGCGAGCTTCAACGGGAATAAAGAGTGACGGAGACCAAGCAGTGTGTGGGCGAAGTCCTTTATTACACATATATACCGTATATGGTACAGAAATTTCTCACCAACCGCGGGGGTTAGGTCTCTGAACACCCCTGTGGTTTAACAAAACTGTGGTTGGCAAGACCAAAGGCTTATGAAATACTAGCGGGAAGTACCCGGCGTTGCCCAGGTCTTAAAAATATTTCAAAACTACTCTTAAAAATCAAACAGCAGTGCGTACTGTGGTGGTACCTGCTATGATTACAGCAGTGCATACCGACTGTGGTGGTACCTGCTATCACTACAGTAGTACATGCTGACTCTATATCAGTATTTATGGACTGTATAGCACAAAGTACTCACCTGACAGAGTGGCGTGGTGAGGCGTAGTCCCGTGCAGAGCCTCCGGCCTCGCCTAGATTGTCCAGCCGTCCAAGGTGGCACCTTGGCAGGCTGGGCTGCTACCCCTGACCCCCTCCCCCCAGGCACGATCTCCCCGGCCGCTCTGCAGTAATATCTACGGCCTATAGTGGTAGCATCTAGCGACTGTATAGTAGTAAGTATAGTGATAATAACTGCACGCATAGGGGTGGGGGGGGGCATCACACAGTGAAGAATTTACCTGAGCGTTTAGTGTATGTTTATAGCATTTATAACGCGAAAGCAAATGTCCCCTTTACTTCCACCGAAGGCGTGACTTGGCATGCCCTCCCCCCACCACCAAAGGCGCGTGAGTTGGTATGGTCGTGCGCGTGTGATAAATACATAAATAAATTGCCTACTCCCTATAGTGCTAGTATCTAGCGACTGTATATATTAATAACTGCACGCATCGGGGTGGGGGGGGGGGGCATTTTTTACGCGAAATAAAATGTCCCCCTCACTCCCACCGAAGGCATGCGACTTGGCATGGGTCGTTCCCCCCACCAAAGGCGCGTCAGTTGGTACGTTCGTGCAGGCGTAATAAAAAAATAACAAAAATTTAAGCGCCCAAAAATCGCACTAAATCGATGATTAAACTAATTTAAAGATGACAGATGTGAAAAAGGAATAGCGCTTGCTGACCGCAGGGCTTACGGTGTGGTACCTGGCTATTTTTAAATCCTTTATATTAAGTTCACTTGCTTGCTTGCTTGCGCGCTTACGACCGTGCAAATCTTTCGGTCGTTTTTTTAACCCACTTCCCGTGATCCAATCGAGCTGACATTTTGCACACAGACTCGTTGTGCGTGACAATTTATTTTCGTGAAATTTTTTTTCCAAAATTTTCCACTTTTTAGGAAACATTTTTTTTCAGATTTTATTTAAAATACCAATGTGATAAAAATGAAACTCTTACTCAAGAAAAACAGAAATGAATAATAAAATAAAACCGATGCCACGCATATAAAGGATTTATAGTGAAAAACTTTGTTTTTACGGGTTAATTTTTTGGTTACATTAACCCCTCCGTTGGAGAGCCACGCGTGCGACCACACACAAACCCCGCCACAATATTTTACTTATATATAGATAGAAGATAGGTGATTAGGTTCTGCGGCCGCAGGAAAACACTCATCAAAGTCCAACTACGCATCCTATTCATTCAGTAAACTTGATAAATATGTACAGTACTGTATGAACAAAAATGCCTTCAATGTTAAGAGTGAACAAAACAACTTAAAATTCCAGATAACGTTGACAGTGACAATGATGGCGATGTTAGGGGACGGCGGAGGTTGGACTCACACCCATATGCTATACTACCGATGCCGCACTCTCTCCACGCACAGGATGATTGAGCAATTCAACTTTTTTTCTCCAAAGGCAACCATTTCCTTGCCCTTTTCACATCACGCTCACCTTCATCACCAGCTCGACGTTCAGAGGCCATGATTAAGGGCAACAGTTAGTGACATTGTACAGTAATTACATTAGACTTTCACGAGGTATAATACTGGTAGAAACTTCCTGGTTACACCAGCCCACAGGGGATTATTGTGTCCGTCGTGCAGGGAGGGGCTGGGTGGGGAGGGTGGAGAGGGGCTGGGTGGGGAGGGTGTGGCTGGGTGGGGAAGGGCTGGGTGGGGAGGGGCTGGGTGGGGAGGGGAGGGTGGAGAGGGGCTGGGTGGGGAGGGTGGGGCTGGGTGGGGGGTGGGAGGGTGGGGCTGGGTGGGGAGGGGCTGGTCACCCCGTGGTGCCCTTATAAAACTCAACGTTTAACCTACTCACGCTGGATTGTGCCTGCCCTCACAGTCGGGCATATTTGCGGAATACACCACGCCGCCGTTGACCCTGGCCATTGACCGAGCAACCCAGCTCCCTCCGCAGGAATGTGTTATTCCAGCACTTACGCTTTGACGACTGCCACACAATACTGAACGACGCGGCCAAGCACTGTACGCGCAAACGTGGGTACACCCTCTTGATGCGGCACTGGTGGCGGATTCTGGAACACGGCTGGAGATTTGAAATCATGGGCAGCGGAAAACCAAACCGTGGTTATGCGAAACTATACCGTAGTTGTCGAAACAGTATACAGTACGTAATATCCTGCATGGATACTCGAAACCAGGGTTGGCAGAATCGCGGTTGGCGAGGGATTGCTGTACACGACAGGAAGAAAAAATGGTTGTGGCTGAACCGCACTGCCTCCTCACTGGAGGATGGGGATACTGCATGAACTGGGACCCGCGATGGGCCAGTTGGGAGACAAGATGGAGACAAGACACCGCGTGTGTTCTGCTGCAGCAACATCATGAGCAGTGCAGTTACAACACATACAGGGATCTCACAGTCCACCGCGAATGGTCGAGCCACAGTGAGGGTGTGGTCGGCGAACTGTATAGCTGTGATGCCTCGTTCGTATTTGGGGCCGTCTATAAATGATGTCACGCACCTAGGGGGGAAGGAGGGTCAGACATTTGTGACGATGTGTGACGAGGGGGGTTTGAGAAATGTGACGTCACATCAAAATGCGCAACTTTAAATAAATATAAACAACACGTTCTACTTAATTAAATAGAATTGTTATAACAACACAAATTTTGATACATTTTCATTACTAACTTTTTGATTATTTACATTTATTAAGGCCACCTTTTATTTTTTAATATAGTTTATATTACCATGTTAAACATAAGAACCGGAAGTCAAACCACGTCACCCTTTTATCTCTTCTCTATATCTCTATCTCTATATATATATAAAAAAGGGAAATTTGTGATTATGCGTGTCTGTTCAAAATGTTTAGCGTACTTCCTGACATGTAACAAACTTGAAATTTGCCATGTGGGTACTTTCCAGACTGCACACCAAGCAAAAATAAAAAAATAATCGACTTTTCTATATTTTTTTGGGGGGGGGGGGCTCAATAATGCATATATTTTTTGCACGGCAAGTGAGCTGTGACGTCACATCTGTCATGTGACCCGTGTGCGGAAGCGAAACGGAGTGTGCCTGCTGATCGCGGGTAAAGTGAAATACAAATGTGTTGCAGGTCTAAGGCGTTCTTCGCGCAGCATTGCTTTATTATTTCAGTCGTTTACAGCTCTACGCACCCTGAAAGTTGTGTGTGTCTGCAGCAAGCACGTGTATGTGTACCTATGGTTAGCGCGCTGCGCTACGAACCCGGCGACCCGAGTATGATTCCCGCTCACGGCCACCACCGGTGACGATTATTTGAACCGGTCCTGGGCCTCCCCTAGGTCGACTCAGCCTCAAACGAGTAACTGGTGTGGTGTGTCAACATCACCACTGGGGAGACAAAGGCGGTCGGGAGTGGTTCTGGCCACCCACCCCCTCGTGTACCGTTCCGGCCTTCATAGGTGCTCGCTAACAGCACTTGCCCCCTACAGTCTCACAGGCTACAAGGGGGATCTTTGTCTTTATCCTGTGTGTGTGGGGGGGCAGCGACTGCGTAGCGATTTGCATGCTGCGCTACGAACCCGGCGACCCGAGTTCGATTCCGGCTCACGGCCACCACCGGAGATAATTATTTGAACCGGTCCTGGGCCTCCCCTAGGTCGACTCAGCCTCAAACGAGTAACTGGTGTGGTGTGTGAAAATCGCCATTGGGGAGACAAAGGCGGCCGGGCGTGGCGAATCCAAGTCCCGGGCGAAGCCGGGTAGTAAAGCTAGTACTCTTATATAAGCGCACAACTTTATCTGTGATGAACTCTGCACTTTCTGTCGTTTTCATGCAGGGGGCACTGCAAACCTACACATCCCCTGCATGAACGACGGAGGCACAGGGACAGACGTTCGATTACGTTGGAATCGATCTGCAGACGGCGGTCTTCTCGCACGGCCAGCAGCTCTATGTCGCCTTATCTCGATCCCGCAATCCCAAACAGGTGAAAGTCAGCATCGAATCGAACCCCCATCAAGGCCATCTACTTAACGATGAGAGAAAATTCGCACGAAATGTCGTTTTCAATGATGTCTTCCAGATGTAAAATGATATAAGCTTTTCATGAAAAAATAAAATAATCTAATTAAAAACATAATACAATTCAAAGATGCTTAATTTTACAACTTCAAAATGGAGCATCGGGTGCTTGTGTGAATGCGTCGTTCGTGTGCAATTTTTTTAGTCTTTCCTGGCCGAAGGCCGTAAATGGTTGTGAGGGGCGCCTGTGTGAAAATAATACTTCGTCAGGAAGAGGAAGTGCATATACAATTTTAATGCAGTCGTTTTCTTAAAAATGCTTGACAGTTTCGAATAACAATTTTAAAAACGTAAGTACTATTATTCCTGTCATTAATCGACAGAAACATTTGTTTATTAAATATATTTTTTTAATAACAGTATTACATTTTTATACCATTATTATTATAAAATAATATAGAGAAAAAAGTTTTTGGGTACAAAGATATCAAACAGCCATTTTTGAGCATGGAGGCATAATTAATCATGGAGTACCTACTAAATATACATCATTCGGCTACCGTACAATAGCCAACGCGTCCTCCATGATTAATTATTCCTCCATTAAATTTTAGTTCTTTGTACCCAGAAAATGGCGTCATGCTTATTTTCGCCATTGTCCTACTATGAACCATGAGTGACTGAATTTAACCATTTAAGATCTTTGATTTAATTACGGAGTTCTCTTATGGAAATTAATTTTTTTTTACCGCTTACGATTCAGTATATCGTGTGCACGATTTAGTATTTTATGCGCAAAAAATAATAAATTGTGCGCAAGAACTAATCATTCGCACAAATAAAATAAATTGCGCATATAATTGAAATGTAATTTTTTTACATGTTTCTATAAAGGTGCTCCGTGCTAGCTCATTTTATTTTTTCAATACTTCGTATCTGTTTCAGCTTGAGTTAATTGAGTAATCATAGTAATCAAATAATCATAGAATAGCTAATCACAGAATGCATGAATTTAACGCTATCTATTAAAAATATTTAAAATATTCAGGCTGGTCATTACTTTCAACTCAAATCATAATAAAAATATACAACATTTATAAAATTGAATAATTAAAGTTGAAATTACACCAATAAAATCTAAAAATGTTTTAAAGCGAATTGACCGCAACGATGGATAAAAATAAGATGTACCAGTGTCTTTTTGATGAATACGTGCTGGCATATCCTACAAAGAGCAGAAAGGTTTGCCAAGAAGAACTGGCTCAAAAGTGGAATGAAATGAAAATGATACAGATTTGCAAGTTAAAGTTGATCATTGGTTGCAAGAATTAAAGGCGATTTCCACCACAAGAAAAGGATCACTTCTTACGTTTTGGACTCACAAACATCATCTGCCGATAAAAAAACCCCAAAAGTGTGCCTGTCGAAATACCTCAGAATTCTGTATTGCAGTCTGATGGACAAGTGACCGATGCTCAGGCTGATGATTCAGCGCCTAGTACTAGCAATTCAGCAACATCGAGAATTGCTTACAGCCCAGCTGCATTTGCAGTCACAGATTGACATTCTGAATTCTGATCTGGTCGGCTTGTACGAACGCCAAAAACGTGGAATGCTTACACAGCAACAGGATGTGGAACTGACAGAGAAGAAGAATAAAAAAACTGAATTGGAAAACCAGTTGAAGAAGAGAAAGGGTGATAAAAAAAAAGAGCACAGAAAGCAAGAGATGAGAAGAAAATAAAATAAAATGCTTTGTTTGAAGATAATCCAGACTTACGCACATCTCTGAACGTCAGGGCCAAGCCTGGTTGGCCGAACATTTAGGAAGATCAGCCTTCATTACTGAAAGCTATTGGTGGATATTGCTATGCATGGATCGGCATCGCATGAAAGAAGGCAGAGCGATGTGTACAGAAGCAGAAAAACATTAGATCAGCTGACTGAACAGTTGAAGATGGATGGCTTTACAATCAGTAGAAGTGAGTTCTACCTTCGTCTTTTGCCGAAGCGCAGTTCATCTCTTGAAGGGCAGCATCATGTGTCAACGGTCCCTGTGAAACTCATTAGAGCACAGAACGCTCACCATGCCAAACATCGACGGTTTGTTTTGTACGGCAACAATGCCAGGACTGAACGATGTGTGCTTTGTGAGTCAAGACGACAAAGCTCGTGTTCCAATATGGTTGAACGCTGCTAACAAGCAAAGTCCATTGCTGATGCACGTCGAATACAGAGTTAGTCTGCCTGACCATGACTGGGTTGTTGCCGCAGGACACAAGCTAATTCCTTCGGTCTATGCCGGAATCTAAATTTAGTCTAATTGTCTGGGAAACCGAGAAGCTGTTGGTTATTCGGGATTGACCTACATCGCAATCAGATCTGGAAAACACTCGTCATCAAGAGTATTCAGCCATGGATTTGATTTCGAAAACTTGCTTACTCTAGAGGAGTTTGACGTCATTACGTGGAGTGGTATTGATCGATTGGTCAAACCAATTTTAGTGTCGACAGTTGATGATGGCCCGGATGAGAACCCGAGATACCAAAAAGTGATTAAGGTTGCAGTCCACCACTTTCTTCAGCACGATTTCGACGCTTTATTACTCGCTACCAACGCTCCAGGAAGAATTTAATAGGGTTGAGAGAAAAATGGCGCCACTCAGTAAGGAACTTACTGGATTGATATTACCACATGACCACTACGGTAGTCATTTGAACGAAAGAGGTATAACCATCAACGCTGATTTAGAGAAGAAGGATTTTTAATTTGCAGGAAACACTCTAGCCGAAATTTGGTCACAGTTGATTGTCGATAATTTTCCGACAGTAGCTAAATACATCGAGCCAACAGAGTCTGAGCTCCAGGAACAAAACCTCTTGTCCAGAGATCAGAAATGCTACGACGTCCACGTACGAGCAAGCCAATACTTGACACATTGTAAAATGCACTGACAAGTGCTATTTGAAACCAAGAAGCTCCTGTTTTAGTGTGGTAACAGACAGATTTCTTTCTCCTCCTTTACCAGTTGTTCAAACAAGCGAAGGTCTTAAAATTCCAGAACGGACAACAGGACACAGTTTGAAAGTGGATGACATCCTTCCTCACTCTTCAAATCCTTATCGGTCGATTCCATATGACTTGTACTGTCCGTCAATATAATCCGTGCTTAGCGATAGGATTTGCAAGAAATATCACACATACTTCGCGTCGTTAGTCATGCTGCGCAGCCACTCTGTAACACACGTTTAAGTTGAAAATGCCAGTAGCAATCAACAATCAGACCACGTGATGGCAGAAATTTGTAGAGGACGGTGAGGTTTGTCTCAATGGAGTCAATTACAATGTAGAATTTGATGTCATAATCGTAATAGGAAACCAGGCTCCGTGGTTTAAGCCGGAAATCTCCCGACGAATCTGCTTCAGAAACACAGCATGGAAGCTCGCTAAGACAACTAATTTGTACTTACATTGGACGAATTACAGAATTAAGGAAATTCATAATAAAGGTACTCAAATTGTAAATGTTGTGGATTTAGTCTCCAGCACATCCGTGGGCTGAAGTAGTAACTAATTGCCACGTTTTGTTTACGTGATAAACCTTATTGGCTGTGTAGGGTTGTGGAGGGCTAGACACATTTTTACTTACGTGATCTAACCCAAAAACCTTTATTATGAATAATATTGGTCACGGAAGCCTACGTATTTTAAGGAACTATTGTCCAAAGTCAATTCGGCAGGCTGAAAACGGGTATTTCCAGGACACCCTCGTGGATTCGCAAGATGATCCCAAACCTTTCTGGAAGGCCTTGAAGACCCTTGAACGTAAAACTTCTGATTCTGGAGTACTGCTGAGGCGCTTATTAAGTAGCAGTTGCCTTACTGAACACACTGCAAATATAAATGTGTTCAACTCACACTTAGCATCTGCAGGCTATATCTTCATCATGGAGCCCCAAGTCCAAAGGTACCCGTTTTTTTACCTTCCAGTTGACCTTTAATTTCCCACTAAATATACATTTATTTTACGCTTATCAGACCTTGAAGTCTTAATCATGGTTTCCTCCCTAAGAACTTCCTCTGGTGGTGGTACCAATGGACGTCCTGCTTTTTCCCTCCACATTGTGATGAAAACCTCATTGTAAAACCCCCAGCCCAGAATATGTAACCTTACAATTATTTAGGCATCCATTCCTCTTTAATAGAAAACTTCCTTCATCCAGCCACTGCCGAAATGTGGTGCTCCGAATTACCGAAATCACAATTGCCCCATCTCAAGCTTATCTCCTATCATTAAGATATTTAAAATATATATTTTTAAATCACAGCCTCTTTTCAAACAATGACCTATTAAATCCCAAGCAATCTGGCTTCATAGAAAAATACATCACAGCCTCTGTCACCAGTGTGCCATAAAATTACGTGCTTGACGAAATCCTGCACCTCCTATATGTGTAAAATCTAGATATCTCAAACTTTCACTTTTGAATGAATCTCTTTGCTGATGACCCAGCCCTCGTGGCGTCTGGCAAGTCAATTAACGATTTACAACTATAATTACAACAGCATTTTGATAATCTACATATCCAGGTTAAAGCCTTAAAGTTAGTCCTAAAAGCTATTCATTGTGTCCCTGGACTCGCATCTCATTAAACAGGTCGAATCTAGATATTTACTTGGACTCAAAACTGTTCTTCAAGAGCAACATTAATCATATGGGCAATTACGTTAGAAAAGACAACTCAAAATTGGAATCCTCTCCATAAATAAACAAAGTATCCCACCTTGGCTCATCTTGCCAACATCCCTCCCCACTTTCACTATTGCGACATCATCTACTGCCTAGTTTCTGAAGCCACTCTATAACTGATTGTTATATTCTACTACTTAGCCCTCCACTTTGCCTTTGATGCCCTATATAGAACTCATCATTGCAAACTATGTCACCTCCAGTCTGTCCATCCTTGACATCCGAAGACACTGCTAATGGGCTCTCTTCATCCTAAAAGTGCTTTGAAACAAATCCGCCGAATATTTAATCGTATTCTTGTCCTCGCAAATTATAAGCCACCAACTCAGAAGTTTCTCCATGTTCTTACTATTGTAGTGGCATAGCGCTGGCTACTGGCAGAAAATGGGATCTGCTGCGTATGTCAGTCCTGACGTCAGCAGGTCAGGATATCCACGAGAGGGGGATCTAGGGGAAAGGTCAAAGAAGGGGCCCACCAGGAACCCGCTAGTAGGTTCCAGAAAGGGGGTGTGGCCAGGGCAGAGCGAGGCCACGCTAAGAGTATAAGAGGTGCCCCTGTGGGGGACTTTGGGGCTGTTATTGGAGTGGGATCCCCGTCGTGCTGCTGAAGTCCATCGTTGCCATTCTTCTCGTCATCTTCACAATCCTTCTCGTTTTCACCATTCTTCTCGTCGTCCTCTCCATCTCTACCATCTCGGAGCGCCGCTAGTCAGGCAGCCTACCAACTGACCTGGCTGAGTAGCGTCGTCCATAATAGACGGACTAAATATTAATTGTGTTAATCTCGAGTGTGCCATTAATAAAGAAGTGCCTCCAAGTCTTATCGTCTCTGAGGTAGTCACTACACCATAATTAGGAGCTATTAAAACTAGGTTTTGTGTCATCGCCTCCCAAACTGCTGCCCGATGTTCCTGGAATACCTTTGCTTTTCAGCTTAGGATCGGCTCTGGTCCCTCCCTCCACATTTAAAATAACTCCTAGCTCAGAATGCTGAATTCGGCTAACAAAATTGATAAGTAAAACAAATATGCATCTGTCTGCTAATTTTTATAATATATTGAATGCAAAAATACTCTTTGGTTATTTCAGTAAAGTCACATAGATGATCAATAAAAATAATGAAATAATAAAATGAAAATAAATAATTTAAATCACATCTTATTATTAAAAAAAATTTCATCTACGTGACTTTACCGAAAGAACCAAAGAGTATGGTTCCTTGCAGTCACGAAAACTTCAAATCTAGAATATGCAAAAATACTTTGACAAAATGAAAGGGTACAGAAGGTTGCTAAACTTTGCAGAAAAGTTAAAGTCAAAATTATTCTAATTAAGTTGGAGTAGAGGGTACTCTTCTTTATTTCATTTATGGGCACAGCACAGGCCAACGTTATCTTCTTCCTCTCCAAGTACACACTTAGATATTAACGTTCTACAGACTACACACACGGTTGATCACACGGCGGGTTCTGCCCGTCCGCTCCCGGTCTCGCCGATGGCTGACGGCGTGCCGAGGAGGGCGGTGGAACTCCGCAGGTGATCCGCCATGTCACCAAACGACGGAGAGAGATGATGGCGAGCAGCAGCGCAGTCCAGACCCAAGACTCCACACACCGACCCCGAGTCCTCCTCCGCCTCCGCTTAAATTGCCCCAGGTGCGGTTAGGCTCTGCCTCCGGCCACGCCCTCTCGTGGAACTTTCTAGCCAGTTCTCGGAGTTTCTCGGCCAGCCCTGCCCTTCACCTTTGGCCTAGATACCTCTCCCTTTTGGGGATTGGATGTTTAGAGTGGTGCCTGTACCCGTGCTTCCCTTTACCAACCAGTAGATGTCACTATATCATTGCATGACGTGAGTGGTGGCATACATTTGTATAATATTAACAAAAACAACATTTTATAGAAGTATGACTGATCTTTTTTTATTATTTTAAATCCACCTTTCAGGAATATTTGAACACAAATATAGATGTAGCTACTGCTTTGACAGACTCTGTTTTTTAGACATATTGGAAGTAGGGACGCTATTGTTTAGGAAATAACTAATTTATTTATTGGCCATAAAGGAGTTTTCAACTATTATAACCATCAATAACTATACCGTTTACATAGAGAAGTAATAGTTACCTCTTTATAATAATGATAATATACACCGTACATTAATTAACCGCATGGGTGTATTTTGTTTATGTTTCACAAATGTAACCTAATCATTGGAAATCTAAACTGAATTTCACAAGTATATATGTACTATTCTACCACGCTTTCAAGAAGCTGAAAACAAACTTCAGAGAATTAATCGTGCATGATTGCCTCTTCCTTGTCATCCTAAATCTCCATATAATCTCTTTATCGATTCTGAATGTGGTGTTGGCTGCCTTGCTTTCTTCTGAAACAATGGGATGCTTCCCAAAAAGGAAAAGCTCACGGAAATTTAGAATTGAGACGATTTATTTTTTCAAACCTGCTGGGTCTTATTAGCAGTCATGCTTATTAAATAGCAGCAAGGACCCAATGAGCTCCATTTCATGGGCGTCCTGCAATGGTCTTCTTCTTTCACATTCAGGTGGTTAAGCCAGATAAACGCGTCAGGAGCAGCGGAGTGTATTGCTGTAATGTCTCCTTTGTATTTGTGGACCAATAATTGCACCATTATTCAGTGAGGGAAAAAAGTATTTGATCCCCTGCTGATTTTGTACGTTTGCCCACTGACGAAGAAATGATCAGTCTATAATTTTAATGGTAGGTTTATGTGAACAGTGAGAGACAGAATAACAACAACAAAATCCAGAAAACGCATGTCAAAAATGTTATAAATTGATTTGCATTTTAATGAGGGAACTAAGTATTTGTGCCCCCTCAATAAGAAAGATTTCTGGCTCCCAGGTGTCTTTTATACAGGTAACGAGCTGAGATTAGGAGCACACTCTTAAAGGGAGTGCTCCTAATCTCAGCTTGTTACCTGTATAAAAGACACCTGTTCACAGAAGCAATCAATCAATCAGATTCCAAACTCTCCACAATGGCCAAGACCAAAGAGCTCTCCAAGGATGTCAGAAACAAGATTGTATACCTACACAAGGCTGGAATGGGCTACAAGACCATCGCCAAGCAGCTTGGTGAGAAGGTGACAACAGTTGGTGCGATTATTCGCAAATGGAAGAAACACAAAAGAACTGTCAATCTCCCTCGGCCTGGGGCTCCATGCAAGATCTCACCTCGTGGAGTTGCAATGATCATGAGAACGGTGACGAATCAGCCCAGAACTACACGGGAGTATCTTGTCAATGATCTCAAGGCAGCTGGGACCATAGTCACCAAGAAAACAGTTGGTAACACACTATGCCGTGAAGGACTGAAATCCTGCAGCGCCCGCAAGGTCCCCCTGCTCAAAAAAGCATATATACATGCCCGTCTGAAGTTTGCCAATGAACATCTGAATGATTCAGAGGACAACTGGGTGAAAGTGTTGTGGTCAGATGAGACCAAAATGGAGCTCTTTGGCATCAACTCAACTCGCCGTGTTTGGAGGAGAAGGAATGCTGCCTATGACCCCAAGAACACCATCCTCACCGTCAAACATGGAGGTGGAAACATTATGCTTTTGGGGTGTTTTTCTGCTAAGGGGACAGGACAACTTCACCGCATCAAAGGGACGATGTACAGGGCCATGTACCGTCAAATCTTGGGTGAGAACCTCCTTCCCTCAGCCAGGGCATTGAAAATGGGTCGTGGATGGGTATTCCGGCATGAAAATGACCCAAAACACACGGCAAAGGCAACAAAGTAGTGGCTCAAGAAGAAGCATATTAAGGTCATGGAGTGGCCTAGCCAGTCTCCAGCACTTAATCCCATAGAAAATTTGTGGAGGGAGCTGAAGGTTCGAGTTGCCAAACGTCAACCTCGAAACCTTAATGACTTGGAGAAGATCTGCAAAGAGGAGTGGGACAAAATCCCTCCTGAGATGTGTACAAACCTGGTGGCCAACTACAAGAAACGTCTGACCTCTGTGATTGCCAACAAGGGGTTTGCCACTAAGTACTAAGTCATGTTTTGCAGAGGGGTCAAATACTTATTTCCCTCATTAAAATGCAAATCAATTTATAACATTTTTGACATGCGTTTTTTTTGTTATTCTGTCTCTCACTGTTCAAATAAACCTACCATTAAAATTATAGACTGATCATTTCTTTGTCAGTGGGCAAACGTACAAAATCAGCAGGGGATCAAATACTTTTTTCCCTCACTGTATGTTGTATGGTCTGATCTAGATCACCACAGTCGCACACTGGATAGTTTTTAATTTTCAATTTGTGCATCAGGTATTCATATCAGCCATGGTTTGTACAGATGCTGTTTTAGTTGGACTATGAGCTTTATGGAAGATCAAAACCAGGGATCTTCTGCGTTGGGTCTTTCACAAGGCGTTTGTTTGTGAGTTATTTTGAACTCCATTCAGCTCTCTAAGCTTCATTGGGGTTGATCTCGCATTGTTGAAGGTTACGCACATTAATCCAAAAGTGCTTGCGTAACTTAAAGCGATGACGACAAGTTATTGAGGTCCTGGTAAAAGAGAAGGCGACTGTTTTACCCCATTCATAGGACTTCCCAGAGGATGTCAGTGTTGCGGTGGATGGATGGGGAAGAGATTTGTGACAGCACCAGGGTGTTGGAGTCAACTTGAGGGTTCCAGTGATACACCGCATTACAGTCATTCAGTTAGACGTCAACAAGTCGAGTGTGACTGCTTCTGGTCCATACTGGTTCACAGTACTCAGCTACAGTGTACACAAAGGCCATCGTTGATGTTTGTAGCCCTGGTGCCTTTTTTAGGTGGTCGTGAAAGGTTAGCATACAGTCCAGCATGACTCTGAGATAGGTTGGAGTGCAGTCGTGTTGCACAGTGTTGCAGTAGAAGGCCACCCTCAGAGTGTGCTTGGTGTTTCTATTATGAAGATAAAATGCAGTGACGGTTTTGTGGGGATTTGGCTTGAGCTTCCATTTATGGAAATATTCCCCCATGCTGTTTAGGTTTTGATTCAGAGTGGATTCGATGTCGTTAAAAGTGGCTGCTTGCCTTGCCAGGGCAAGGTCATCGCCATAAACAAATTTGCATAATCTGGTTGGCGACGTGTCACTCGTATAGACGGTTGGTGGCATTTTGCTTGCATAGAGGTTGAAGAGTCTTTGCACAATTACTAAATTTTGTGACGATCCATTGTGGAGAAACCAGGGTGAGCTAGCCTTGTTGCCCATGTATACATGCAGTCGCCTGTTGCTCTGCGTCGTCCACATCAGGAATATTGTTGAGAGGCAAGGAATGGTCCTTGCAAGCTTCAACATCAAGCTCTTAATCTGGACTGTGTCGTAGGCCGATGATAAGTCCATAAAGGCGGTGCCAGTTTTCGGATTTATTTTGGAATCCAGGCTAAATGTGTCCCAAGGGCCAAAACTTGGTCAGAGCAGCTGCGTCCAAGCCAGAATCCTGCTTGTTCTTCTGGAACTAATGATTCGATGATGGGGCTGATTCTCTGGAGGGTGATACATTCCAGGAGTTTATATAGGTCGTGCACAGAAGTAATATCGGCCTATAGCTTCCCGGGTCGTCAGTTGGCTTGACCGGTTTGGGTATATAAATGAATATCACCCCCTGCCCTGCTTTTGGGATGCATTGGATTTTCATGGTTTTGGTGTACAGGTTTGCCAGCCATTGGAATCCCCAAGGGCCTCAGTGATGGAGGAAGTTTGATACCATCCTGCTGGTCGCCTTGCCTTTCTTTATTGCAGCCAGACCCTCCCTCACTTAATCTGTGCTGATGGTGGTAGAGTCTTGTGAAGAAACTGAGGCCAATGTCTGGTGTAATTGGCAATGGATCTCTCTCTTGATGTTTTTGTCGAGTGGTCCTTTTGTGTTCTTGACGATTTTGGAGGCTATAAAGTTGGGCAGGACTCTTGCGGTCCTGTATTGTGTCAGATTAGCACCACCAAGCAGAGCAACTGGAGTGTGGGAAGCCCAGGCCTTCAACGCACTCAATCTACCCCTGGCGTCTGGCTGAGTTTAGCATGGCCATTGCAACTTGTGGGTTGCCCGACTGGCTTTACTGTCAGAGCAAGTTATTGGCCTCTTTTGTCCAGCAGGGAGTAGATTCTTTCCGGAAGCCTCGGGGGATGCTCTTCTTGGCGGTTGCACTAAATGAGGCCAACAAAATGGTGAAATCATTCTGGTGTCACGGGAATTCGACTCACTACTCATTTTACAGCTTCCTCATAGTGGTCCCAGTCAGCTTTGAGCAGTTCTACCTTGGTAATCGTTTTGACCAAATCACGGGCATTTTAATGACAATGTGGGTGACGATGGGTCTATGTTGACTTTTTGGGAATTTGGGAGTTTTTTGCGGGATGAGTGAAGTGGGCTCCCACTTACATAATTGAAAACGATGGTGAGGTCTGAGCTGTAGGCGCAATGCCAGCGAGCAGAGTGGAAAGTTGCTTGTTACTTAAAATCGAAAACCAGGTACAGATCTTTGACGAAACAGATGGTATACAGTCCAGATCTTGGTTACAATCATGATCACATAGGTTGAGATTCAAACAGAAATTATAGGTACATGCTTTACTTGTTCCAGGAATAGGGAACCAGTTGAAAAAACCACACACATGACTACGTTATTTTCCAAACAAAAATATAGAGACGGGGAAAGAAATGCAATTTAACAAGCAAACGCATTCAGTAACTGGGAACTTTAAGTACTATTATTACAGGCTTGGGCTTATGCTTCTCTGTAGAGAGCTACAGTACATCTATGAATAAACTTGAGTTTCAGGAGTGAGGGGAGGTTACTCGTCGCCAGGAATTAATATGGGAAGGAGGATATACAATATACGGTACTTATTTATGCTGTCATTTGTATTCTCCACAATGACACTCATGATTCTGTTATATTTTATATTGGATGGACCCCATCCTCAACAAAGGGAGGATTTGATCCATAATCAAAAAACTAAGTTCCAGCATGTCAGTTATGCCTGACATGCTGGAACTTAGTTTGTGTCCCTTTATAAATGTTCTTTAATACATATCTGGCCTCACCCCTGAAAGAAATGCATGTGTGTAACCCCTTTGCCCTAAGTCATTGTGACGTTTACAGGTTCTGAAATATACAGGTTACTTGAAAGCATTCGTTAGGAATGCAGTCAACAATGTTGATGGACCACACCTTTGCTGTTGCCGGCCTGGACCAGTCTTCCACTGAATGTTAAAGTTGTCATTCTTCAAAATCCCACTCAAAAACTCACAACTTCTAAAGCCATACGTGACACAAAATATATTTCTCACTTCAATGGCCTATGCACTAATGAATGTGTTTGTTGTTTGTTCAGATACATTTTAATGGCTTGGAATGTAAAGGCATTCTAGAAATTGCCATTATGTTTTATTATTATTATTATTATCGGGAGCTTTGAGGTGATGGCTTTGTATACAGCATACAGGATAGAGTTGCAATAGAAACATCCGAAGGTGATGACAACATTTATAACCGTCTTAAGTGATGGATATGTTCAGGAATAGTGGGAGATTTTGCTTAGTTGGAGATATGGGAAGAGATTGTTTGGGGTTGTTGTTTATATTCCTTTTCCAAAAATATATTAAGTGTAATGTCTATTTTAATGTCATTGCTCCTTGTCGACAACTATGTGGATTCAGTACAGCCTGCACGTAACAAAAACCAACAGAGCCAGAACCAATTGGCATGCGAGCAAGGAGTCACCCAGGGAAAATTTCTGAGATAAATTTACAGTCAGGGTCTGGCATCAGCATATCCAAAGAACTGCGCTGAAATTTACGAAGGTGAGGACCCATGGCCAAACACCATAAACGGCTGCCACCTGAGAACAAGGTAAAGAGACAAAAATGTCTCTTGCCGTTTCAACAACTGTCTGAATTAACAAACCCTGGTGCCTGGAAAGTTGAAACGTTCAAAATGACAACCACCGCATATGAATAATCTTAAACATTGTGGTAATATATGGTAATCTAACGATAGGATGTATTGTTACATGACAACACAGCACAGTCAGGAGGTGTTGAATACGACTAGTTGCATGTTTTATTAACATTCACTTCTCCATGTGTAATGACAGGGTGACACCTGCTGGCCGGAAAGGGAATCACGGGTACTGGCACGGTTAAGTTCCAACCAATCAGTGAAGGAGGTGTATCTGGGGCAAAGGTAACAGGTGGGATTAGCCGAGATATTCTGGGAACCTGCTCGAAGGTTCCACGAGAGGGTGTGGCCGGAGGCAGGGCCTAGCTACACCTGGGGGGATATAAGGGGGAGCGGACCCGGGGCTCGAAGCTCGTGTGTGGGGTCCGGGATTCTGGATGCGTCGCTGCTCGCCGACATTTTTCTCCGTCGTCCGGCCACATGGAAGATCTCCTGTGTGGTTTCCATCGCGGTCATCGTCACGCCGCCAGCCAGCGACGTGGCCGAGTGAGGGCAATGGGACCATGCCGAATGATCGGCTGTGTTTGTAGCCAGTAGAGGTGTGAGGAAGAACAAGTGTTGGGCTGTGTTGTGCCCAGTGTGAGTAATAAAGAAAAAGTACCCTCTAAACGACATGTCACAGAAGTCGCTCATTCCATTGAAGTCAGAAGTGGTTTAAAACATAATTTAGTGTTGGACACCGAAGAAGGAAGTATGTCTAAGCATCAGAAAAAATGGAACCCACCTGTGGCGTCCTCCGACGACGATGAAAATGCGACCCAATATCTCCTACGAGCCCCGGGAACCACGGTCCCGGTTATTGAAGCCACGGCGAGTGAGTTGGCTGTGCCAGAGACGGTGGAACCGGGAGCGGCCACTCTGCACCAGCAGCCCGAAGACGGCGGGCGGATGGTGTCAGTACAGCTGGACTTGTTGCGGGCGGTTATCGTGCAGTTGGTGATGATCGTGACAGAGACTACAATCGCGAGTCGTGCTGCACTGACATCGCCAGGTAGGAGCGACCAGGAGCCGGGAGTTGACGTTCTGTCGTAAACGTCCGCAAGCGTGACGGCCGCCATTACACGTGGCAGGGTGGACGCGCAGCTGGAGGCCGCCATTACGGGCAGCACAGGAGAGGCACGGACGGAGTCTGCCATTTTACGAAACAAGCGTGATACGCAAGATGCGACACCTGCCGCTATAAACGAGGAAAGAGGAACCAAACGTATTTGCAGATTACCTCAGGTTAAAGAATTCGTCGTGACAGGAGGTGATTTAAGCGGCTTTCCAATCAGTACATTGGACAAAAGATGAGGCGCTGATGGTTCTGCCGACTGTTTTGGACGACGACGCTCTTGCTGTTTTCAGGGCTATTCCCGCTGCTAAGAAGGCTACACTCTAAGGTGCTTATGCTGAGATGGCAGACGTGTACGAGTAGCCTTCCGACACACGCAGAAAGTTTCTTCAGGCGGGGGGAGGCCGAGTCGCCTCTCACCTACCGCAGCGTGCTCTTGGCGCTGGCGGGAGCAGCTTACCCCGGGGTGGATCCCAAAGCCCTCGACTCGCTCGTCATGGAAAGGATATTGGGACTGGCGTGAGAGATGGGAGTTGTCTTATCTGTGTGTGATAAAGACCAACAGACGTCCCAAAGGGCCGCCAGGTGTCTTTAGGCCCACAAGAACTTTCATCGATGGGCTCAGATGGCGGCGTGGACAGGGGACTCCAGCTGAGACGGGGAGCCGAAGGGATGGTCGCCACGGAACGTCGTGATGCAGCCGGCTGAGGATGTGACTTTGGACGATGCACATCACTGGAGTCGGAGGAGAGGAGATGCCGCACGGCGTCAGAGGAGCTGGAGACTGCATGAGCAAGAAGATCAGATGCTGCGGAGGCCCTCGCTTACCTGCTTCCGCTGCGGCCAGCCGGGGCACTTCGCGCGAGGATGTCAGAACCATCCTCACACTGCGACTACGACTCCGGCACCCACAGCTCCACTGACGGCTACATCTCAACCGCAACGGGCGAGTCGAGACACATCAGACACCCAGCCCATATTGCAATCTCATATTTCTAAGGGTTCGAGGGTCATCTTCACTCAGCATGACACACACATTGACACCGGGCAGCGAAATGTTGTTATGCATGGGTGGCCTAGCTCGGGGACGCAATGGAGGAAATTGGCACTTCGAGTGATCGTGGTGGCTGCGAGTTCCTCGGCAGTATCTCGCTCTATTCAGGGAATTGAGGTTCGTGTCTTGGTGGACACGGGAGCCTCGTCCAACATTATTTCCGATGTCATTTTTCAATTGTTGCTGATGTCTGAACGATGAGTGCGACCTGTTGTAAATGCTTGGGAGCATGGGTATTATTGGGCAAGTGGAGGCCCACGTAGAAATTGGCGAGGTCGCTGTGGTTGGGCCCGTGCTAATCTCGAGGACGCTGGTGGTGCCCTGCGTTTTGGGTACTGATTCTCTAAGAAAAATGCCTGTTAAGATCCTGGTCGATCAGGGTTGTGTGGAAATGCCGTCGGGTCACAAATCGTTTTTTTGTATTGGCGCTAGTGTAGAGGTGTTACGGAGGGGGTGTTATAGAGTTGATACGGATGGGAAACAAACACACTGGGCGTGGCTATGTCTGTACGCGAGCAGGTGCTTACATCGACATCCGCGCCGTTTAGCCTGGGGGGCTAATACGGTGCTGGGATCCCCCACGGCCCCACCCCTCAGGGGGGAATTGCTATATAAGGCGGTGAGCCAGAGGGCTCGGGGTTGAGTGTTCAGCTTTAACCAGAGAAGCAAGAAGACCTGCTAGATAAGCCCTGGGACTCCCTTGGATCGCTGTCCTTCTCAGGACCGACCAAGGCCAGCCAGTGGCGTGGCCCCAAGAGCCCAGAGCCGATGCTCTTGTAAGAGCCGGTCTGGGAACTCAGGGTGCCGTAATCCCAGCTTAACCAGGGCTGGGTTAGCTAGCCTCCCCTAGCCCGATAGTGGAGGACCTAGGAATAGGCTAGCTGTAACATAGGTTGTCGATCTCCCAGTTAGACGGGTGGAGGGGCCGATACCCCTCCGAGTGTTGTATATCTCGGCCTGTAGATACAACTGTGTTGAATAAATAAGTGTGCCTCCGACTACGTCTTCCAAGCCTCCTTGAACCACACAACATCTGCCGTCAGAAGTGGTCTTCTAAAAGGATGGACACGAGACGAACGGCTCGTACCAGGGAACCGGGGGCGGAGGAAACCACGGCCGACTTTGAGCCCGAGATGGCTGAAGGCGACTCCGAGCAGCCAGGGCCAAGTCCACCCACACCGCAACGTCAGCACGGATAGGGGCCGTCGGCTGACGGACTGCGGCTGGCTCATTCACGACTGGCGGAACTACTTTACGCAGCAGCCGCCACATTGGAAGAAATTACTCGACTGGGGGCTGGAGGAGCTGCACGGAGCGATGACAGCCGACATGCAGCGCCTGTTCCCGCCATTTCCACAGGGCCCGAATTCGAATTTTCCGCCATGGGTACAGTGAATGCTGAGGGCGGGGCCGGGCTACGTCACGTGACCGACGTTCGGCAAACAGAAGCCGCCACGTCGTCAGGAGCGGCCAGCGCGTCACCAACAGAGCGACCGCCGATGCCACACGCCCTTCCCGCCAAAACCGTATGGAGTGACGGGAACGACAGAGAGCGATCCTCGACTGCAGACGCCGCGTTACAACAGCGCTTACCACCTCTCAAGGAGTTCGTGGGCGAAGACGGTGACTGGGGTGGCTTCCAAAGACGCTTTCTCGCTCACCAAGAGATGGCACAATGGACGGATGACGAAGCACTCCGCGCGCTGCCGGCGATGCTCGACAGTGATGCCCTCGCTACCCTCACCTCGGCGCCGAGAGCGAAGCGCGCCACGCTGCAGATGGTGCTTCAACTCCTGGCTGCAGTCTATGGACCACCTTCGGACTGCAGGCAGCTGTTCTACGATCGCCAGCGGGGCGCCAAGGAGTCGCCCCTGGCGTACCGTACAGCTCTCCTGGCCCTGGCGAAAACGGCTTTCCCGCGGATGGATGAGGAAGGGGTGGACGCCATGGTGACGGAGAAAATCCTGCTGTTGGCGGACGAGTTGGACATTGTCATCTTGGCGCAAGACAACACGGAGATGTGTTCCCTGCGGGCCGCGCGACAAATCCACGCGAACTTGCTGTCCCAGCGTCGCAAGGCCAGCAAGGCGGCAGCCAGCCATACCGTGGCTGCAACCACCCTCCCATCGGAAGAAATCTGCACCGTCGATCGCCCGACGGAGTGGAGATCCGGAGTACGACCAGCTCGGGACGGACCGAGCCGCCAGGATCAGCCCAAGTCATCTGGAGCACTCACGCACTGCTACAATTGTGGCCTCCGGGGCCATGTGGCTTCAGGATGCCGGGCTCCTCGACAGCGCGGGGCGACGCCTCAGCAGGACGTCACGCCTCTACCCAAGCTTCACCAGCAAACTCCGGCGAGTCGTGGCACCCCACATGTTTGGCCTACGCACACACCTGTCACACACTCACGCACCGCAACGGACGGGGGTCATAAATTGCCTGTCGTCGCGCCGACACGTGCCACTGTGGGGAGTGCATTCCAACCGGGCCAGTGGTCCGAGTTGGCCCATCGCGTTGTTGCCACGTCGTCGGGGTCGTCGGTCGTTGTGGGGCATATTGACGGGGTTGAGGTGCGGATCCTAGTTGATACGGGAGCATCGGCAACTATTGTTTCCGAATTGATTTATAACATTCTCCCCATTCAAAGCCGTCCCTTGCTCCCCGTTGATGTTCCATGCTACGCTGCTAACGGGGGCTCACTGGGCATTATTGGACAGATCCACGCGAAAATTTGTATTGGGGACATCAAATTTTCCGGCCCGATATTGGTCTCCTCCTCGCTGGCGGTTCCGTGCCTGTTTGGGACGGATTTCTTGGCCAAAATGCCGATTCGTATCCTAGTCGACCAGGGTTGCATTGAACTCCCGTTGGGCCGACGTGTTACGTTCCTGCCCTCCCCCTCTACGGGTCGGACGGCATTTGCGACGGTACCGGCGCTGGTTGCGAGGACGGTACGCGTACCGCCGGGAGCTCAGATGCTCGTGCCTCTTAGGCTGCGTCGACCATTTGCTAAGGGGATTGGGGACCAGGGGGTTCTGTTGGGACCATCTAGAGCTGGGGTTAACGGACCTGACTTAATAACGGCCCAGACCATTGTTAAAGGGGACGGGGACCCTTTCATCGCGGTCCTCAATGTGGGATCGCGTACGACTGTGGTTCCTCAAGGGACCGTGCTTGCGCACGCGACGCCGGTACCCTGTGAGGAACCCGTCATTAGTCACGTGAGTACTGCTCCTCCGTCACAACCACATGCGGACTGTGATGAAGGGTGGCTCGATGCGCTTTGAGCGGGATCATCGGACCTGTCTGACTCACAGCGTGAGAGGCTTCGAATCCTCCTGCGCGAGTTTTCCGACGTTTTTAGTCAACACAAATACGATCTGGGTTGTACTAAACTGCTGCAACACCATATTGACACGGGTGACAGCGCGCCAATACGCCAAAATCCTTTTCGGTTGAGTCCCGCCGAAAAGGACCATGTCAAATCGGCCGTTGATGACATGTTAGCCGCCGATATTATATCCCCTTCTACCAGCCCTTGGGGTTCGCCGATTGTCTTAGTTAAAAAACATGACGGCTCATTGCGCTTTTGTGTCGATTTTCGTCGGCTGAACAAAATTTCTGTAGCCGACGCATACCCGCTTCCTCGGATGGATGAATCGCTTGATGCCTTGGCAAGGGCGCGATTCTTCTCCACATTGGATTTGCTTTCAGGATTCTGGCAGCTCCCTCTGGATGACGAATCTAAACCTAAAACTGCTTTCCGTACGCCGCACGGCCTTTTCCAATTTAACCGCTTGCCGATGGGGCCCCACTCAGCGCCGGCAACTTTTCAGCGATTAATGGAATTGGTCTTGGCTGGGTTGCAATGGGATTCATGTTTGATTTATTTAGACGATGTCATCGTCTTCAGTAAAACATTCGATGAACACCTCCAGAGGTTGCGTGCGGTTTTCCTCAAAATGCGGGCTGCTAATTTGAAATTCAAACCCCAGAAATGTCATTTGCTACGCGAATCGGTGCGGTATTTGGGCCACATTGTCGGACGTTCAGGTATTGCTACTGATCCCGCCAAAATGCAATGTGTCAGCTCCTGGCCGACTCCCACCTCCGTGGGGGAGGTCAGGAGTTTCGTTGGATTCGCGTCATACTACCGACGCTTTGTCGCTGATTTCGTGACAATTGCAAAGCCCTTACATGCCTTAACATCGAAGGGGGTCAGGTTTCACTGGGGACAGGAGGAGGAGGCTGCTTTTCGCTCCCTCCGGGACGCTCTAGTGGGTGCTCCGCCATTGAATTATCCTGACTTCACAAAACCCTTTTTGCTCGATACGGACGCAAGCAACACGGGCATTGGGGGCGTGCTTTCGCAGGTTGTTGACGGCGTAGAACGTGTGGTAGCGTACGGCAGTCGGGTGTTGTCTCCGGCGGAACAAAGATACTGTGTTACCCGTCGGGAACTATTGGCAATCGTTAACTTCATTCAATAGTATCTGTACGGTCGTCATTTCACCGTCCGCACAGATCATGCGGCACTGCAGTACGCCTTGCGAGTTCAACAGCCATCGGGACAATTGTCTCAATGGTTGGAGATTCTCCAGGATTTCGATTTTGACACTACGTATCGTAAAGGTGTTCGCCACACGAATGCAGACGCTCTGTCACGGTTACCAACCACCTCCGAGTGCGCATGCCTCCTGGGTTCGGGGCGTTGCAGGCCTCTGAATGTGATATCTGATCCGGTCCTTGCGGCCGCCGCTGACGTGCCTTCGACTGCGGGCCCTATTGAGCAACAAGGGAGGGATTCCTTGCTGGGGTTGTCTATTGCGGAGTGGGGACGCCTCCAAATGGAGTACACCTCTCTCCTCGCTTTGCGCCGTCGTATCGGGGGAGTTGTGCGGGGGGGGGGGGGGGGGGGAAATGTCGACTCGTGGGGGTTGGTCCAGGGTCTTTTGATGCACTGGGACGGGAAATCCCGTCGACACCGGCTGGTGGTGCCTTACGCATTGGGGGGTAGAGTGGTGTGGGCTGCGCACGAACGACTCCTTCACCTGGGCACTCACAAAACCCTTGCCATGCTCCAGCTGGATTTTTCATGGCCAGGCATGGCAAGGGATGTGGATGATCTTTTAGGTTCATGTACTCAGTGCGCGCAAAGGAAGCCACCAGCGAGGGGATCTAACCCACCGTTACAGTCTATCACAGTTTCCCGGGTTAATGAGCTCGTCGCATTGGATATTCTGGGCCCATTTCCCGCTACACCTAGGGGAAATAGATACCTGTTAACCGGGGTAGAATATTTTACGCGATGGCCTATGGCCTGGCCCATTGCCAACCAGTCGGCAGCAGCCATCGCGGAGGCCTTTGTCCAGGGCTACGTCCTCGACAAAGGTGCTCCGGAGCGGCTGCTGACCGACCAGGGTAAAAATATTTTGGGAAAACTTCTCCACGAAGTATGCGAGCTCCTGGGAACGAAAAAAATTCGTACCTCCCCATATCTTTCGCAAATTGACGGGATGGTGGAGCGTCTGCATCGGACTATCACGTCCATGCTGTCCCAACAGGTCTCCGAATCCCAGACCGATTGGGACCTTCAGATTCCGAGGGTTTTGGCGGCATATAGAATGGCTCCCCATGCGGCGACCGGATTTTCGCCCTTCTTCCTAATGTACGGCCGCGAGCCTAACCCACCTGTTCCGACTCAGCTGCAGATCTCCACGCCGCATGGTAAATCTAAATTGACCGAACATGTTAAATTCAACATCGCTAAATTGACAGAGGCACGGGAGGCGGCCATGCAGAATTCGGAACTCCGCCAGAAGGCTAATGAGAGGCTCAGGCAGGGTTGGGCGCATGTGCTTCAGTGGAAACCGCGTGACAAGGCGTGGTTGCACTGTCCCCAAGTACCACTGGCGACCTCGTCTAAGCTGGTGCGGCCGTGGCGGGGGCCCATGGAAGTGGTGCAGGTTTTGCGGCCACAATGTGTGCATGTCAAATGGGGGAAGCGTCGGTGGTTCGTGCACCCCTCCAGATCGAAACCGTTCGTTGCGGCCCATGTTCCTACTTCACACACGCGTGGCCAAACATGTGAAGGGTCCACCGACTTCCGGAGTCTGACTTCGCTGCTTTCGCCTCACATGACACCGACTGTTCCACCTCCAGGTGCACCAGGAGTGACGTGCTCACGACCGCCAACCCCTTCAGGGGGGGTCGGGGGTCGCTCAGCAGCGAAGCCAGACACTCTCACACCCGGACTGTTGACACCCGCCACTGGGCAAGCCAGGGCTGCCCCTTGTGATGGGCCCGCCGCAAGAACACGCGCCAAAACGCGCAGACTTTTGTGAGGTCGGCCGTTGGGGGGCCCTTGCGGGGGGCGTCCTGGGTACTTGCATATATGTTGGTTTTACGGCATGGGGTATTTATTCGGGGGGGGGGTGCGTCGGGTTGTTTTTGTTATTGTTGTTATTGTTCAAAGTTTCGTGAGGCACACACGGATTTGGGGGGCATGCATCTTTAGTGTGATTTTGTTGCAGCCGGGACGGCTGCGGGCTGTACAGGAGGGGGGTGATGTAGAGGTGTTACGGAGGGGGTGTTATAGAGTTGATACGGATGGGAAACAAACACACTGGGCGTGGCTATGTCTGTACGCGAGCAGGTGCTTACATCGACGTCCGCGCCGTTTCGCCTGGGGGGCTAAAACGGCGCTGGGATCCCCCACGGCCCCACCCCTCAGGGGGGAATTGCTATATAAGGCGGTGAGCCAGAGGGCTCAGGGTTGAGTGTTTAGCTTTAACCAGAGAAGCAAGAAGACCTTATAGATAAGCCCTGGGACTCCCTTGGATCGCTGTCCTTCTCAGGACCGACCAAGGCCAGCCAGTGGCGTGGCCCCAAGAGCCCAGAGCCGATGCTCTTGTAAGAGCCGGTCTGGGAACTCAGGGTGCCATAATCCCAGCTTAACCAGGGCTGGGTTAGCTAGCCTCCCCTAGCCCGATAGTGGAGGACCTAGGAATAGGCTAGCTGTAACATAGGTTGTCGATCTCCCAGTTAGACGGGTGGAGGGGCCGATACCCCTCCAAGTGTTGAATATCTCGGCCTGTAGATACAACTGTGTTGAATAAATAAGTGTGCCTCTGACTACGTCGTCCAAGCCTCCTTGAACCACACAACACTAGTAGGTGCACAGACGGTCCTTTGCCTCGACCAAGAGCCATTTTTACAAGTGCTTAATGTGGGTCCAGGAACAGTTTTGGTTCAGGTGGTTGGAGTAATAGCTCAGGCGACGACCACATTTTGTTAGAATAATGCTGATGTGACTGGTGGTGTGATTGGTGCAGTGGAATAGACTGGATTTGTGAATGGGATGTGGGCAGAAGCGCTATGTCAGGAGAATTTGCAGTTGTCTTCGGTCCAGTGAGGCGAATTGCGATCGCTGCTGTGTGAATTCTCTGACGTATTGAGCAAAAGTGAATATGATATTGGCCGTACCTCCTTATTGCAACATCGTATCGACACGGGGGAGGCCGGCCCTATTCATCAAATCTCGTATCGATTGAATCCACTAGAAAAGGAACGTGTGCAACAGGCAGTCGATGAGATGTTGGCTGCCGATATTATTTCTCCATCGACAGCCCTTGTTAAGAAAAAGGTCGGAAGTCTTATGTGTTGCATTTACTTCCGTAAGTTGAATAAGGTTTCCATAGCCGACACATACCCGCTCCCAGGCATGGACGACTCTCTGGATGCTTTGTCCGGTAAGTATTTTTTTCTACGCTCGACTTGTCATCAGGGTTTTGGCAGCTTCCCCTTGACGAGTCGTCAAAACCTCAAACCGTGTTCCCGCACACCCCAGGGACTCTTCCAATTTAATTGTCTTCCAATGGGCTTGAATTCGGCTCCAGCCACCTATCAACGGCTTATGGAACTCGTTTTGACTGGCTTGCAATGGGACTTGCGTCTCATTTATTTGGATGATATCATTGTGTTCAGCCGCACTTTTGACGAACATCTCCAGCGGTTGCGATCTGTATTTGTTCGAATGCGATCAGCCAATTTGAAATTAAAACAGTGAAATGTCATTTGCTGCAGAATTCTGTGTGCTATTTGGGTCACATTGTTAGCGCGAACAGCACCACGGATCTCGAGGAAACGGCTTGTGTGTGTGATTGGCCGACCCCCAAGTCCATGGGAGATGTGCTCAGCTTCGTCGGGTTTGCGTTGTACTACCGCAGGTTCGTGCTGCAATTTGCCATGGTTGCTAAGCCCTTGCACGCCTTGACGGCTAAAAACCAGAGGTTCCATTGGGGAGTGGAGGAAGAGGCTGCATTTTTAGCCCTCCTTGAGCGGTTGTCCGATGCATCCACACTCGAATACCCTGATTTCTCCCTGCCATTTATTTTTGACACAGACTCTAGCGGTACGGGCATAGGCGCCATCCTGTCCCAAGTTAAGAACGGAGTGGAAAAAATAGTCGCATATGGTCGCCGCGTCCTGTCCCCCGCAGAACGGCGTTATGGTGTTCCTCGCAGAGAACTTTTGGCCATGGTTTATTTTGTACAATAGTACAGGCCTTACCTCTGTAGTGGTGATAACTACTCGCTGTTTGCAAGCTGTGAGAGAGCAGTTGGTAAACAAGGGTTTCCCGCTCAATCAAACAGTTAGGGTCAAATGGGGTGAGGTAGGATCCAAACGCCAGATTGGGAAGGACCAACCTTAAGGGTCTAAGAGGTGGCCGGGGATTGGTTAACCCGGCCACGAACAGGTATAAAAGCTGGAGCGCTGAGAGCTCTTGGAGTTCTGCTACACGAAGACCCAAGTCGGCTGAAGACAGCTAGGACCCTGGACCAAGCCTTCCAGCCCTTGTCAGGGCTGGGGCTCAGTGTAACCAGTGGTCAGGGGAGATAGGTCCTGGATAGGACCCTGGCTCCCAGCCTTCCCGCCCTTGTGAGGGTGAAGGTCTCGAGCGACCAGAGGTCGGGGACCCGCCGGGCCAGCGGCGGGTCAGTGTGCCTCCCCTAGGTCCCAGCCAGAGGACGCTAGGCTAGCGGGGGAGATAGCCGGCAAGTCCGGAGTCTGTAGCTCCTCAGGATAACGGGTAAGGGGACCGTATACCCCTTGTGTTAGGTGTAGTAAGTATTGGTGCATAAAAGCGTGTGGCCTCTAAGAAGTCTCCGTCTCCTTCAAGAACGTTACAATTGGTGACAGAAGTGGCCCCAACTTCGCCTACATGGAGACCAGACAGAAGGCGCTCACCAGGGCCTCGGACAAGGAGGTCGATGCCGACGCTGATCCAGAGGCGGGAGTGCCATTTCCGGGGGACGGGTCTGCAGCGGCGGGCTCGCATTCTCCGGGCCCATCAGGGAGTCCGCCATCGCCGGGATGGGCGATCCAGTCGGCCCACGCTCGGCTGGGCGATCTCCTGCATGCCGCTGCCTCCATCCTCGACGAGCTCACGCTGGGGGGAGCGGGGGCTGCGAGGGGAGGACCAGGCCGGAGGTTGGGGGCCGTTCCCGCCGAAACACGCGGAATTTCCGCACAGGGTGTTGATGTCATCTCCGGCCGGGGATACGTCACTGCCGCCGGAAGTGCTGCAGCCGGGAGCGACGTCACTTCCGCCGGGGGTTTCGACACTTCCGCAGGAAATGATGTCAACTGCCCCGGAAGTCACGCGTGGCCCAGGGGTCATGCGTCACTTCCGGCCTTGGAGGCCTCCTAACCGAGGCTGTCGCGTTCTTCAGAAATACGGCCGCCGCTTCTGCAGGACATTTTATCATCTGACGGCGCTACAAACGCCACGCTCGGCCCGCAGCTCGCCTCGGGGGGAGACTACCTCCCTGGACTGCAACAGCGCTTGCTGTCTCTACAAGTCTTCACGGCTAAGGGTGGAGACTGGGCAGCGTTTGCCCGACGATTTGTGGCAAATGCGGAGACGGCAGGGTGGACTGCGGACATCGCTCTCCGAGCCTTGCCTTCCGCACTGGACGACGTCGCTCTGGCCACGTTCCTCCTCATCCCATGGAAGGCTTGCTCCACACTACAAGATGCCCTCGATCGGATGGCCTTGGTGTACGGGCCTCCATCAGAAACCAGGCATCGCTTCGCGAGTTGGAGGAGGGATGCTGACGAGACACCCCTCGCCTACCAGAGTGCGCTGATGGCGCTGGCTCAAGCGGCCTACCCTCGGATGGACGACGTGGGCCTTGACTCTATTGTGCTGGAGAAGATGTTGCTGCTTGCTCGGGAGTTGCGGATCACCGTTCACGTTAAGGACGAGGCGAATCTCTCCTCGTTGGGCGCTGCCCATTATCTACATACGGAGCTGCTCCTTCAGCGAGACGGGCAGGTGGCGGCATGTGCCACTCGTGAGGCTGCGCGGGAAGACGAGGTCCTGGATAACCAGGCCTTCGCATCGCAGCATACCGCAAGCTGGAGAGCAGCCGACCGGCCTTGCCAGGGGGAGCCCCGGCGGAGACACGGCCCCCCGCGGGCATGGGGCCGTGTCACGTGCTACAATTGCGGCCAGCAGGGTCACCTGGCATCGGGCTGCCCAGCTCCTCGACGCCGTGCTCCGGGTCACCCGCCATCATCCGCCCGCTCGCCTGCCGCTCCACAAGAACCGCAGGCATATCACGACACCTCACGCATCCGGTCCCTGCCCTCATCTCATACACCGCGTTTCCATGCACCACTCCGTCGCGTTGGGTTGAGTGGTCAGAGCCGGGATGGGGTTGACGTTCGGCAGCCACTCCGACCAGTTCAGTGGTCGGAGTTGGCCCACAGGGTTGTCGCCGCGGCTACGGGCTCTTCGGTTATTATCGGCGCCATCCAGGGGGTTGAATTTCGATTGTTGGTTGATACGGGCGCTTCAGCTACTATAATTTCGGACCTCATATACAATGTGCTGCCCCAGAAGTGTCAGGCGCTCGCCCCAGTATCCGTCCCTTGCTTTGCAGCGAATGGGGGTTACTTGGGAATTATTGGGCAAATAACGGCACAAATTTGTATTGGCGATATTAAATTAACGGGTCCCATTTTGGTTTCTGAGACCCTTGCCGTTCCCTGTTTGCTGGGCACGGACTTCCTCGGCAAAATGCCCATTAAAATTTTAATCGACAAGGGCTGCATTGAGCTCCCTTCGGGCCGCCGGATGTCGTTCCTGCCTTCGCCCACCGGGTTACGCACGGCTTGTGCGACTGTTCCGGCTATGGCATCCCAAACCGTGCGAATTCCGCCGGGCGCGCAAATGTTAATTCCGCTTCGGTTACGGAAACCGCTCGGGGTGGAAACTATGTCGGGTATTTTGCTGGCGCCTTCCAATACGGCCGTACGGGGGTTGGAGCTGGTGGGAGCACAAACACTTGTGCCTGCTGAGGGACAACCCTTCTATCAGGTGTTGAATGCAGGGTTGCGGACAAAGGTCGTGCACCAGGGGGCTGTGATTGCCCAAGCATCGTTGCCACCCCACACTGACTCCATTGTGGCTCATGTGGATGATACGTCAGGGTCCAAGGCACAGTCTGATACCGATGAGGGTTGGATGGATTCTCTCTGTTCAGGGGCTGAAAATCTTTCCGAGTCCCAGCGATTGAAATTGCGTATGTTACTCCGTGAATTCCCCGATGTTTTTAGTAAGCACAAATTTGATGTCGGGTGCACTAATCTATTGAAACACCACATTGATACGGGCGATTCCGCTCTCATTTGGCAAAATCCGTTTTGGGTGAGCCCGGCAGAGAAAGAACATGTCCGGTTGGCAGTGAACGACATGCTTGCCGCGGACATTGTGGCTCCCTCCAACAGCCCATGGGGTGCACCGATTGTGCTCGTGAAGAAGCATGATGGCAGTTTGAGATTTTGAGTGGATTTTCGAAAACTTAACAAAGTTTCGCTGGCGGACGCGTATCCGCTTCCTCGCATGGACGAGTCACTCGATGCCTTGGTGGGGGCACGGTACTTTTCCACCTTGGACCTTTTATCTGGATTTTGGCAACTGCCCTTGGATGAGGCATCTAAACCGAAGACCGCGTTCCGTACGCCACAGGGCCTTTATCAATTTAATCGGTTACCCATGGGATTCCACTCAGCTTTCTGCGACGTTCCAGAGATTGATGGAGCTGGTCCTCGCTGGGCTGCAGTGGGACTCATGTCTCATCTATTTGGACGACGTAATTATTTTCAGCCGCACGTTTGAGGAACATTTGGAGAGATTGAGGGCTGTGTTTGTTAGGATGCGGACCGCTAACCTTAAATTCAAGCCTCAGAAGTGTTTCCTATTGCGCAGACCGATGGTATGGTCGAGCGTCTGCACCGTACTATTACTTCGATGTTGTGCCATCAGGTGGATGAGGCACAGTTGGATTGGGACCTGCGTATACCTGGGGTGCTGGCCGCATATCGTTTGGCACCTCATGCGGCTACGGGCTATTCACCCTTCTACTTAATGTACGGCAGGGATGTTGACCCCCCCATGGAGGTGCAATTGCAGGTCAAGGCTGCTGCGTCACGCTCGAAACTGTCCGACCACGTTTAATTTAACATTCGGAAGTTGGTCGAGGCGCGGGTGGCCGCGCAGGAAAATTCCGGGGCGAGGCAACGGGCGAATGAGCGTCTGTATGATCGCTGGGTTTCAGTATACAAATGGTCCGTAGGGGATAAGGCGTGGCTGCACTGTCCCCAGGTACCGCTGTCAACGTCATCGAAATTGCTCAGACCCTGGCGAGGTCCGGTGGACATTGTTCGGGTCGTTCGGGACCAGTGTGTTAGGGTCGCGTGCGGACGGCGCTCGTGGTACGTTCACCCTTCGCGCCTGAAACTCTATGTCACACCGCGCACTCACACATCTTCATCTCGCAGGGGCCGTTCGCATGATGTGTCCGGCATGCCGGGGGAGGGTTTTCTTGATCCTGGTGTTGCTCCGCACCCTCCTGCCGCTCCTTCGGATGTTGCAGGTGTGAGTCCACCAAGGGTGGCCTCACCGAAGGATCGGGGAGCTGCCCGACCACCTGGCCTGCAGGAAGACGGCTCACGGGCTCAATCCCCGGCCTCTCGGGACGTGCCGGACGCCCATCGTCTGGCCCCTCCCGACCCTCCGCAGGGAATGCTGAACTCTTCCGATGGACCTGCCACACGGACTCGCTCGAAGTGTCCCAGGTTCTCTTGAGACCTGATCCGACGCATACACACTGCCCCTCCTCCCTGGGCCCCTGGCGTTCGGTGGGAGGTGTGGGCGTGTGGTTGACCCAGGTCCTTGGTGTGGTGTGTCCACAGTGTTCATATGTACAGGCGGGTTGGGGTAAATTATTGTGGGTTGTTGTTGTTGTTGTTTTGTTTTGTTGTTGTTGTTACTGTTGCGTTGAGGCTCACGCATTGTTTTTTTTCTCTTCGCGCTTCCGAGTTCCTGTTCCTTGTATTATTGTTGGGGTTGTGAATTGTGTTGCAGCTGGGACGGCTGCGTGCTGTACAGGGGGGGGGGGGGGTGATGTAGTGGTGATAACTACTCGCTGTTCACAAGCTGTGAGAGAGCAGTTGGTAAACAAGGTTTTCCCGCTCAATCAAACAGTTAGGGTCAAATGGGGTGAGGTAGGATCCAAACGCCATATTGGGAAGGACCAAACGGAGGGGTCCAAGAGGTGGCCGGGGATTGGTTAACCCGGCCACGAACAGGTATAAAAGCCGGAGCGCTGAGAGCTCTTGGAGTTCTGCTACACGAAGACCCAAGTCGGCTGAAGACAGCTAGGACCCTGGACCATGCCTTCCAGCCCTTGTCAGGGCTGGGGCTCAGTGTAACCAGTGGTCAGGGGAGATAGGTCCTGGATAGGACCCTGGCTCCCAGCCTTCCCGCCCTTGTGAGGGCGAAGGTCTCGAGCGACCAGAGGTCGGGGACCCGCCGGACCAGCGGCGGGTCAGTGTGCCTCCCCTAGGTCCCAGCCGGAGGATGCTAGGCTAGCGGGGGAGATAGCCGGCAAGTCCGGAGTCTGTAGCTCCTCAGGATAACGGGTAAGGGGACCGTATACCCCTTGTGTTAGGTGTAGTAAGTATTGGTGAATAAAAACGTGTGGCCTCTAAGAAGTCTCCTTCAAGAACGTTACACCTCTATGGCAGAGAATTAATTGTTCGTACGGATCACGCGGCCCTTCAGTACTCCTTCTGGCCAACTTTCGGCTTGATTCTGCAGGAATACTCGTTTCGTGTGATATATCGAAAAGGCGTTCAGCATTGCAACGCTGACTCGTTGTCCCGGTTGCCTCAATCGTCTAGCTGGGCATGTTCGTCTGGTGCGGGCCGTTGTAAACCTCCAACGGGGAGTTCAGCTACTCTCATGGCAGCGTTCGAGGACGCTGAGCCCGCCAAGGTGGTTGCACCTGCGGATAGTGTTTTGCACCTTAAGCGCTCTGAATGGGTTTGAGAGCAATTGGATGATAATTTCTGACCAGGGGAGGAATTTCTTATCAAAACTACTGCACGAGGTCTGCGACGCTTTGGGCACGAAGAAAATTTGAATGTCGCCATACCATCCCCAGACAGATGGGATGGTGGAGCGGCTGAATAGGACTCTGACATCCATGCTCTGTCAGGCAGTTGACGCGATGCAAATGGATTGGGATTCGCATGTTCCGAGTGTGTTAGCTGCGTATAGGATGGCCCCCCATGCTTCCACGGGATTTTCGCAGTTTTTTCTCATGTATGGGAGGGAAAATGTACCTCCTATGGACGCTCAATTCGGTTCGTCACAGGAAAAGGAGAAATCCAAATTGCCTGTGTATGTGCAAATTACGCTGGAACGAATTTTGGCGGCTCGAGAAGCAGCCAAAGTGAATACCGTCAAAGCACAGATGGCTGACGAGTGAAATGCAGGGAAATGGGATCACGTACTGTCATGGTCCATAGGTGACAGGGCATAGTTGTATTGCCCGCAGGTGCCGGTAGGTACGTCCCCTAAGCTGCATAAGCCTTGGCAGGGTCCCGTGGAAGTGATCGAGGTCAAACCGCCGCAGTGTGTGCGTGTATGGGTGGGCCGTCGCCGTTGGTTTGTCCATCCGTCTCGGTTGAAACCGTTTGTTCCTCCTCGGGCTGACTCTTCATCTCCAAAAAATAGACGGCCAGTGTCTGTTGTGTCCGACGAGCCGGGGGTAGTGCGGGCTGAGGGCATACGTCAGAAGGATTGTGTCATGCTGCCCACAGCGTCCGAGCCCATGACAGTGGACAGACTTAAAAGTCTCACCGAACGTGAGGAGTTGCCTGCTGCCGCCGAGCCTGCAGCACCTGTGAAGCCGATGTTGCCACCTACTTCTCCGGGGGCTCCGGCGGTGTGCACACGCCCTGCGCAGGAGATGTAGACCGTTCCCATCGATGGACCGGCATCGCAATCTCGGTCTAAATGCTTAAAATTCCATTAATATGAATGTGTTGTATAAGGGAGGGGGGTGGGGGGGTTGTGGTTGGTTGCTTGAGTTGTGATTTTTTCTCTCCCCTCCAACTTGTTCCCTCTCGCTATTTTCTCCTTCTCGTTATCCCTTGCCTTGTTAAGTGTCTCTTGATTGTTCCTGCGGATTGTTCTGCCTTACATAAGAAAAACCGGAGTCATTGCTTGGTTAACTTATTTATTGTTGTACTTTAATATTGTACAGGGGTGTTCCTTCCCTGGAATTTCGTTGGTGTTAGCCGGGACGGGTATATTTTTTTAATGGGGGGTGATGTAATGACAGGGTGACACCTGCTGGCCGGAAAGGAATCACTGGTACAGGCACAGTTTTTTTCTTCCTGATGACGAACGCTTGTGTTGCGATCGAAACGTCGTAGTTTTTTTTGTTACTTTTGTTATTTTCTTTGAACCTATCTGCGTGACTTTATCGAAAGATCCAAAGTATATGAATTCCTGCAGTCACGAAAGCTTTAAGTCAAGATTTTGTATTTAAGTATTGAACCTAAGGATCATTCAGAGCATTATACATAATACGAATTATCCCAATTATCCACGGCCAAACATTTTCTGTATTCAAGGGATATAACCAGAGCCGTGCCCGACCACCTTTGTCTTTCCAGTGGCTATTTTAAGGCTGAGTAAACCTGGGGTTGGGCGGGGGGGGGGGCGGAGGTAACCAGAACCCGTTCAGATAACCGCCATGTGTTGTGAGAAGGACTCGAACTCGGCAAACCAGGTTCAATAGAAGTGATAAACTGATGCACGAACACCCAGATGGAGGAAGGCCGTATCACATTAAACACATTGCTACAGACACACACACCCCATATCTAGGGGAAATTAAGATGGTCTTATGACAGCTTGCATGCATCACACACCATAACAAACGAGTTGTGTATTGTTGCCTTACCATGATACATTCGCCTATTGTTGAATTTGTAATCACATAATCAATGATATCCGATCGTTGATGCTTCCTAACCATTTGATATGTATTTGTTATAAGCGCGCATTCTGTACGAATATGGCAATTTTGCGGTGTTTGTTTATTATTTCAGTTTTTTATCACGTGATCGTGATATTTTATCCATTTCTGCTTTTGTGATCATTCAGTAATAATTTAGCCCGTATATTTGCATGGGTACTGTTATTGCTATTCTGATAAAATGTGTTTTTGGATATTAGAGTAAGTTGATATTAAAGTTGCTTAGATTAGAAGAACTGTATCCTGCGGTGAGTACTGAGACCTGACATATACACACATAATTGTTAAAGCGAGTATCACGAAATGTTAAAGCAAGAATCATTGATATTATCACGATTGATAATACATACCCCTAGACAACGAGAGTCAATAATAATTGGACAATAATGACAGAGACATAATCACACATACACATTAATGGTAATAATAAAAAAATGTTTAAATCGCAATCATTAATTACACGTTTAATTACATTTACACTTAATTACATAAACATTGCAATGTATATATTTTATGTAACAAAAGCAAGCGTTCTGGAATATTTGAACATAAATACCCCCAATTGCCTGCATATATAGCTACTGATTGACAGGCTGTGGTACAGATAATGTATTTATATTAAACTTATTTTGCACCGTATGTATCCAACCGTGCTAATCAGAGGTGGAAGCAGGGATGCTGCTGTGTATAATTGTATGTATTTTTTCAGCCATGAAGGAGTATGGGCAGTCCTTGGATTCCGAACCTAATTCATTCCTGAGACCCGTTCCTAAGTCGACCTGTTCGTAAGTTGTGTTACGGTTCAACAAAAAAGGAAGCATTGCCAAACTCACAATTATGAATATTGTACGCTTGCATGTGTAGTGGTGATACGCGCTGGGGTAAGGATCGTGTGGCAGCGCGTGGTGATTGGCTGTGTGTGTTGGTGACGCGCGCTGACGGTGAAGGATCATAGGTCAGCGCGGGGTCATGGGTTATGAGGCGGTGATTGGCTGGGTATCGGTGACGCGCGCTGACAGCGAAGGGATCGTGTGGCAGCGCGTGGTGATTTGTCAACTAAGGGGGGTGCTCACGTCGCGGTCCGCATACGCTCCGTCTCCCGGGAGCGGAGGCTATATAAGGCGGTGCGCGCAGGCGCGCGGGGAGTTGGTGACCAGTGAAGACAGAAGACGGAGGAGGAAGAGATAGGGCCCTGAGACACCTAGTCCCGCTGTCCTTGTGAGGACCGGGGCCCTGTGTGGCTCAGAGGCGGGACCTTGGGACCCGGGGCCGGACGTCCGTGTGAGGGCCGGGCCGCGGGACCCAGAGGTCGTGACCCACGCCCAAGCTGGGGTGGGTCTGTAGGTTCCACGGACGCTACGGGGCTGGAGTGCCGTGAGCGTGTAGCGTGAGCTGTAGTGACCACACGTGTCGAGGGGAACGTGTAGCGTGAGTTGTAGTGACCACACGTGTCGAGTGGAACGTGTAGCGTGAGAAATAGTGACCACACATGTTATTGTAGAAAGACAAGTGTTAATAAAGTGTGCTACCCGTCAAGTGGTTTCCCGCCGTCATTCAGAATACTTCAACTGGCGTCAGGAGTGAAACAGTCTTCCAGGCATGGATACAAGGAAGACTCGTTGGACTCACGAGATTGACGGCGAGGATAACCACGACGACTCGGGCCAGCAGGCATCAGGGGGAGAGGACGAGGAGATGCCGATGCCGCAGGACCCACCGGGGGCGCCGGACGAGCGGCTGGGGGCTGATGCCGGACTCCGCGAGGTGCACTCCCGTCTGGCAGAGCTGCTACTCGCCGCGGCGTCCATCCTGGCGGAGATCACCACGTCGGGAGGAGCGGGGACGTCGGCGGACATTCAACAGACTCGCCTCGCAGATTCCCGCCAAAATGACTTTGCAGTTCCCGCCATTTCTACCACGCGGACATCTTTTGGCGGGAATGGCGAGCAATACGTGGCGGGAGTTCTCCAAGCGCGGCTGCTTACATCATCAGCGCGCGCTACAGACCGCCATCAGCCACCCGCCATAGGGGCCGCCATTTTGCAGACCGACGGTGCGGTGGAGAGGAGCCACGTGGCAGAGGACGACGTCATCTTCCAGCAGCGCCTTCCCACGTTGACAGCCTTCAAGGCGGAAGGCGGGGACTGGGGCGCATTCCAACGCAGGTTTCTGGCGCATCAAGAAATGTCGGCCTGGTCCGACGCTATGGCGCTGCGGGCACTGCCTGCCATGTTGGACGACGACGCGCTTGCGGCCTTCAGGTCCGCACAGAGATCGGACCGCTCCACGCTTAAGGCTGCGTTGGGCCTCATGGCCAAGGTCTATGGACCTCCTTCGGCTTGTCGCCATCAGTTTTACGAGCGACGGAAGGCGGACACGGAGACCGCGCTCGCCTACCGCACGGCGTTGTTGGCTCTCGCCGACGCCGCGTTTTCTCGTATGGACGAGGAGGGCCAGGATGCGATGGTCTTGGAGCAACTGCTCAAGTTGGCGCAGGACCTGGGGGACCCCATCAACACGGCCGACGAAGTCGACATATGTTCATTGCGGGTCGCAACAAGTATCTAGGCGTACGAGGTCCTCAAGCGTAAACAGGGGGTCGTCTGCACTGCTGCCGTGGCCTCAGCTCCAGGCCCGGTGGTCGCCGAGCCCCAAGTCGTCTGCCCACGGGAGGAGGCGTTCACCGCTGGACGACTGGGGGACTGGAGGTCGGGGGCTTGTTCGCCTCTGCGATCGGCCCGCAAGCTGGAGCAACCGAGACCTCCGACGTCCCTCATCACGTGTTACAACTGCGGCCTCCGGGGCCACGTGGCGTCCGGGTGCCGCGCTCCACATCAGCGCACCATGGGACCTCGGCTGGACGACGACCAAGGCCCCAAGTCGTCCCTACTACCCCCGACAAGTCGCGGCACTTCAATGCTCGGCCTACATGCACGACACACATGGGCCGTCGCTTTGCGGCGGAGGAGGGGCGATTAGGGGTCAGGGATTCGGTTCGGAGAGGGGGGTTCGTGCGGGACCGGGGGGACATTAAATGGTCTGAGTTGGGTCACAGAATAGTGGCTGCGTCGGCCGGTTCATCGGTCGTTACGGGATTCATAGACGGGGTCGAGGTCAGGGTGTTAGTGGACACGGGGGCGTCGGCGACTATAATTTCCGACCTCATTTACAACATTCTCCCCGTCCAATGTCGACCTCTGCTTCCGGTGGACGTGCCATTTTACGCGGCAAATGGGGGCTCGTTGGGCATTGTCGGGCAGATTCGGGCGACCATTTGTATAGGGGATATTAAATTGTCGGGACCTGTTTTCGTCTCCTCTTCCTTAGCGGTTCCTTGGCTGTTGGGCACTGATTTTTTGGCTAAAATGCCCATTAAAATTCTCATCGATCAACGTTGCATTGAGTTACCATCGGGTCTCCGTATTTCATTTTTGACGAATCCTACGGAAATACGGACGGCGTGCGCTACGATACAAGCGCTGGCGACACAGACCGTGCACGTGCCCCTGGGTTCGCAGATGTTGATTCCCCTCCGGTTGCGGAAGCCATTGGGTGGGGAGACCTCGGAACAGGGCGTGCTTTTGGGTCCATCAAATAGGGCTGTCGGAGGTCTGGATTTGTCGGTGGCTCACACGTTGGTTCGGGCTGACAAGGACCCGTTCGTTATGGTTCTAAACGCTGGTTCGTGGCCGGCCGTTATTCAGCAGGGCACTGTGCTTGCTCACGCGGCACGGGTCCCTGTGGAAGAGCGCCTTGTTGCGCATGTTGATCCCATCCCGGCGCAGGAAATTCGATCGGGGGAGGACCTTGAATGGGTCGATTCGCTGTGTGCGGACTCAAAGGATTTGTCAAGGGTACAATTGGGTGCGCTGCGTGCTTTGCTGATTGAATTCTCGGATGTGTTCAGTAAGCACAAATATGACATTGGGTGCACGGACCTGTTGCACCACCATATTGAAACAGGCAATGCGGCACTGGTCAGGCAGAATCCCTTCCGGCTGAGTCCTGCTGAGAAGGAACACGTTCAGTCGGCCGTCAACGATATGCTGGCGGCCGACATCATTTCGCCTTCATCCAGTCCTTGGGGAGCACCTATCGTGCTGGTTAAAAAGTAAGACGGGTCCTTGCGGTTTTGTGTAGATTTCCGTCGCCTGAATAAAATCTCTGTGGCTGACGCGTATCCGCTCCCCAGAATGGACGAGTCCCTGGACGCATTGTCTGGTGCGCGATATTTTTCTACTCTTGATTTATTATCGGGATTCTGGCAGCTGCCACTCGACGACGAGTCTAAACCTAAGACAGCATATCGGACCCCAGGGGGCCTGTTCCAGTTTAACCGGTTGCCCATGGGACGGGTCTGCAATGGGATACTTGCTTAATTTACCTAGACGATGTCATTGTTTTCAGTAAAACGTTTGAGGAACACCTCCAGCGGCTGAGAGGGGTGTTCTTGCGGATGCGATCGGCTAAATTGAAGTTTAAACCGGCCAAATGCCACCTTCTTCGAAAGTCCGTGAGATACTTGGGCCACATTGTCGATTCTTCGGGGATCTCTACCGATCCCGCGAAGACGAACTGTGTCAGTTCATGGCCAACGCCCACGTCGGTTTCTGACGTACGCAGTTTCATTGGTTTTGCTTCCTACTACCACCGATTCGTTGAGCATTTCGCCACCATTGCAAAACCCTTGCACGCTCTAACGGCAAAAGGAGTCAAGTTTCGATGGGGGGCCGGAGGAGGAGGCCGCGTTCTGCTCCCTCGGGGACGCCTTGGTGGGTGCCCCGCCCTTACGTTACCCTGACTTTACAAGTCCCTTCTTGCTAGATACGGATGCTAGTAACACGGGCATTGGGGGGGTGCTCTCACAGGTCGTTGGGGGAGTCGAACGGGTGGTCGCCTATGGTAGCAGGGTTTTGTCGCCGGCGGAACTGCGCTACTGCGTCACCCGTCGCGAGTTGCTGGCTATTGTTTTTTTTGTACAACAATTTAGACCGTATCTCTATGGCCGTCATTTTACGGTCCGGACGGACCACTTGGCGCTTCAGTATTCATTGAGGGTCGCCCAACCCTCGGGCCAATTGTCACGGTGGTTGGAAGTCCTCCAGGACTATCAATTTACGACCACTTACCGTAAGGGGTTGCGCCACACTAACGTGGATGCCCTGTCGCGATTGTCGCCTTGTCCCAAATGTGCGTGCTTAATGGGGTCGGCGCGCTGTAAACCGCCAGGTGCTGTAAGCAGGGGTGCGTTGGCCGCGACCGCGAATGTGCCGATGGGTGACATTCCCGCTACCCCTGAGGGAGGGGACTCGCTGCTCTCACTGTCTCTGATTGGGTGGGGCCGTCTCCAAATGGCTGACAGCTCCCTGCTAGCGTTGCGTCGCAGGGCGGGGGGTCCCGAGGAGGGTCGGAAGCGAACTGGCTCCTGGCTGCTCAAGCAGGGCCTGCTAATGAGATGGGACAATTTGTCCCGACGGCACGCACTCGTTGTGCCTTCCGCTATGCGGGGAAAAGTTGTCCTGGCCGCACACGAACGCCTCTTGCATTTGGGAGTAAACAAAACGCTTGCTCTGCTTCAGCGTGACTATTATTGGCCGGGGATGGGGAGCGATGTGGTAAATATACTGAAGGGGTGTGTAGACTGCGCCAGACGGAAACCACCGCCCGTGGCGTCAAATCCACCGCTGCAGTCTATTCAGGTCTCGCGCACTAACGAGCTCGTTGCGCTCGATATTTTGGGGCCTTTTCCAGTCACGCCTAGGGGTAACAAGTACCTGTTGGTTGGTGTGGAATACTTTACCCGGTGGCCTATGGCGTGGCCACTCGCCAACCAGTCGGCGGCAGCTGTGATGGACGCCTTTGTCCAGGGCTACGTCCTGGACAAGGGGGCTCCTGAACGCTTGCTGACCGACCAGGGAAAGAATTTTTCGAGTAAATTGCTGCAGGAGGTGTGCGACCTTTTGGGTACTAAGAAGGTGCGTACCTCCCCGTACCACCCACAGACTGACGGGATGGTGGAGCGACTCCACAGGACTTTGACTTCTATGCTGTGCCAGCAGGTGTGCGAGGCACATGTTGACTGGGACTTGCAGGTCCCGGGGGTCCTCGCCGCGTATAGAATGGCCCCCCATGCAGCTACGGGATTTTCCCCATTTTATCTGATGTATGGTCGGGAGGCCGACCCGCCCATGGAAACTCAGCTGGGACTTTCCGCGCCACGAACAAATTCCAAATTGGCCGAACATTATTAAATTTAACATTGCTAAGCTGGCCGAGGCGCGGGAGGCCGCACGGCTTAATTCGAGGTCTCGGAAAATCGCCAACGAGCGCTTGCGTGCACGAAAGGTGTCCGTGCACGATTGGAAACCGGGCGATAGGGCCTGGCTGCACTGCCCTCAGGCACCTTTGGCTACGTCGCCTAAATTGTTGAGGCCATGGCGGGGACCCGTGGAGGTCGTGCGGGTTGCACGCCCCCAGTGTGTTCAGATAAAATGGGGAAAGCGCCGTTGGTACGTTCACCCCTCCCGGCTGAAACCGTTCTCGCCTCCATATGGCCTCCCTTTGTGTCGTAAGGACCGAGCATGTGACGTGACCGACGACCCGAGGAGGGAAATGTCTCCGCCTGATCCGCTCCCAGGTGTCTCGGAACTGACAGCTGCCGACCACCGGCGGCCGGATCCCCGCGACACAGCCGGTCCTTCCAGGCCCGAACCGTGCCTTCCGGGGCTGCCGGAGCCACCAGACGGTCGTCAGCGTCCCGTCCCGTACGATGGACCGGCCAGGCGGACTCGCGCTAAGTCGCGCAACTTTTCCTAACCAAATAAATGAGGGGCCGATGCGGCCGGAGCATCTCGTCACTGCGTTCCCCATCCGCTCGACTGCTCTATCACCCCGTTTGAGGAGCGAGCGGAGGGGGGATCGATAGTTACGGAGACACTGGACACGGTTTTTTCTCGGAATTACTTTTATTGTATTGTTCGTCGGTTTGTACATAGGTTGTTGTCTGGTGTTGTATGTTGTTGTTGACTTTTTATTGTATTGTTCGTCGGTTTGTACATAGGTTATTGTCTGGTGTTGTGTCGTTGTGTTGTTTGTTGTTGTGTTACGGGGCACACTGGGGGGTGGGGATTTTGTTGTTGTTATTGTTGTTGTTGTGTTGTTTAGCAGCCGGATCGGCTGCGAGCTATGTGGGAGGGGGTGATGTAGTGGTGATACGCGCTGGGGTAAGGATCGTGTGGCAGCGCGTGGTGATTGGCTGTGTGTGTTGGTGACGCGCGCTGACGGTGAAGGATCATAGGTCAGCGCGGGGTCATGGGTTATGAGGCGGTGATTGGCTGGGTATCGGTGACGCGCGCTGACAGCGAAGGGATCGTGTGGCAGCGCGTGGTGATTGGTCAACTAAGGGGGGTGCTCACGTCGCGGTCCGCATACGCTCCGTCTCCCGGGAGCGGAGGCTATATAAGGCGGTGCGCGCAGGCGCGCGGGGAGTTGGTGACCAGTGAAGACAGAAGACGGAGGAGGAAGAGATAGGGCCCTGAGACACCTAGTCCCGCTGTCCTTGTGAGGACCGGGGCCCTGTGTGGCTCAGAGGCGGGACCTTGGGACCCGGGGCCGGACGTCCATGTGAGGGCCAGGCCACGGGACCCAGAGGTCGTGACCCACGCCCAAGCTGGGGTGGGTCTGTAGGTTCCACGGACGCTACGGGGCTGGAGTGCCGTGAGCGTGTAGCGTGAGCTGTAGTGACCACACGTGTTGAGGGGAACGTGTAGCGTGAGTTGTAGTGACCACACGTGTCGAGTGGAACGTGTAGCGTGAGAAATAGTGACCACACGTGTTATTGTGGAAAGACAAGTGTTAATAAAGTGTGCTACCCGTCAAGTGGTTTCCCGCCGTCATTCAGAATACTTCACGTGACACTGTAACAATACTGAAAATAAAATAAAACATCAAGTAAAATAACATAAATATATTTTCACTAACCTTCAGTCTTGATACTAGCTTGCAGTTTGAAGGGGGGCAACGAGTCACCACGCACCCACGCTCCCACGCACCCACGCTCCCACGCACCCACGCTCCTCCGTGTAGCCTTAACAGCCAGTTGGGGCAAGTGCTGCTAGCGAGCAGCGCCTATGAAAGGCCGGCCCTAGTGAGGATATTTACGCTTGGCACCAGGTCCTCATTTGAGGCTGAGTCGACCTAGGAGAGGCCCTAGGTAAGTGGGGTCGGCCGTGAGCGGGAATCGAACTCGGGACGCCGGGTTCGGAGCGCAACGCACTACCGGCTACACCACAATGCTCCCCACACACTCTCTTTCACACATACACACACGTGTCCGTGCCTGTGAGCACACACATACGTCTCTCCAATCACTGATGTCATCTCATCGATGACATCAAGTTCCATCAATATGCTTCTGATACGCAAGTGTATTCAACAGTGAAGTTAGATATCGAAAGCCTCAATAACCTCTTAGATTGCACGCGAGCAGTGCACATGTGGTTAATACAAAACGAAATGTTGCTTAATGCAAAACATTCGCAGGTTCTGCGGGTTGGCATTTAGGCTCAGGCGAAATATTTTTTGAAAGACTAGGTGTGGCTGTCGCAGTCGCCAGGATTCAATTTTCTACTAATCTAAACAGCCACATACTCGATACAGAATGTCGTTTGACCTCCACGTACGAAATATATCCGGGTCCTGCAAGTTTAATTTTGGGGCTTTACGACACATTCGACCACCATTGAGTCATGGCATAGCCAACACAGTGGCGTGCATTATAGTAACGAAAAAAAATCGATAATTGCAACTCGCTACTATATGAGACGTCTGGCAAAAACATTATAAAGCTGCAGCGTATACAACATTCGTTGGTACGTGTCGTGATGGATAATTCAAGATCGAACCATGTCCGTCCAGTGCTCACTAAACTGCATTGACTTTCGGTTCCCAAACAAATACATTATAAAGTCGCATTCATTACACACAAAATGCTTGCCACAACTGAACCACAATACCTTGATGATCTCGTCAAGGATCATAAACCATCACGTGTACTCCGGTCATCCTTGCATGCAGTGGCTTTTGTCTGGCTATCGAATAAAGACGGTCACTGCATCACGCGCTTTAAGGTGCACTTCTTCGGCCATCTGGAATGCTCTTCCTTCTAACATTCTGAAGCAACTGGAACTATGCAATTTTCCATCAAGATTGGAAACGAATTTCTTTAGAACCGATTTCTGCTTAGTTTGGTGTCCTTCCCCCGAACCTCTGATGAGCATGGCTAGCTATGCACGGTGCTATATAAGTTTAACAATTCACAACTATAGACACAACAGCCTATTGATAATTATCTACATCTCCTGCCTTAAAGTTAATCCTCAAAGCTAAAATGTCGATGCCCTAGCGACGCACATGTTGGTGAGGCGAACTTTGGTGGGGGACTTGCGTCCTGGGGCGGCCGGCGGTGACGCTGGCACCCGTCTCTCCTCCACCTGTATCGTGAAGGACACAGTTGACTTTCTCTTGGCGGTTAGTAGGTTTTATACGGTTGGCCATCCACTTTGCCATTAATGCCCGCAATATAACTCATCATTGCAAACTCTATATCACCTATAATTTGACCACCCTTGACATTCGAAAACACCCACTGGGCACTCTTCATCATCAAAGTAAAAATAAATGTACTTTCACGATGCTGCCCCATATTCCTGGAATGACTTTGCTTCTTAGCTTATCATCCACTCCCCTCCCTCCACAGTTTCAAATCACTCCTAGCTCAGTATTTACAGTTCCGCTAACAAAAGGCATACATTAACAGTGTACACCTTGCTCATTATTTGCATATATTATTTACACAAACATACGTTCACAAAATGAAAGGGTGAAAAAGGTTGCTCAAGTTTGAAAGACAGTTAAAATCATAATGAGTTAAAGGAAGCTGGTGTGAGCAAAGTTTTCAGTCATTCACAATATGCTGTCATACAGTCGAATACGCACATCAGTGTATCTACAAAGAGTATTTGTCTCTAGTCAAACATTATACATTCAAATGAAGATACGTGCAAAGGTAAACGTTTTTTTTTTTATTAAGTCGTTTTATGCTTATACACCGACTCAAAAGGGTTTTACGATGAAATGTAACAATTAAATTAAATCAAATGTACAAAGCAAGTAATCACATACCCAAAAGAATATTGAAAAATTAGCAACTTATGCATACTTCTGTACGAGAGTTTACGATAAAATACACCTGACAGGAAATTACTATATTCTGAGAGACAGGATGCAAGGCACTTGCATGTTTAAGATTCTATGAAAGTCACAATGAAATGCTAACAAAAACGGGAAAATCAGGTTATTTGAGAATGCACACGTTGTGTCACAGCGGTCAGGGTAGAACATGTTGACACATGATTACAAGGAGGAATGTATTGTGAAGGCAAGACTGGAGGGGTGGAATCTTTTTGCGCAATATTAACAAAACAGCTTTGAAAAACTAAAATGGCATTGTCCATTATAAGCATGGCAAATTTCATGAACCAGGAACGAGACGACACGCACACATTGATCCATCCATTCCTTACTCCTTTTGCAAATGATGACAAAATAGGAAACAGTGTGCATGTATGATGTGAGTGCTGGCATCCATTAGAAACATTGAATAAAAGTAGGACTTATCTTTTTCAACACGTACACCAAGCTCTCAAAATTTATGAATATTCAGACTACACAATTCGTAAAGCTATCACCCCGACCGTTGGGAAAGAACCATCTGAGGACCCAATCAAAACCATCACCTTGCCATACATAGCAGGGGTCACCAAAAATATTTCCAAAATCATGAGCAAACACAAGATCCAGGTTCGATTGAACACAGTACATACAATTCGTGATCTGATCCCATCTGTGAAGGATGTGATCCCTGACATGCAATACCCTGGCGTCTGCAAACTAAGCAGTGTCTGTGGCAGTAGTTACATTGGGGAAACTAAGCGACATGTCTCGGAACGTGTCCGTGAACATAAGGTAGATCTGAAACACGGTCGGACCAATACCTCGGCCGTGGCTGATCATTGTGTAATAAACGACTTCCACGACAAGTTGAGACTTGCGTCCTTTCTTTATTAGTTATGACTGCTCGGCTTTGCACTCCCTTCCAGATGGTCTCTCTCTCTCTTTCACGCCGCATGCACGCTCACTGCTCCTCCATCCCCACGCAGCTTTCCTCGCTCTCGCCTCCCCCGCACACCGTTGGTTGACGGCGTGCCGGGAGTCGGGAGAACTTCAGCCCTCGAGGCTGCCACGTAGTCGGTGGCTGGACGAGATGGCAGAGATGCAGTCCGGACCCAGGCTTCCACACCGAACCCTGAGTCCACCTCTTGCCTCTCCTTATATCCTTCTCGGCGGAGCGAAACCCCGCCTCTAACCATGCCCCCCTCAGAACCTTCTCGATGGTTTCCGCATACACCCATGAGCTCCGCCCATGAACTTTGGCCCAGATCGAACCCTGATTGGCTATCACCGATGCAGCAATGCCTATGCAGCCCTCTGTCACCCGTCGGTGTGCTCTTTCATTACATAACCCCCCCCCCCCCCCCCCCCCGGGAGAAAAATACTAGCCGTCCCGGCTAGGAAGACGGTAAAACCAGATAATGGGAGAGCATTACCGAAGAATCTGACGAGCATAAGAACAACAACAGAATGCAACGAACGCAACCCAAGAACGGGCGTGAATTAGAGGAATTAACGCTAACGGCTGGACTTGGAACGGGTCCGCGACGCCGCACCGTCCCTAACATCGACGTGCGGCCTCGCTGGCTCTGACGCAGTGAGAGGTGGAAATGCCGACGGTGCAGCGGTGCATGCGGCCGATGTAGGGCCTGCTCGAGCGGAGTTGTCAGCAGCAGAAGTCCTCAGGCCCTGGGCGGCTGTGGGCGGCAACACAGAGTCCTTCGGGAGATCAACCGGCAACTGGGTTGGCACGTTGGACACATCAGACCCTGGCATGCCAATCTTTGGAGATGAGGAACCGACGCGTGGGGAAAAGAATAGTTTCAACCGGGACGTGTGGACGAACCAACGACGGGATCCCGCCCGGATGCGCACACACTGAGGATGCCGAATTTTCAATAACTCCACAGGCCCCTGCCACGGCCTGTGCAATTTGGGAGAGGTGCTCACAGGCACCTGAGGGCAATGAAGCCAGACCCAATCACCCACAGACCACGGTATTTCGCGGCCAGACCATCACGTGCAACGCTCGTTATGAGATTGAGTCTTGGCTGTGCTAATTCGCGCTGCCTCCCGCACCTCAGTAATGCGGCGTATAGAGTCGCAAACGTGTTTGGGGAGCGTTTGTTTGGGCCCTTTCATGGCCGTCCCCAATTGCGCCCTAATGGGCGGCACATTCTCCCGCCCATACATAAGAAAAAATGTCGAGTATCCGGTGGAAGCGTGTGGGGCCATCCGATAGGCGGAGGGCACGCCCGGGCATATTCAAGTCCCAATCGGTCAGCGATTTCGGCCGTCATGCCAGGCCAAAAGTAATCCCTTTGCAGCGTGAGCAGGGTTTTCTGCACGCACAGGTGCAACAACTTCTCAGCATGCAACACTCAAACCAATTCGTGCCGGAGTGCAACGGGAACTACCACACACCACCGGCCAACCAGATCCTCCCTCCACATCAAAAGGCCGTCCTGCAACGCCACTCGTCCTGCATCATCTGCCGCAGAGGAGTCCAACGCGCAATCAGCATGACGCCACAAGGAAACCAAGGAGTCATCCAGCAATTGCTCGCGCACCCATACAGAGCGCGGAAGATGCAAGACGCCGTCAGCCAGCCCTGGACTGACATGCACCACGGAATCAACCACCGTGGACATGACAGGACGAGGAGATGGAGGGAACCGTGTACACCGATTGGTGCCCGACGAACACGCACATAGGGAACTGTGTGACAATTTAGATAGTGCGTCCGGATTATGATGCCGAGAGCCCTTATGGTAAATGACATTGAAGGAGAACTCCTGTAAGGTCTCAAGCCAGCGGGACAGCTGACCAGATGGTTGCTCAATTTTCAAGGAGTATTGGAGAGCTGCATGGTCAGTATGCACGACGAATTTCCTGCCATACAGGTAAGGCCGATATTGACGCACAAAGTGGACGATTGCCAACAGTTCCCTTCTCGTCACACAGTAGTGGCTCTCAGCCGGCGACAGGACAAGTTGTTGCCATACGCAACAACTTTTTCTAAACCATCCTTAGAACGGGACAAGACGGCGCCAATTCCCTGTATCGCCGGCATCGGTGTCCAATATAAACGGCAATGAAAAATCAGGGTAATCGAGCATCGGTGCAGCCGCCAGGTGATCCTGAAGGGCCACGAACGCAGCCTCCTCCTCAGGTCCCCATTTAAATTTCTGATTTTTTGCAGTGAGCACATGCAGAGGTGTAGCGATCGAAGCAAAATGTGGAACCAACCCACAGCTGGAGCTGGAGCCGGAGCTGCAGGAGGGGTCGTGGGACGAGGCCGACTCCGGCAATTCCTGGCAAAGTGGCTCAAGTGGCCACAGTTGAAGCATGTGTAGTGACATAAGAAGGGAGGGGCTGCTGGGGGCTCTGGGTTCCCAGGTGGGTCCAGACGCTTAAGCCTCTGGGCGCCAGGCGTTGAGTTCCCAGGGGGTCCAGACGCTTAATCCCCTTGGCGCCGCCAAAGGGGGGGGCTGTGTGTGCTCTGTGGGATATCTGGGGGCGCACACGGCCCCACCCCTCGTTGTACCAGGCATAAAAGGAGAGCTCCCTGGACGATCGGGGCCCAGTTGTAACTCAAGACCCAAGACCCACGACCAGCCATCTGAAGACCCGGGGATGCTGTGAGAGCCAGCGCTGGGACTCTGGAACTCCCGACTCTACGACCTTGTGAGGGCGAGTTCCGGAGCGTAGCCAGAGTAGAGTATCTAGGCTGTGTAGCTAGGCTGTGTACCTAGGCTGTAACAGAGTATCAGGACTGTTGGACTGTTGGAGTGTTGTATTGTAATAAAGAAGTTACCTCTACAAGTGTCTCCGGAACCTGTTACACATGTAACAGCAGCCCACCGAGCAGCCCCCTCTTCACCCCCGCGCGAACCGTGACTCAGCCCCCCGTTGCGGGTCCCAACGAGGAACGGCGGCTGCCAGTTCCCTGTCACCCGCGTCGTCTGGGATGGGGATGACCTTCAATGGCGACCATCCCTTAGGCTCACCGTCACAAGCCAGGTCTCCCGTCCAAGCAGCCATCTGGACCCAAAGCTGTAAGTTGTCTTGCACGTTGAGGCATTTGGCAGCCCACTGGGACGTCAGCGGCTCATGGCCACCCACAGCAGCGAAACCCCCATATCATTTGCCAACTCCAGTATCTTACCTAAGATGAGAGGATCGAGCGTTTCAGGCTTGGCATCGGGATAAGCAGCCACCGCTAGCGCCAGCAAGGCACCGCGGTAGGCAAGGGGAGATTCGTTACTCCCATGCTTACAATGCATGAATTTCCACTGGGTATCCGAAGGCGGCTCTTAAACCTCAGCCATCTCGGCATACACGTCCTTCAAGGACTTCTTCTTGTCCGGAGGAATCGAGTGGAAGACCGCCAGTGTCTGGTAATCGAGCACGGTAGGCAAAGCACCCAAGGCCTCCTCTTCCGTCCATCGCACCAAACGGAATGCCGACTCAAACCGCCATGTGAAAGTGCTCCAGTCGCCGCCCACCGCGACGGATTCCTTTATGTGAGGAAGATGGTGGCTACGCCCCACTCCGCCGCCTTTGGCAGCGGCAACTCCGCATGGTGGCTCGCCACACGGCTGCACAGAAATGGCGGGCTCCAACCGCATCCCAACAGCCACACCTAAATGGCAGCCTCCTGCCGCGTGGCGTCCATCACGTGCGTAATGGCAGACAATCCTCCTGCGGCAGCAATGGCGGGGGGACCCTCCAAGATCCCTTGAAGAGGCCTCTGCTCGTTGCCCCTCGGCGACACATCCTGTGGCCGATCCGTCCCCGCAGACGACGCGACCAGCGTGACCAGCTGGAGATAAACAGTGCGGAGCGAGTCCAGCTGCTCCGCAACGCGCTGCCAGCCGTCGTCCGCATGCGGAGACGAGGATGGCGCCCCCGCGCCGTCTGTTTCTGGCACAATGACTGCACCCGCCGTGGTTCCAGTAAACGGGTCCACGGCACCCGGGGTCAGCAGGTCCTGGGTGACTGAGTTGTCGTCGTCGGAAGACACCACAGGTGGGTTTTTATTCTTGAGATGTTTGGACATCTTCGCCCACTGTAGTCCAGTTGTAATAAACGACTTCCACGACAAGTTGAGACTAGCGTTCTTTCTTTATTAGTTAATACTGCTCAGCTCCGCACTCCCTTCCAGATGGTCTATCTCTCTCTTTCACGCCGCATGCACGCGCTCACTGCTCTTCTGTCCCCGCGCGGCTTCCCTCGCTCTCACCTCCCCCGCACACCACTGGTTGACCATGCCGGGAGTGGGGGGGAGCTTCGGCCCTCGAGGCTGCCACGTGGTCGGTGGCTGAACGAGATGGCGGAGATGCAGTCCGGACCCAGGCTTTCACACCGAACCCCGAGTCCACCTCTTGCCTCTCCTTATATCCTTCTCGGCGGAGCGTGGTTGGAGTCCCGCCTCTGACCACGCCCCCCTCAGAATTTTCTCGATGGTTCCCTCATACACCCATGAGCTCTGCCCATGAACTTTGGCCCAGATCGAACCCGCAGCTTTGATTGGCTATCACCGATGCGGCAATGCCTATGCAGCCTTCTGTCACCCGTCGGTGTGCTCTCTCATTACAATTGTTTTAATGCGGTGGGCTCACACGAACTTGATTTCTCCAAGACGAAGGTACTTTGCAAACCAACTGGCGATCAACAAGATTTGTTCATGAAGCCATCCATATTTATAGACACAATTTCAACCGAGACGATGGGTACAAGCTGAGCAATCATTGGAAGGACGTTATTAACCAGTTTAAGTCATATCTGGCTGTGATGATTCCACCTTACCTTCCGATGTTGTTATTTTCGGCTCTGATTTTGCATTAACAGTTTAATTTCTCACACTAACACAGCCACCTCGTGCGCTGATGCGGCAGCGGCTCTGCGATCCTACATTAACATGCTAATTTCTCACATTAACATCACTAGCCCTGCTAACTTTGTTTATGACCCTTGGGCTACACTCATTATAAACCTTTAAAACAGTCTGCCTCAGCAGCTTTACTCTTATTTCCTCCTGATGACGATCGCTTGTGTTGTGATCGAACCGTAGTTTTTTGTTATTTTCTTTCAACCTATCTACGTGACTTTACCGAAAGACCCAAAGAATATTGCTATATTATCAAGTAAGGCCCACTGAGCTATATAGCTATGTTTCAGATGCGACCTGGCCACAAATGATAGCTCAAGTAAGTGGTTTATTACGTAGAAATTTATAGCAGCCACATAATCGAAGAGAATATTTCTAAATGTGGAGGGAAAGATCCGGAGGACACGGAGAAAATCCACCTTACCACGGGGAAAACATGCAAACTTCAAATATACAGACGTCAGGGTCAGGATCGAACCTACGACCAGACGAGGTAGTGAACATCTCACCACCGTGATGTAAAACTAGATTCCGGCATGCTAGTAATGCCTTTGCTATGAATGCCCCTTCATAAATCATCTTTAAAAATTACCTGGCCTCACTCCTGAAATAAATTCACGTGATTGTGTGCGTGCATGCGGTCTCACATAACCCGGTGTCACCCCTTCGCCCATAAGTCATTGTGACTTTAAAAATTCTGAAATGGACAGGTGCCTTGATGGCATTCGTTAGGAATGCAGTCAACAGTGTTTAGGGACCACACCTCTGATCTTGCCCGCCTCAAACTGTCAGACACTGTATTTTCAAGATGTTATCATTTAAACATTCACTCAAAAACCCACATTTTTAAAGTTGTAAATGACACTACATATATTTCTCACTTCAATGGCCTATAGACTAATGATTAAGGTGTTTGTTGTTTGTTCAGATAGCCCTTGTAAAGGCAATTTACAAATTGTCATTATTCTAGAATTATTTAGAGTTTTGAGATGATGGATTTGTGTAAACTTTAGTAGATGCAGTTGCAGTAGATCAGTCCAAATGTGATGACAACATGTGGGAGGGTCTTAATTTACATATCTGGTCAGGAATATTGGTGGAGATACAGGGCCCTGAAGAATTGAGATATGTGGGAAAAGTTTGTTCGAGGTTAATTATAATATGAAGATTTTGTACACTCTCTAGCAGTGCATTGTAAGACGTGAGCATTTTCACACTTGATCTCGAGTTTTGACTGAGTGTGATCTTTTTGGAGAAGTGGATTAGTTCAGTTTAACGTTTAACTTGAAAATGTCCGTACAAATCCAGTTGGTGCACTACAGGGCATACGTCTCTCTGTTCACCGATGTCATCTCATCGATGACATCAAGTTCCATCAATATGCTTATGATACGCAAGTGTATATCGCAGTGAAGTCAAAATTAGATATGGAGAGCCTCAATGACCTCAAAAATTGCACGCGAAGAGTGCACCTGTGGTTTATATCAAATCTAAATGTTTTGTATAAACCACAAAATCACAGATTCTGCTGGTTGGCATTTAGGCTCAGGCGAAACATTTTTGGGAGGACTAGGTGTGGCTGTTGCAGACGCCAGGTTTCCGTTTTCTTCTCATCTAAAGAGCCGTGGCACCATACTCGATATAGAATGTCGTTTTATCTTCACATACGAATATATTCTGGTCCTGCTATTTCCATTCCACGGATTTACGACACATTCGACCACTATTAAGTCATGCCATAGCCAACACGGTGTGTGTGTATTATTGTACCGACAAAAATCGATCATTGCAACTCGCTACTTTACGAGACGTCTGGCAAAAACATTATAAAGCTGCAGTGTGTACAAAATTTGATGGTACGTGTCGTGATGGGTCGTGCAAGATCGAACCATGTCCGTCCAGTGCCCACCGAGCTGCATTGGCTTTCGGTTGCCAAACTAATACATTATGAAGTCGCACTCATTACACACAAAATGCTCGCCAAAAATGAACGAGAATATTTTGCTGTTCTTGTGAAGCATTGTAAACCATCGCGTGTACTCTGGTCATCCTTGAAGTGGCTTTTGGCTGGCAATCGAATAAAGTCGGTCACTGCATTATGCACTTTCAGGTGCACTTCTTCGGCTATCTGGAATCCTTTCCCTCCAACATTAGCAAACTACTGGAGCTATGCAATTTTACATCGAGATTGTTTATTAATATCTTTAGAACGTATTTATGTTTAGTTTTTTATCCTTCCCCTGAACCTCTGATGAGCATGGTTGGCTACGTACGGTGCTAAATAAGTTTAACAATTTACAACTATAGGTACAACAGCCCATTGATAATCTACATCTTTTGCCTTAAAGTTAATCTTCAAAGCTAAAATGTCGGTGCCCTAGCGACGCACATGTTGGTAAGGCGAACTGTGGTGGTGCACTTGCGTCCTGGGGCGGCCGTGGTGCTGCTGGCACCCGTCCCTCCCCACCTCCATCGCGTAGGACACGGATGACTTTCTTTTGGCGGAACGACCCGTGCGCCAGGCATGGGTGAAGGTGGTTCGCAATGGTTTTTTTTGGGTTAGCCCTTCACTATAGAACTCATCATTGCAAACTCTATATCACCTACAATTTTACCACCACATCCGAAAACACCGCCACTGGTCTGTCTTCATCATGTAAGTAAAAGTAAATGTCCTTTCACGATGCTGCCCCATATTCCTGGAATTATTTTGCTTCTCAGCTTAGGATCGACTCCCTCCCCTCCCTCCATCCTTTCAAATCACTCCTAGCTCAAAAATGCACACTTCCGCTAATAAAATGCATACGTTAACAATATACACCTTGCTGATAATTTGCATATATATTTTACACAAACATACGTTCACAAAATGAAAGAGTGAACAAAAGTTGCTCAAGTTTGCAAGACAGTTAAATTATGTTGAGTTAAAGGAAGCTAGTGTGAGGAAAGTTTTCAGTCATTCACAATATGCTATCATGCAGCCGAATACGCACAGCAGAGAAACTGCAATGACTATTTTTCTCTAGTCAAACATTATACATCAAAATACAGATACGTGTGTAGTATCAACGATTTGGAGACAGAGTTCATAGGAGGCACCTTTTTTACTAAACATCTTCCATGGTCTCGTCCACACACTCTGCACAGTAGCTTAGCCTAGCCTGTAAATAACACTAGCCGTCTCACACTTATGGCGCTGACTGAGATAGTCAACCACTATCTTTTGTAGCGTAATATCTAGCGGAGACGGCAGCGACGACGGTGACGAGATGGCAGCAACGACGAGACGAGTCCACGCCCATTACCGGCAGCCTTGAGCTCCCTCTCTCAGCTCTTATTATGCTATTCACGCGGCCTGGCTCCGCTCTGACTGCACCTCCCTTCTCGAACCCATTAGCAGGTTCCAGGGGCCTCCAGATGGGGTCCTCCGTGACTCTTGCCCTAGTTCCTCTGCTCTGCCAACACACCCTCACCGGCGTGTGTATTCTGTCCACCACAGTTGCCGCTGCTGTCCACCAGCCGGCGCTATTACACTACACGTATAAACATATACGCTTTTTCAGTTTGAAATTATATATTTTTATGTTTATCCACCTACTCAAAAGGGTTTTACGATAAAATGTAACAATTTATATTAAATCAAATGTACAAATGCAAGTAATCACATACACAAATAAAACAACTTCAAAATGAGCAACTTTTGCATACTTCTGTACGAGAGTGTATTATAAAATACACCTGTCAGGCAAGGACTACATCATGTGAGACACTTGATGCAAGGCACTGGGCATATTTAATATTATATGGAAGTGACAAATAGAACAAAAACGTGAAAATCAGGTTATTCGAGAGTGCATGCACACATTGTTTCACAGCGATCAGGGTAGAACATGTTGACCCATGATTACAAAGAGGAATGTATTGTGAAGGCAAGACTGGAGTTGTGGAATCCCACTCGTACTAGGGGAGGAGGTACCACGAGACCCGGAGGTCATCCAACCAGGCATGAGCCGCAACCAGCCTCGTCACGCCAGCCGCCGCCGCCGCTCCCGCCAAAGCCACCAGGGCTAAACACCCAATGGGGAAAGCAGGTGGCAGGACTGGTGCGCGGGCTGGGGCCCGTTGAGAAATTCGTGGCCGAGGGAGGTGATTGGGAGGCATTCATCCGCCGATTCGAGGCTGCCTTCCACGCTCTCGAATGGGTGGATGAAGAGGCACTACGAGCGTTGCCATCCATTCTAGACGACGATGCGCTCGCCTCTTACACCTCCCTTCCCACGCACAGCAAGACCACGCTACAGGCGGCCTACGAGGCTTTGGGGGAGATCTACTGCCCAGCTCAGGGCGCCTTTAGACGGTTCCAGGACCGCCAGCAGGGGTCTAGAGAGTCCAGTCCCCTTTAGCTTACAGTGGTGAGCTGGTCGTGTTGGCGAGGAGGGCTTTCCCTCGCCTGGCTGACGAGGTACTCGAGAACCTCGTGGTCGAGCACCTCATCGCCTACGTTTGCTGCGCAGGCGATGTAATGCCAGTGGTGATGCTGGAAGAATGTACCTCGCTGTGGGCTACCCGAATCCTACAAGCCCATGAACAGGTCATGGGCCGGGCACTACCTATGGGCCAGGTGGGTGGTGCGGCGGGGGGAAGCAGCCGGGCTGTTACCGTGGAGCTACCGGGACCATCAACGCCAATCGCCGAACCTGCACCGTCGCCGCAGGCTGCCTACGTGGCAGCTGAGAACGAACCTCCAGCATCTGAGCCGGAGCCATCACTGTGGGAGGTTTACGCGGCCATCCGAGGGCTAGCCTACGAAACGCACCATTGCGGTCGAGAGGGGCATGTGACGAGGGGAGCCAGAGACAGCAAACTCCACCTGGAACCTGCTGCGGCCAAACACCGACAGGAACCAGGCGATTGACGCTGTCCCGTCCGGGCTCCATCGTCCTGGTCGGGGGCTAGGGATCGCGACGGGGCCGGGGACCGCGGTGGGGCCAGGGCCGGGGACCGCGGCAGGGCCGGGGCCGGGGATTGTGATGAGGCTGGGGACTGCGACAGGGCTCGGTACCGCGACGGGGCTGGGGACCGCGATGGGGACAGGGGCCGCGACGGGGAAGGGAATCGAGTCACGGGCGGACGTGACATTGTGGACCGAAGTGTAATCTCGGTCGGAAGTGGCGTCGCAGTCGAGGGTGATGTCACGGCCGGAAGTGGCCTTGCTGCAGGAAGTGACGGTCACGAACGGGGATGGAGTCACGGCCGGGGGTGACATCATGGCCGGGAGTGACGTCGCTGCGCGGGGTGATGTCGCTATTTACCTGCAAAACCAGCGAGTTGCCAGGGGCAACAGCCCTGGGGGTGAGGCAACACATGCAACAGCCGGTGCGCCGTGGAGCAGTCTCGCGCACTGCCTCACCCTCGCAATGCGGCGGAGTGAGACAGGACCGTAAGGGCCACATCATAAAATGGGCCCCATGCCACCACGACAAAGGAAGGGGAGGGGGGAGGGGAAGGTCTCACGGGAAGGCCCACCCCCAATCCTGCCCCACACCACAAGGCGGGCCCATCCCACGTCACAAAGGGGGGGCACTTCGCACCACACGGGGAGCCCAGCCCGCACCCCAGTGGGGATCCCACCCCACGTAACAAGGGTGTATTCACCCTGCTGCGATACACCCCAAAGGAGGGAACCCCATCTTCGGCCCGTTCACATCCATTCTCCATCACCTCGCCATATACCGCAGGATAGTGAGCCGCCGCCTGGTCAGTGGCCGGACACAATGGAGGAAGCTGGCAAGGTGGATAAAAGCGGCCACGTCGGGAACCTCGATCCCGGTCGGTGCAATAGCGGGAGTGTCGGCACACATCTTGGTTGACATGGGGGCATCGGCCACGATTATCTCGAGCACCATGGCGTTATTGTCTTCAGACGATCATTCGATGAACACATTGGCCGATTGTGTCAGATATTCCTGCGGTTCCTGAACGTGAACCTGAAGCTCAAGCCGTCGAAGTGCTACCTTATGTAGTCGTCGGTACGCTACCTGGGCCACGTCGTCAGTCAGTCTGGAGTGGCTACAGATCCGGAAAGACGGCCTGCGTGAGGGCCTGGGCTGTTCCCACGACGGTTCCAGAGGTACGCAGGTTTGTGGGATTCGTGTCCTACTACCGCCGGAGTGTATCCAACTTTGCAACCATTGTGAAGCCCTTGCACGTGTTGACAGCCAAGAACCAGAGGTTTTATTGGGAACCTCTTGAGGAGGAGGCATTCCAGCAGCTGCGCTCGCGTCTGACAGATGCACCACCATTGGCCGTTCCGGATTTTGGCCTCCCCTTTATTCTAGACACAGACGTTAGTGATGTGGGCATTGGCAGCGTCTTGTCACAAATCCAGCAGGGTCGGGAGGTGGTTATCGCCTATGGCAGTCGCGTGCTGTCATCAGCGGAGCAGCGCTATTGCGTCACATGTAGGGAGCTCTTGGCGGTTGTCCACTTCGTGCAGCAATTTCAACCCTACCTGTATGGTCGCAAATTTACAGTCCGCACTGACCACGCGGCCTTGCAGTATTCGCTCCGCATCGACCAGCCTTCGGGCCAGCTGGCCAGGTGGATAGAGTGCCTGCAAGAATACAGGTACCAAGTGGTACATCACAAGGGGACAAGACACGCCAACGCAGACGCATTGTCCCGGCTGGCGCCTCAGGGCCATTGTGCATGCAACACAGGCATGGCACGCTGCAAGGAGGCGAGGCCAGAGGGAACGGTCATCGCTCCCGTACACACGGCAGAGGGCGCACAGGGTGAGATCCAGCTGACTGATCAATACCTGGGGCTAACCTTGGAAGATTGGAGACGTCTATAGCAGGAGGAGGCCCCGCTGCGAGAGCTACGTGCCTCAGCGGAGGCAGGGAGGAGGAGTACGTCATATGGAAGGACTCCTCATGTGATGGGACCTGGCAGGACGCCAGCGATGCCTGGTGGTTTCAGAGTCACGCGTCGACAATTGGTCATGGACATGCACTGCCGCCAGCTGCTACATCTGGCGGGGTGGAAGACACTGTCCACATTACAGGGTCAATACTTCTGGCCAGGCATGACCGCTAATGTGCACCTGCGTCGAATGCACGCGGCGGAAGCCACCACCCCTGGTAACCCGGGCGCCCCTGCAGCCCATCACGGTGACCAGGGTCAACGAATTGGTCGTGTTGGACATCCTGGGACCACTGCCGGTCACGCCACGGGGAAATAGATACCTGTTGGTTGGAGTCGAGTACCGCACGAGGTGGCCGATGGCGTGGGCCCTCCCAGGCCAAATGGCACAGACCATTGCCGATGCTTTCGTTGGGGGCTATGTTCTTGATAAGGGGGCACCGGAGCGGTTGCTCACGAATCAAGGCAGGCCGTCTGCTCTATCCTGGGCACTAAAAATGTCTGAACATCTCCGTATCATCCCCAGACCGATGGGATGGTGGAGCGGCTTAACTGCACCATAGCAGCCATGCTGTCCCAAGTGGTGGACGAAAACCACTCCAACTGGGACCTCCACATCCCATCGGTCTTAGCGGCGTACAGGGTGGCCCTGCACGCAGCGACGGGGTTCTAGCCGTTTTTCCTGATGTAGGGACGAGATCCCGTCTGCCTATTGAGGTGCAGCTGACGGACATTCCCGCGAGAGCCGACGTGTGGTCAAAGGCACTAAAGGCCTCCCTCATTTACTTAAGGGAGGCCCGCCAAGCAGCCGAGGCTGCATCGTCCACCAGCCAAGGGAGCAATGTATGGCACCTGAGGACAGTGACAGCCAAGCCCTTTAAAGTCGGGGACCAGGCATAGCTACACTGTCCTCAGATGCCGGTCGGCCTCTCACCGAAACTGCGCCGACCCTGGAAAGGGCCGGTTAAGGTCGTTAAAGCACTCCGATCTCAGTGCGTCCAGGTCCAACTGGGTAAGCGACGATGGTTTGTGCACCCCACCCGCCTTAAGCCATACGTCTCTCCACCTCCATCACCGACATCGTCACCACCATCGTCACAGCCATCATCATCACCCCTACCCAGGCCAAGGTCGCCGGCCACCACTCGCCGACCTGCATGGGGTTCGGTGCCCTGTGTTCCCTTGTCACCTACAGCGCCCCATGTGAGGCCTGACAGAGAGGTGGCATGACCGGGGGTCGCAGGGGCTGGAGAGTCGGCAGCACCGGACAAGGCGACACCGACACCACCGAACTGGGGACTGCGACGAGAGGGCCTCCGGCGAAGGGAGCCGCCGCAGTCATCTGCGGCCTGTGGATGTCCAGGCTGTTACGGGGCTCTGGCTGGAGACCGTTTAATTTATGTTGTTGTTGTGTTATATTAAATTATATGGTTGCGGGGGGGGGGGTTAAGGCCTGTCATCACTCTAAGTGGGGGGGTGGGGGTGGTCATGGGGAGACTGAAATGACCGAGGGGGTAAGCAGAACCGATGACTTTTTTTCTCGGGGGGTGGGGGGGGGTGATGAAAGGGATGTCAGGGGAAGGATTCCCACCAAAAGTAAGGGGGAGTGGGACGGTGACAGTGGGAGGGGGAGGAGCAGGTGAGGAGATATGAGAGAACGGGCGGGAAAAAGGGGGAGAATTGGCGGAAACCGGGTCGAGAAGGCTGGGGACGAGTATGACAACGATCCTCAGCGTAGCTTTAAACAGGCTGTTGGGGCAAGTGCTGTTCGCGAGCAGTGCCCTGTGAAGGCCGGCACGGCACACGAGGGGGGTGGGGTGACAAGCACCACGCCCGGCCACCTTGGTTTCCCTAGTAGCGATATTTTTCGCAATGCACCAGGTAGTCATTTGAGGCTAAATCGACCTAGGGGAGGCCAAGAACCTGTTCAGATACTAGTCACTGGTGTCGGCCGTGAGCAGGAATCGAACTGGGGACGCCGGGTTTGTAGCGCAGCGCGCTAACCACTACACCACACCGCTCACCACACACATATAATAGACATGTCCGTGCGTGCGTGCACACAACGCAAGGCCCACTCATTACACCTCGACGAGGATCGCTCCTCTGAACAAAATCGCTCCACGGTTCAGTTTGCAATTGCGAGTTCGCGTTTTAAGTCAATGTAATTTTTTTTTATGTCATGAAAACTGAATTGGAAGTACGGGCATTTGTAAGTCGAGCGATCGTAAGGCGAGGACTGCCTCTATATGACTATTTTACCATCGATAAATGACCGTTTTCTATTGAGAAATTCTATTTAACCTCACATCGTACTCATAATACACACTGTGCATTTAACAACGACACGAGTATGTTTTGTTGAAGTTTTACAAAAGTAGCCTAATCATTGTAAATCTAAACCGAATATAACAAGAATATATATACCGTTCTTCCACGCTTTCAAGAAGCTTAACACAAACGTCAGAAGATTCACCGTGCATGATTGTTTCTCCCTCGTCAATTACTATATTCTGAGAGACACTAGATGCAAGGCACTGTCATATTTAAGATTCTATGAAAGTCACAATTAAATGCTAACAAAAACGGGAAAATCTGGTTATTTGAGAATGCACGCACACATTATTAGCGGTCAGGGTAGAACATGTTGACACATGATTACAAGGAGGAATGTATTGTGAAGGCAAGACTGGAGGGGTGGAATCTTTTTACGCAATATTAACAAAACAGCTTTGAAAAACTAAAATGGCATTGTCCATTATAAGCATGGCAAATTTCATGAACCAGGAACGAGACGACACGCACACATTGATCCATCCATTCCTTACTCCTTTTGCAAATGATGACAAAATAGAAAACTAGTGTGCATGTATGGTGTGAGTGGTGGCATCCATTTGCATCATCTTAACAAAAACAACATTGAACAAAAGTAGGACTGATCTTTTGCAATATTTTAAATCGAGGGTTCAGGAAAATTTGAAAATAAATACCCATGATTGCCTCTCCCTCGTCATCCTAAATCTCCACACAATATCTATATCATTGGTTCTTTCGGTAAAGTGACGTAGAAATAAAATAAAATAAATAATAGAATACGACGTTTCGATTGAAACATAAGCAATCGTCATCAGGTAAGAATTAATTTTACTAAGTTTGTTTTCTCAAACTTCCTATTTCTCTCTCTAAATTTTGCCAAGCTTGTTTGTCTATAGGTCCATTTTCTCTCCTCCGGCCGCCACGGGGAAGATTTCCACACAACTCTCTCATTGACATGCTCATTTCTCTACCCCCTCTCTCTCTGCTCCCCCTCTCTATTTAAGGCCTCTGTGTGTCTATTTGTGTGTCTCTCTCTGTGTGTCTCTGTGTGTGTCTCTCTCTGCTTGTGTGTCTGTCTATGTGTCTCCGTGTCTGTGTTTTGTCTCTTTCTCAAATTTTGCAATCTTTGGAAGAACGTAATCAACCAGGTAGGGTGTTGACTGTTGTGTTAGCCGACTCTCTGTGTTGTATTGCATTATGTTTCTAAGTTTACTAGGTTAGTTTTCTCATTCATTCTTACCTGATGACGATTGCTTGTGTTGCAATCAAAAACGTCGTTCTATTATTGAATTTATTTTCTTTCTACGTGACTTTACTGAAAGAACCAAAGAGTAATTCCAGCAGTCACGAAAGCTGCAAGTCAAGTTTGAATATCTATATCGACTCTGACTTTGGGGTTTGGCTGCCTTGCTTTCTTCAATTATGGTAGGATGCTTCCCAAGAAGGAAAAGCTCACATAAATGTAGATTTGAGGCAACAAACATCAGAAATGTTGGGTGTTATCATCACGTCGAGACCAGTATATAGTTTGACTGCTTACAAATACCGCTTGATGATTAATCTTGACCTGGAAAATAAACGGTCGATGGCCTAAAATATATGTTTTATTTATATGTGGAGATAGAATGGAGTTCTGCTTTAATGTCTTTTTTCCCATGATGTTCCACAGAAATGCGTAATAAGTTCGTGTATGATTTCACTTTACATGCAATGAGAGCCTTATTATAATCTGGAAAATAACATAATGGCTGGCTCCTCGAGAGACTCCTTCATACGATATGCTCACTGCCTAAGTAATATACAATGATTATACAATGATTACCAACCTAAAGCGCTTAAGCTCAAAATATTTATTTCATATCCATAATACACTTTGTGTCTCTCGCACACAAGCATACACGCATTCGTCATGAGCAAGCTACTGGGTGGAGTCTGGGAAGCTCCACCTTTTTGTGAATCTGATTATAAAGCCGGCTTGAATCCAAAGAGCAGAAGAGACAGAGCGAATGACATGCGCCCTACGGCTCTCCATCACCTGGACATTGTGAGTATTAGATAATAGGCTGAAACTATTGAACTCAGTTGTAGGTAAATGGTATGTACAGTGTACATGCATATGTTATAAGGTATATTGTATAGACTGTGTGTGGTTAATATAGGATGGATATTGTAAATACGATTATATGTTAACAGGCTATGTTTAAAAAATAATACCATATTAAACTGCATGTTAATGTCTAATGAGTTAGCAATGTTAAATATGTTGAAAAAACATATTTCACTAACCTTGCAGTCGGTAGGGGGGGGGGGGGAAATGAGTCACCACAATTACACGCAACCACACTATACAATCGGACTGCAAGCAAACATACTAGAATAGTAAAATATTCAATGTTATTACAGCTAAGGCAACAAAATAGTGTAGAATTATGTTTTGAAATGTATGTCAGACATGAATCTTGTCTCAATACTCGCACTTACACTAGACCTGTTGTTGGTGTATAATACATTAACCCTGTCGAACTGTCTGCGACACCCTTCATTTATCAAACGCACTATATATTAATATACCAATCATAGTGCATATGACCTTCTATGACATTGTTCAGAGATATGGTCATTAACGAAAAATATAGAATAAAAACGCAGGGATATACAAGAACAATGGAGACATGTATGCTTGTAATTATATTGAACACATGGATAATAGAACGTATACGGGTTAAATATATAATTCAAACTGTTACGAAAAGAAGTGGTATTGGGTGCAGTAAATGTAACTTTAATGAATAATGGTCGATGGTCAACAATAACGAAGGAGTGTCCGCTAAGGAAAGAAATGAGTCCGATAGGCCACCTACTGGGGAGATAGAGCAAATAAATCAGCTGCATTGCAAAATCATGAAAGTAACGTGGGTTTTGTAAGGTATCCACCCAGTATTGATTATGACTAAATTAAATGATGAGTTGCAAAAACATAGGAACCGAAATATCAAATAAACAACAATAAACTTTTTTTTCATCATAATCAGCCACGGTTAATCCACTGCTGTCACCACCAGGCATTTGCACATGAACCGATTTCATTGCTGCATCTCTACGGTCGAAGACAACGCAGATGTATTCCATTCCTTGGCTGTTACTCCGTTATTATTCTTGACCATCATTCATCATTCCGTATTGTGATGTGTCATGCTCAAGCCCACTTACTTTTCGTACTATATACATTTTTTATCATGAATATTCCCTAATTCGTATGCTCCTCATTTTATCTCTCAATGCAATTCTAAGCATTCGTATGTCCATGCTTCTTTGCACACTTTTTAAATATTTCGTTACAGTTTTTTACGTGTCAATGTGAAACATTTATACCATGATCAGGCAACGAAAACACCAAAATACATATCTATTCAATACCTTTACACCAGATCCGGGTCCTTCCCCTCCAATGTGATAATGGATGTTGTTATTGTGGTGAGTTATGTGGAGTTTAGGTTATTCATGGTTATTGGAATAATGATATTTATTGTTGTTGAGTCATATCACCTCCATCTAGCGTAGTTTGCTATGTACGGTGCAAAAGAAGTTCAACATACATACAGGAAATAGGGTACGCTGAGCAAAGAGCAGAGTTGAGCATCTGGTTCTGAAGGCCGAGTCCTTACTTTGGTTATTCCCATTGCATTATTTGTTTTGTGCATGAGTAAAAGCATCACCGATTTTTCTGCATGTGGTACGGTGAAAATAAGAAGCAGAACACAATTTAGAATAACAATATTTTAAGCTCTGAAGTGTATTTACAGACCCTATAGTTTCAGAGAGATCACTGCAAGGGAGCGAGACACAGTATATCTCTTCGTGTAAAACCTTTTCGAATTGTTCTTCTCCTTTCATATGACTGATGTAGAGGCAGAGCAACAACGGCAATTTCACATTCAGGTGGTGCAGCTAGGTTACCGCGTCAGGAACAGTGGAGTGTATCGCTGTAATGTCTCCTTCGAATTTGTGGGTGGGTTATTGCTTCGTTATATGTTGTATGGTCTGTTCTGGATGACCGCAATAGTACACTGGATAATTTTAAATGTTCCATTTGTGCATCAGGTATCTGCATCTGCCGTGGTTTGTGCGAATGCGAATTAGCAAGGACCATGAGCTTGGTGGAAGCTCAAACCGAGGGATCTTCTGCATTGGGCCTTTCACAAAGTGTTTGTTAGGGTTAGTGAGTTCTTTTGAACACTATTCAGCTCTACAAGCTTAATCGGGGTTGAATTTGCATTGTTTAAGGTTAAGCGTATGGGTCCATAAGAGCTTTCGTGATATCAAGTGATGATGAGGAGTGTTTTTGAGGTCCTGGTGAATGGTAAGGTGACTATCTTAATTTGGGAGCTTTCGTGACTGCAGGAATTATTCTTTGGTTCTTTTCGGTTAAGTCACGTCTAAAAATAAAATAATAAATCAAAATAAAACAACACATTACGACGTTTCGATTGCAACACAAGCAATCATCATCAGGCATAAAATAAATAGCAACAAAAATCTAACTAGAAAACTATAGACCGACATACAAGCAGACAGACATCACAACGGCACACATAGAGAGGAGTATACAGGCACACGAAAATTAAATAACCTAGTAAAATATTGAAATGTGATGTAATACAACACAGAGAGTCGGTTAACACACAATTAACGCATGGCCTGGTTGACTACGTGTTTCAAAATTTGCTAAGTTAGAATTTTAAGTGTGAGCAACAAATATTTAACTAGAAAACTATAGACAGACATACAAGCAGACAGACATCACAACGGCACACAGAGAGAGGACACAAATCGGCTGTGTGAGCAACAAAAATCTAACTAGAAAACTATAGACAGACATACAAGCAGACAGACATCACAACGGCACACAGAGAGAGGACACAAATCGGCACAAAGAGATGGTCGTTTCTGTGACGGTCCCTTAAATATAGAGAGGAGGGGGAGGGGACGGGGGGAGGGAGAGGGCGGGGAGATCAATGGGTGCACGCCAACGTACTCCTATTGTAAGTGAGATGATAGACGCGGCACGGGAGGAAAACCTGAAAATTAGGACAAACGCGGCACGGGAGGCAAGCCTGAAAATTAGGAGACAAGCACACGAAAATTAAATAACCTAGTAAATTATCGAAATGTGATGTAATACAACACAGAAAGTCGGTTAACACACAATTAACGCATAGCCTGGTTTATTACGTGTTTCAAAATTTGCTAAGTTAGAATTTTAAGTGTGAAATTTCAAGGAGAGGACACAGGCAGAGAGAACAAATAGCCAGAAAGAAAAAAGGATAAGTTTAAAACTTCCCCGTAGAAGTGGTTCAATCTTAATTTGGGAGCTTTCGTGACTGCAGGAATTATTCTTTGGTTCTTTTCGGTTAAGTCACGTCTAAAAATAAAATAATAAATCAAAATAAAACAACACATTACGACGTTTCGATTACAACACAAGCAATCATCATCAGGCATAAAAGAAATAGCAACAAAAATCTAACTAGAAAACTATAGACCGACATACAAGCAGACAGACATCACAACGGCACACATAGAGAGGAGTATACAGGCACACGAAAATTAAATAACCTAGTAAAATATTGAAATGTGATGTAATACAACACAGAGAGTCGGTTAACACACAATTAACGCATGGCCTGGTTGACTACGTGTTTCAAAATTTGCTAAGTTAGAATTTTAAGTGTGAGCAACAAATATCTAACTAGAAAACTATAGACAGACATACAAGCAGACAGACATCACAACGGCACACAGAGAGAGGACACAAATCGGCTGTGTGAGCAACAAAAATCTAACTAGAAAACTATAGACAGACATACAAGCAGACAGACATCACAACGGCACACAGAGAGAGGACACAAATCGGCACAAAGAGATGGTCGTTTCTGTGACGGTCCCTTAAATATAGAGAGGAGGGGGAGGGGACGGGGGGGAGGGAGAGGGCGGGGAGATTAATTTTCGTGTGCTTGTCTCCTAATTTTCAGGCTTGCCTCCCGTGCCGCGTTTGTCCTAATTTTCAGGTTTGCCTCCCGTGCCGCGTCTATCATCTCACTTACAATAGGAGTACGTTGGCGTGCACCCATTGATCTCCCCGCCCTCTCCCTCCCCCCGTCCCCTCCCCCTCCTCTCTATATTTAAGGGACCGTCACAGAAACGACCATCTCTTTGTGCCGATTTGTGTCCTCTCTCTGTGTGCCGTTGTGATGTCTGTCTGCTTGTATGTCTGTCTATAGTTTTCTAGTTAGATTTTTGTTGCTCACACAGCCGATTTGTGTCCTCTCTCTGTGTGCCGTTGTGATGGCTGTCTGCTTGTATGTCTGTCTATAGTTTTCTAGTTAGATATTTGTTGCTCACACTTAAAATTCTAACTTAGCAAATTTTGAAACACGTGAAGTATTGGAAAATGACGGCAGGAAACTCCTTGACGGGAACACACTTCTTTTATTAAATCTTGACTTGTAACAATACAACGCGTGGCCTCTCTTCTTCACAATGCGGTCACCATACAACGGTACAACTCGTGACCTCTTCTTCTTCACCCTACGCTTCTCTTGACTCTCTTAGATTCTGTGCTGCTGGCTCTCTGTGCCTCGTGTAGACTCCGCGCCTCGGCTACACTCTTCTCTCGCCTCGTGTAGACTCTGCGCCTCTGCTACACTCTCCACTCGCCTCGTGTAGACTTTGCATCTCTCTCTCTGGCTACACCGTATGCATACTCGGCTCGTGTAGACCTTCCTCTCTCTCTGGCTACACCGTATGCATACTCGGCTCGTGTAGACCTTTCTCTCTCTCTGGCTACACACTATACATCACTCAGCTCGTGCAGACCGTTCTCTCTCTCTGGCTACACACTATACATTACTCAGCTCGTGTAGACCGTTCTCTCTCTCTGGCTACACACTATACATTACTCAGCTCGTGTAGACCGTTCTCTCTTTCTGGCTACACACTATACAGTACTCAGCTCGTGTAGACCGTTCTCTCTCTCTGGCTACACACTTATACCTTACTCTCCTCTACTCTCCATTACTCTCCTCTCCGGGCTCTATCTCTGCACCTTCGTCTTCATTCTTAGATGGTTCCACTTCTGCCCCCTGCTCCTCTGTGCATCACCTTATATACCTCTTCTTCCCGGGAGACGGAGCGGATGCGGACCTCAACGTCGGCACCGCTCCTCAGTTACCCAATCCCCACGCGCTATCTCTACGATCCGGTTCCGCTCAGCGCGTGTTTCCACTCCCCGACCAATCACACCGCGCTGCTACCCGATCACTCCCTCTGGGCGCGTCACCGGCACACAGCCAATCAGCAGCACTACCCCCACCCGCGCACTGACGCCTGCTCCTCCCCGCCAGCGCGCGTCACCACACACACACCCGTACATACGCGCTGGCACACGACGTATACACCCAGCGCGTATCACCACTACATCACCCCCTCCCACATAGCTCGCAGCCGGCCCGGCTGCTAACAACAACCAACCGCGACGATAAAACGACAACCAACAAAAAAAAACCGTAACCCCCCGAGTGTGCCCCGTAACATAACAACAACAACAACAAGAATAACTATGTACAGATTGACAATGAACACGAAAAGTCAACAATAACACGATACGAGCAAATTCCAAAAAACGAACGCGCCCCACGTCCCTGCGACTACACGCAGTGACGAGGCGCTCCAACTGCCCCGACTCCTCACGAGGCAGGTCATGCAAAGTAGCATGACCTGGCGCGAGTCCGTCTGGCTGGTCCGTCGTATGGGGCGGGACACTGACGACCGTCCGGCGGTTCCGGCTGCTCCAGACGGCGCGGAACGGGCCTGAAAGGGCCGGCCCCGCCGCGGAGATCCGGCCGCCGGTGATCGGCAGCTGTCAGTTCCGAGACACCTGGGAGCAGATCAGGCGAAAATACGTGTGGATCAGGCAGAGACATTTCCCCCTCTGGGTCGCCGGTCACGTCACACGCCCGGCCATCACGACACAAGGGGAGGCCATATGGAGGCGAGAACGGTTTCAGTCGGGAGGGGTGAACGTACCAACGGCGCTTTCCCCACTTTATCTGAACGCACTGGGGCCGTGCAACGCGCACAACCTCCACGGGTCCCCTCCACGGTCTCAACAATTTAGGCGACGTAGCCAAGGGTGCCTGAGGGCAATGCAGCCAGGCCCTGTCACCTGGTTTCCATTCGTGCATGGACACCTTCCGTGCCCGCAACCGTTCATTAGCAATTTGGCGAGCCCGCGAATTAAGCCGTGCGGCCTCCCTCGCCTCTGTCAGCTTGTGAATATTAAACTTAATATGTTCTGCCAAATTAGAATTAGTTCGTGGAGCGGACAGGCCAAGTTGCGTTTCCATTGGCGGGTCAGCTTCCCGACCGTACATCAAATAGAATGGGGAAAACCCCGTAGCTGCATGGGGGGCCATTCTATACGCGGCAAGGACTCCCGGGACCTGCAGGTCCCAATCTACATGTGCCTCGCACACCTGCTGGCACAGCATGGAAGTCAAAGTTTTGTGGAGTCTCTCCACCATCCCGTCTGTCTGCGGGTGGTACGGGGAGGTACGCACCTTCTTGGTACCCAACAGATCGCACACCTCTTGCAACAATTTACTCGAAAAATTTTTACCTTGGTCGGTCAGCAGGCGTTCGGGAGCCCCCTTGTCCAGGACATAGCCCTGGACGAAGGCATCCGTCACAGCCGCTGCCGACTGGTTAGCGAGAGGCCACGCCATAGGCCATCGGGTAAAGTATTCGACCCCCACTAACAAATATTTATTCCCTCTCGGCGTGACTGGGAAGGGCCCCAAAATATCGAGTGCAACGAGCTCGTTGGTACGCGAGACCTGAATAGATTGCAGCGGTGGATTGGCTGCCACGGGCGGTGGTTTACGCCTGGCGCACTCAACGCACCCCTTCAGAATATGTACCACATCACTTCCCATTCCCGGCCAGTAATAGTCACGCTGAAGCAGGGCAAGCGTCTTGTTAACTCCCAAGTGCAAGAGGCGTTCGTGTGCCGCCAAGACAACCCTCCCCCTCACAGCGGAAGGCACCACGAGTGCGTTCCGCCGGGACAAACTGTCCCATCTCAATAACACGCCCTGCTCAAGTACATAGGAGCCGGTACGCTCCTGGTCCCCCTCGGGACCCCCAACCTTGCGGCACAATGCTAGCAGCGAGCTGTCCGCCATCTGGAGGCGGCCCCATTCGCTGAGCGACAGCGAGAGCAGCGAGTCCCGACCCTGAGAGGCAGTGGAATCATCCACGATCGGTGCGCCCGCTGTCGCAGCCAGTGCCCCCATCTCCCCCGCAAGCGTCGGTTTACAGCGCGCCGATCCCGACAAACACGCGCATTCATCACAAGGCAACAACCGCGACAAGCAATCGGCATTTGTGTGTCGCAACCCCTTACGGTACGTAGTCGTAAACTGATAGTCCTGGAGGACTTCCAACCAACGCGACAACTGGCCCGAGGGCTGGGCGACCCTCAATGAATACTGTAGCGCCGCGTGGTCCGTTCGGACTGTAAAGTGACGACCATAGAGATATGGCCTAAACTGCTGCACAAAAAAAACAATGGCAAGCAGCTCGCGACGGGTGACACAGTAGCGCTGCTCCGCCGGAGACAACACCCTACTACCGTAGGCGACAACTCTTTCGACACCCCCAACGACTTGGGATAGCACCCCCCCAATGCCCGTGTTGCTAGCATCCGTGTCCAGCAAAAAGGGACTGGCAAAATCGGGATAACACAAGGGTGGGGCACCCACCAAGGCGTCCCGGAGGGAGCGAAACGCGGCCTCCTCCTCCGGTCCCCATTTGAACTTCACTCCCTTCGCCGTTAGAGCGTGCAAGGGTTTTGCAATAGTGGCGAAGTGCTCAACGAACCGCCGATAATAAGAAGCAAACCCGATGAAACTACGCACGTCGGAAACGGACGTAGGTGTCGGCCACGAACCGACACAATCCGTCTTCGCGGGATCGGTGGAGATCCCCGAAGAATCGACAATGTGACCCAAGTATCTAACCGACCTACGAAGGAGGTGACATTTGGCCGGTTTAAATTTCAACTTAGCCGATCGCATTCGCAAGAACACCCCTCTCAATCGCCGGAGGTGTTCTTCAAACGTTTTACTGAAAACAATGACATCGTCCATATAAATCAAGCATGTATCCCACTGCAAGCCCGACAAAACCAGCTCCATAAGTCGCTGAAACGTCGCTGGAGAGGAGTGAAGTCCCATGGGTAACCGGTTAAACTGGAACAGCCCCCCTGGAGTCCGAAATGCTGTCTTAGGTTTCGACTCTTCGTCGAGCGGCAACTGCCAAAACCCCGATAACAAATCAAGAGTCGAAAAATATCGCGCACCAGACAATGCATCGAGGGACTCATCCATCCTGGGGAGCGGATACGCGTCAGCCACAGAGATCTTATTCAGGCGACGGAAATCAACGCAGAATCGCAGGGACCCGTCCTGCTTCTTAACCAGCACAATAGGCGCTCCCCACGGGCTAGAGGAGGGCGAAATAATATCGGCTTCTAGCATATCGTTAACAGCCGACTGAACATGTTCCTTCTCCACGGGACTCAGTCGGAAGGGATTTAGCCTGACCGGCGCCGCATCGCCCGTTTCAATGTGATGGTGCAACAAATCCGTGCACCCAATGTCATACTTATGTTTACTGAATACATCAGAGAATTCAATGAGCAACTCGCGCAGCGCACCCAACTGCGCCGCCGACAAATCGTCCGAGGCGGCACATAGCGAATGGACCCACTCAAGGTCTTCCCTTGGCTCAACGTTCCGCGCGGGGCTCGAGCCCACCTGCGCAACCAACCCATCATCCACAGGGACCTGCGCCGCGTGAGCCAGCACGGTGCCCTGCGGAATGACAGCTGGTCGCGACCCCGCGTTCAAAACCATCACAAACGGATCCCTGTCAGCCCGCACCAAAGTGTGAGCCACCGATAAATCAAGACCCCCGACAGCCTTGTTAGAAGGACCCAAAAGCATACTTTGTCCCGAAGCCTCCCTCACCCATGGTTTCCGCAACCGGAGGGGAATCAACATCTGTGAACCCGGGGGCACTTGCACTGTCTGCGTCGCCACCGCTTGTATCGTAGCGCACGCCGTCCGAATGTCAGTAGGGCCCGTCAAAAATGAAATCCGGCGACCCGATGGCAGTTCAATGCATCGTTGATCGATAAGAATTTTAATAGGCATTTTAGCCAAAAAATCAGTGCCCAAAAGACACGGAACTGCCAAAGAAGACGAAACGAAAACGGGTCCCGACAATTTGATATCTCCAATGCAAATGGACGCCCTAACCTGACCGATAATGCCCAACGATCCCCCATTAGCGGCGTAAAATGGCACATCCACTGGAAGCAGCGGACGACATTGGACTGGAAGAATATTATAAATGAGGTCCGATATAATAGTTGCCGATGCCCCCGAGTCCACTAACACCCTAATCTCAACCCCATCAATAGATCCCGTAACAACGGACGAACCCGCCGAAGCAGCCACAATTCTATGCCCCAATTCCGCCCATTCAATGTCTCCCTGGTCCCGGCCGAACCCCCCTCGCCGAACCGAATCCCCGAACCTTAACCGGCCCTCCTCCGCCGCAACGCGGCGTCCCATGTGTGCCGAATAAACAGGCCGAGCGTGTGAGGTGCCGCGACTTGCCGGGGATTGTAGAGATGACTTGGGCTCTCGGTCGTCGTCCAGCCGAGCTCCCATGGCGCGCTGCCGCGGAGCGCGGCACCCGGACGCCACGTGGCCCCGGAGGCCGCAGTTATAGCACGTGACGAGGGTCGGAGTAGATCTTGGTTGCTCCGACTTTCGGCCCGATCGCAGAGGCGACCGGGCCCCCGGCCTCCAGTCCCCTGGTCGTCCCGTGGCGAACGCCTCCTCTCGTGGGCTGACGACTTGGGGTTCGGCGACCACCAAACCCGGGGCTGCGACGACAGCAGCGTTGCAACCAACGCCTTGCTTCCGTTGTAGGGCCTCGTGCGCTTGAATACTCGTGGCGACTCTCAAAGAAGAAATATCAATCTCGTCAGCTGTGTTGATAGGGACCCCCAGGTCCTGCGCCAACTTGAGCAGCTGCTCCAAAACCATCGCGTCTTGGCCCTCCTCGTCCATCCGAGGGAACGCAGCATCAGCAAGAGCCAGCAACGCCGTGCGATAGGCCAGCGCGGTCTCCGTGGCCGCTTTCCGTCTTGCGTAGAACTGATGGCGGCACGTAGAGGGAGGTCCGTAGACCCTGGCCAACAAACCCAGCGCATCCTTCAGCGTGGAGCGGTCCGACTTCCGTGCAGCCCTGAAGGCCGCGAGCGCATCGTCGTCCAGCATGGCGGGCAATGCCCGCAGCGCCGTAGCATCTGACCACGCTGACATCTCTTGATGCGCCAAAAACCTTCGCTGAAATTGGCCCCAGTCTCCGCCTTCCGCCTTGAAGGCTGACAACGTGGGCAGGCGCTGCTGAAAAATGAAGTCATCCGCCTCGTGGTTCCTCTCCGCCTCTCCGCCGGTGTGTAAGATGGCGGCTCCAGCAGCAGACGTAAAATGGCGGACCCCCTCGCGCGCTGATGACGTCGATGCGCGCGCTTGGGAACCCACCAGCACGTGGCGCTCGCCGTTCCCGCCAAAAGTAGGCCCAGGCGCAATGGCGGGAATCCCCCATTCGTTTTGGCGGGAATCTGCGGGGCGACCTTGTAAAATGTCCCCCACCGTCCCCGCTCCTCCCGACGAGCTGATCTCCGCCAAGATGGACGCGGCGGCGAGCAGCAGCTCCGCCAGTCGGGAGTGCGCCTCACGAAGCCCGGCGTCGGTCCCCGGTCGCTCGGCCGGCGCCGTCGACGGATCCTGTAGCGTGGGCAAGTCCTCCTCCTCACCCCCCGCCACCAGCGGCCCCGAGTCGTCCAGGTTTTCCTCGCGGTCAATCCCGTGGGTCCTACGGGTCTTCCTTGTCTCCATGCTTGGAAGCCCGTTTCAGGGAGAGGGCGGGGAGATTAATTTTCGTGTGCTTGTCTCCTAATTTTCAGGCTTGCCTCCCGTGCCGCGTTTGTCCTAATTTTCAGGTTTGCCTCCCGTGCCGCGTCTATCATCTCACTTACAATAGGAGTACGTTGGCGTGCACCCATTGATCTCCCCGCCCTCTCCCTCCCCCCGTCCCCTCCCCCTCCTCTCTATATTTAAGGGACCGTCACAGAAACGACCATCTCTTTGTGCCGATTTGTGTCCTCTCTCTGTGTGCCGTTGTGATGTCTGTCTGCTTGTATGTCTGTCTATAGTTTTCTAGTTAGATTTTTGTTGCTCACACAGCCGATTTGTGTCCTCTCTCTGTGTGCCGTTGTGATGTCTGTCTGCTTGTATGTCTGTCTATAGTTTTCTAGTTAGATATTTGTTGCTCACACTTAAAATTCTAACTTAGCAAATTTTGAAACACGTGAAGTATTGGAAAATGACGGCAGGAAACTCCTTGACGGGAACACACTTCTTTTATTAAATCTTGACTTGTAACAATACAACGCGTGGCCTCTCTTCTTCACAATGCGGTCACCATACAACGGTACAACTCGTGACCTCTTCTTCTTCACCCTACGCTTCTCTTGACTCTCTTAGATTCTGTGCTGCTGGCTCTCTGTGCCTCGTGTAGACTCCGCGCCTCGGCTACACTCTTCTCTCGCCTCGTGTAGACTCTGCGCCTCTGCTACACTCTCCACTCGCCTCGTGTAGACTTTGCATCTCTCTCTCTGGCTACACCGTATGCATACTCGGCTCGTGTAGACCTTCCTCTCTCTCTGGCTACACCGTATGCATACTCGGCTCGTGTAGACCTTTCTCTCTCTCTGGCTACACACTATACATCACTCAGCTCGTGCAGACCGTTCTCTCTCTCTGGCTACACACTATACATTACTCAGCTCGTGTAGACCGTTCTCTCTCTCTGGCTACACACTATACATTACTCAGCTCGTGTAGACCGTTCTCTCTCTCTGGCTACACACTATACAGTACTCAGCTCGTGTAGACCGTTCTCTCTCTCTGGCTACACACTTATACCTTACTCTCCTCTACTCTCCATTACTCTCCTCTCCGGGCTCTATCTCTGCACCTTCGTCTTCATTCTTAGATGGTTCCACTTCTGCCCCCTGCTCCTCTGTGCATCACCTTATATACCTCTTCTTCCCGGGAGACGGAGCGGATGCGGACCTCAACGTCGGCACCGCTCCTCAGTTACCCAATCCCCACGCGCTATCTCTATGATCCGGTTCCGCTCAGCGCGTGTTTCCACTCCCCGACCAATCACACCGCGCTGCTACCCGATCACTCCCTCTGGGCGCGTCACCGGCACACAGCCAATCAGCAGCACTACCCCCACCCGCGCACTGACGCCTGCTCCTCCCCGTCAGCGCGCGTCACCACACACACACCCGTACATACGCGCTGGCACACGACGTATACACCCAGCGCGTATCACCACTACACACGTAGTCAACCAGGCCATGCGTTGTGTGTTAACCGACTCTCTGTGTTGTATTACATCACATTTCAATATTTTACTAGGTTATTTAATTTTCGTGTGCCTGTATACTCCTCTCTATGTGTGCCGTTGTGATGTCTGTCTGCTTGTATGTCGGTCTATAGTTTTCTAGTTAGATTTTTGTTGCTATTTCTTTTATGCCTGATGATGATTGCTTGTGTTGCAATCGAAACGTCGTAATGTGTTGTTTTATTTTGATTTATTATTTTATTTTTAGACGTGACTTAACCGAAAAAAACCAAAGGGTAAGGTGACTGTTTTCCTCTTTTGCAAGACTTCCCTGAGGTTTGCAGTGCTGTGGTGGATAGGTGGGGGAGAGATGTGCGACAGCCCGTCCAACCAGGATATGGGGGTCGACTTAAGGGTTCTAGTCATACACCGCATTTCAGTGTTCAGTTGGACATTGACATGTCGAATGTGACTACTTCTGGTCCATACCAGTACACAGTATTCAGCTACAGAGTACACAGAGGCTTTCGATGATTCTAGGTTTGAAGACGGAAGCTTGTGTTGCCTCCGAAACGTCGTGATTTAATTTATTTGTTTTCTTTTTTAACCTACGTATGCCTTCGTTGATGTCTGTAGTACTGGAGCTGATGCTCCCCAGCTTGCGCGTGCCAGTTTCTGGACCAGGTTTATCATTGTTATTGGTCTTAACAGCTACTTTTTTCAGGTGGTCAAGGAATGTTAGCGTAAGGACTAACTTCAATCCAAGATAGGTTGGAGTGGGGTCGTGTCACACAGTGTTGCCACAGAAGGTCACTTTCAGAGTGGGATTGGTGCTGCTATTATCAAGATGAAATGCAGTGACTTTTTTTTGGTGAGAATTGGGCTTGAGCCTCTATTTCTGGAAATATTTTCCCATGGTGATTAGGTCATTGTTCAGAGTGGATTTGATGTTTTTGAAAGTGACTGCTTGAGTTTTGGAACTTGGTTGGCAGCGTGTCACTGGTGTAGACATTGAAGAGCTTTGGCGCGACTAGTTAATCTTGTGGCAATACATTTGTGAAGAACCAGGATGAGATGACTTTGTCGCCCATATAGACACGCAGTGAGCTATTAATCAGCATCATCCATATTAGGAGGATTGTTTGAGTAAAGGAATGGTCCTTGTGAGCTTCAACATCAAGTCCTTAGTCTCGATTGTGTCGTAGGCCGATGGCAAGTCCACAAATCCCGCTTGTTCTTCAGGCATCACTGACTTAACGAGGGGGCTGATCTTTCGGAGGATGATGCGTTCCAGAAATGTATGGGTCGTGCACAGGAGCAATATTAACCTATAGCTTGAAGGGTCATCGGTTGGCAATTCCCGGTTTCGCTATTGCAGTGAAGATTGCCTCCTACTATGCTTGTGGGATGTGTCCAGTTTTCATGGATTTAATGTACAGGTTTGCCAGCCATTGGAATCCTCTAAGGCCTAAGTGATAGAGGAATTCTGGGGGGGGGGGGGGTACCATCTCTGCCAGTAGCCTAGCCTTTCTTTATTTCAGCCAAACGCCCCGCTCAATTCCTCTGTGCTGATGGTAGTGGAGTCTTGTGAAGAAATGGAGGCCATTGTCGAGTGTATTTGACGAGGGATCTCTCGCTTGGTGTTTTTGCTGAGCAGTAGTTTTTTGTTCTCCGCTAATTTAGAGGATATAGAGTTAGGCAGGACTCCTGCAGTCTGTTATTTTGTTGGGTTAGCAGCACCCAGACGTCGTAGTAGGGCCCAGGCACCGTGGCTGGAGGGTTTGAAGTCCAGGCTTTCAGTTTAAAGACTCTAGCAAGGCCATTTGTACCTGTGGGCTGCCCTTTCCACCCTGTGGACTAGTTGTACTGTCAGAGCAGGTCCTGGGTCTCTTTTATCCAGCAGGGAGTGTATTCTCTCCAGAAGCCTCGGAGGATGCTCTTCTTGGCAGCTGCAGTAAGGGGGCCAACACAACGGTGATAACATTCTAGTGTCACTGGAATTCGACTCACCACTCTTTCTACAGCCTCCATATAGTGGTCCCAGTCAGTTTTGACCATGTTCCCCCTTGGTAATCGTTTCGACATAATTTCGGAGATTTTGATGCCAATGTGGGTGATTATGGGTCTATGTTGACTTTTTGGGACGCTTGGGAGTATTTTATGAGATGTGTGAAGTGTGCTCCCAGTTTGATCTTTGGAAATTTCTGGTGAGGTCCGTGCTATAGTCGTATTGCAAATGAGCAGAATAAAAAATTGCTTGCTGCTTGGGATCGAAAACCAGGTGAAGATCTCCTTCGGATATCTGGTCGGTGAGGTCTTCACCATCAGCCTCATCTGCTACCATACATTACATTGTATGGTAGCTGTTATTGCCACCAACGTATATGGCTGCGATTGGTACACTTGGGAGAGCTGGCTTTGGCCATTTTGAATTAGGAGCTGTGTTCACGTTGGTGATTTTCAGCTCCCCTATCTTGATGCTGGTGCTGTAGATGGCTTCTTTTTCAGTTAGTGAGAAGGCATAGAACTCTGTGATGGTGTTCTTCACATATATGACCAAGCCATATTTCGTGTGGTAATGGCTTGTCGTGAGGTTGTATCTATGTATTATGTAGTGCCTGGCATGTAGAGCATCTAAGACGTGGGTTTCTTGGAGCCTCAGGACATCAATGTTATGGGTTGTCATTATGATCGCGAGATACAGTCTGTTTCTCCTATAACACTTTTTTCATAATGCGAATGGGATGTAATGCAATTGAGTGAACAAAACTAGGTCAAACAAATAGGAATAAGCAGTAGTATGGCTGCCTCGGCATAGCATCACACAAGGTGAGATGTTGCTGGATGCTTCGAGAAGCTACCCACATGCCTCCATTTTGTTTAGCCTGCATATGCATCTCACATGTTATCAAAAGCTGTGCTTTTCCCTAAATTATATATTATTTATTATAACACAATTTTACCATAGGAATGCAACTACCACATTATAGGATAAAATACTATTTTCACATCACGAAGAGAGTCAGTCAATATTCAGTTGGAAGATCCTTGTCCCAGGGACTATCTGGTGCTTTGTTTGGCCCTGAAGAGGGCCGTTGGCATGGCTTTTTTGTTGCTCTAGAGACCAGGAGATCGAAGATCGATGTTTGGTCACTGCATTAATGATATTCGTCGTGATTTCTGAATTAACAGAGTGTGCCACATGAAGGCTGCACTCTTCCTCTCAATTGATATATTCGTGTTACTTTCTTTTTGCAATCTCAGAACAGTAAATCAACTTTATAAACTATTTTGATAATGTATACGTATATTTAGGGCTTATATTCAACGCCTACATCAGTTGCAACTGAACAATTGTCTCCAGTAGCTTGTGGTATTATATATTTACTATTAATTTATGTTTTCTAGAATCCAATGGATTGTATGTGGTCAACGATAGAAACGCTTATCTAACACCATCTTGCTCTAATGATCGGCTTGGCTTCTAAATTGACTCTCATTTGGAGGCAGCTGTGTACTGCGATTGTCTCCTTTGTCTCCATTGTTCACCTCAAAAATGCGCCATCTGCCTTGTTCCCAACGTTCTCTCCCTCTTCAGTTTTCCATTTCCTCAAGAATTGTTCATCAACTCTGCATAGATGTTCATATTAACGTATACTTAGATGCTGTATACATGTATATGTTGTTGTAATAACCCTTAGATGAAACTCTGTAAGTCAGTAAACCCTTGCATAGTTCATTATTATCTGAAAATGTAGTTGCTTTGTAGAGTATGGTGAAAATTATTAATCGTGTATTTGGTTTGTTTATGTTTTCAAGCTGGACATAATGCAACTCCACCTCACCCTCACACTTGTCCGTCTGTAAAGAGTGACAGGAAGAAGGTTTCATCAGCCCTTGTGCTCTGAACACGTGAGAGGTGAGTCCATGAGATAGTCGATTCCTGGCACTAGCATCGTGCAGATTTAGAATTCTACTGGCATCACGATTGGAATTTCTCTTTAGTGTAAATGGCATGTTTATTCATACAATTGTAGCAGACACATAATTGAAAAGTGTAATAAATATTCATGAATTGATATTTATTTTGGATGTACAGCATTCTATGCATATCGAAATTGCTATGCACAGTTTCAAAGTGGACTAGGCTATGAAAAAAATACTATTCTTATCTTATATTTATATAGTGCTATTATCAAAGACGCTTTACAAGGGTTATGAGTGGTACAATTTAGGGGAACTAAAAGTGATATGGTGCACAGGGATGGGGTATAGGGAATGTAGTTAGCGGGTACCGGGATTACGGAGTGCCTAGGGATTAATACAGAATTAGGAAGCCTGCAGTAAAACATGTTTTCATATGATACTGTGGATATGATTATATTACAAGCAGACATACGCCTTTTTCATTCCAAGAAGAGTATACCATTCTGTGCTAGTGTAATGTAGTAACTCGGCGGGAGACGACTTCACGGGTAGCACACTCTTTATTTTACCAAACTCGTTCACAGGTGACTAACACCCACTTAGTATCTCGGGTGACAACCACCCACTTAGCTACCCTGGCGACTAACGCCCACTGAGCTACTCGGGTGACCAACACCCACTTAGCTACCCTGGCGACTAACGCCCACTGAGCTACTCGGGTAACCAACACCCACTTAGCTACTCGGCGACTAACGCCCACTGAGCTACTCGGGTGACCAACACCCACTTAGCTACTCGGCGACTAACGCCCACTGAGCTACTCGGGTGACCAACACCCACTTAGCTACCCTGGCGACTAACGCCCACTGAGCTACTCGGGTGACCAACACCCACTTAGCTACCCTGGCGACTAACGCCCACTGAGCTACTCGGGTGACCAACACCCACTTAGCTACTCGGCGACTAACGCCCACTGAGCTACTCTGGACACTCCCTGCCCGGGGTGTCCGTCTTGACTGTGGGTCCCCAGCCCGACCCACGTGGGCGTCGGACCCCGGGTCCCACAGTCTCGCCTCCGAGCCACACAGGGCCCCGGTCCCTACAAGGACGGCGGGACTAGGGGTCTCGGGGCACTAGGTCTTCAACTCCGTCTTCTGGTCTTCAACTGGGTAACTCTCCCCGAGTGCTCTCGCGCGTCCCCCTTTATACCCCACCTGCGGACGTCGCTGCGAGCACCCATCCTATTCGACCAATCACTGGGCGCTGGCTACGATCCTGTTTTCCCACATCTCAGCGTGCCTCACGACCCACGCCGCGCCGCCCCGTCATCTGTCACTCCCGGCGCGCGCGTCCATACCACGCCCACAACGCGTGCCCAACCCCGCACCCCGCGCCGCCCCGTGATCCATCACTGTCACAGTCGGCGCACGTCAACACCACCACTACACTAGCACGCGGATGGCACGTTCCAGAATAAATGGTGAAACCCTTGGTGCTGCCATCAACACCCTAAACATCGCCTCACCACCTGCATGAGGCAACGCGTAAAGGATCATGCTCTCATTTCCACCACCACAAGTGACGGCACATCGATATTAATCGTCATTGTTAATCATGTGATAGTAATCAATGTATACAAGCCGCCAAAAGGAATGGCAATCACCACCTCAGCAGCCACTGTCATGGATAATGTACACCATCATTTAGAGGTAATGTAATATACAATACATTATCCCTATGTGATCGACTGACCCCAATGTAATTGTATCTTGTGGATTGGAGCAGTGCCTAAGGCCATCCTACTGTAGCACTGGAGCGCACAGTGTATGCGTGTGTAATAATCCTTCCAGAGACGGTATTCGGAATCGGTCCTTTTATTTCCACTCCACAATACACTTTGCTCACTCACTCTCCGTTGCTGGCAGACAACGGAGAGAGGACAGACCACGCACTAAGTCCCCACCGCGCACGTGGCAATCCCAGCCCCCGTCCGCGCGTGACCCTGCTCCTGTCAGTTTCAGTCTGCTCTCGATCGTTCCCCTCCACTCGCTCTTAATACCTTCGTCACGTGGTTCCCCCAGCCAATCGTACATGGACAGCTTTGACCATTCTCGATGGTTCCCTGTCAATCCCGGGACCACGCCCCTCATCCGGCTCCCCATTGGCTGGGGCCCCGAATGGCTAGGCCAATCACTCCTGATGACCTGTCGTGATGACGCATGGGCCATGGTCCCTATCTCAACCCTTATTGGCTACAAGCAGGACCGGCAAGCCAATCCCCACGTGAACCCTCTATGGCTGTTATTACACGTGTGTGGCCTCACTCTAGCCAAATTAATCTGGTACCAATAACGTTAACTTCTAGATTATAATCAAACTTCTTAATGCCACCACACCTTAGTACCAACGCTTTTAACCTCTGCCAGATCCTGCAATTACACAGTAGTCACACCAGTGGCGGCTCCTGCAAAATCTCTCAGGGGGGGCAAATGTCTGGATGATTGATAAGGATAAGGTCCACCCATGCGATGGATAAATTAACAGCTTAGGCATTAAAAGGCAACTTCACTTCTTTAATATTAATGAAAAATAAAGTGACTCTTACAATACATCTTGTTAGTTTCTATCTCACTATTATTACAATCCACTTAGTTTCTTTTATTAAAGATTCCACTAGGTGGCGACAAATAACATTGTTGACTGAAACGTGCTTACGTATGATGACGTAAGCACGTTAGTGCGAGCCCTCCCGGAAGCCATAGAGAATCCATTGCAACGCCCGCCTTTAGAAAAAAAACATCTTTGAATGTAAGTCTATGGGACCACACGGGGCGATTCTCAGCCAGAGTGAAATCGCCCAAAAAGAGGCGGTACTCCACAGAACGTGACATGACACTGATTGGACTATATCCAGAGGCACAGTAACGGCTGAGATTGGTGGTGCGTCGCCCAATCGCCCTAATGAAGAAACCGCCCCTGAGTCACACGATCTCTAAGAGATGCCCTCATCGTTTCCCACCATCTTCCAACTACAAACTTCGCACCACTTTTTCCGTACATGACCTTGGCCCCACCCCAACACACCCCTTCCTACTTCCTCTAGTGGGCCAGTGAAGCATTGGCTAAAGACCGGCTTTTACCAACATGTGCATTTGGAAATGACATGCAGGCAAAAACTCTCAAATTTAAAGTTGATGTTGGGAGGAAATAAGTTGCACACCACAGGGAATGAAAACCGGGTATGGGGCTGGAGCTATGGTGCCATGGCTGAAGTGCTGCTTGTTATAGCACGGCAAGTTCAAACATTACCCATTAGTGTCATGAGAAAATCGGGGCCCGTTGAAGGAATGCATTTGGTGCTGTGATATGCTATATTTTAACATGCAATCACTTAATCAAATGTTTAAATATTAAAAATGTATACTTATCTAATTTTTAAGATTAGAAACGTAGACAAGCATGGTAGGTATTTGAAAATGCTTAATTTTGTATGTATCACATGTTTTACATTAAAATAGGTGATAAACTTTGGTTATTCATCTGAATATTTGTTACGCTCATATGAATAAAAACAACATTCAATATTCAACTAATTTAATAAATCTATTTGTATTATTGTTAAATATTGTGTTATTAATTTAGAACGGTATATGTGTGTATTCAAGGCTATGTCGGAAGAGGAGGAACACACCGTTAAAGCTCAGGATGAGCTTGCCAAAGTAATTACAGACTTAGGTCTTCATAAAAATTACTGGATTCCAAAACTGCGAGATATTTTACATATCACCAATGTACAAGCATTGCAATATATTGGCCCTGAAGAATTTGAAACAATAGAACCACATTTCCGGCATCCATGGGAGAAAAAGGCATTGTCTAAGTTAATGGAAATGTCAGGCAGAGAAGTTGTATTAAAACAATCACAAAAATGTGATCCAATTGGAAATAAACAGAAGCAAGATGCACCAACAAAGCAGCATCCAGAACAAATGGAGCAGATAAGGTCAACTCACATTGGTGAGACCAAAATAGAGGATGAGACAGAGAAGCGACCGGAATTGAAAGGAGCTAAAGAAAATGCATTGTATGACAAGAGCCATTCCAATGATATCGAAAATACTTTTCTGAAGCAGTTAGATTTAGCAAACATTTCTATTTTACATGGAACTGTATCACATCATTTTTTTTTACAAAATGCATCTAAAGGACTTGCTTTAGAGGGGGTTTATAAAACTGGTCAAATAAACGCTATGTTACAGAAAAGAGGCAAACTCGTAAACATCCCAATGTCGTTTAATCTTGCTGGCCCAGTACATCAGCCAATGATAAAACAAAAAGAGTTTTCATCCTCTGAAGAGGAATCAATATTTGAGACAGCAGTAGAAAAAATTGGATTCAATACCATAACCACAGGTTTCCTACAGACATTGAATGAAGAAACCACTTCACAGCATTGCAAGGCATTATACACTGAAGAAAAGCAACGCGAAAATCCCAATTATTCCAGAAGTCATTGCGCCAAATATCTGTACCTACCGCTCGCCTCAGGAAGTCTTGACTTTGATCAACTCAAGCTTTCTGATGAGGCGTTGGAGGAATTACAAAGCATTGAAAGCACTTTAAAAACCGTCAACGATTCTTTTAAAACACGTGTACTTAAAAGCAGGTTAGGGAGTTTTTTTGAGACCTTTGGCTCTCATGCCCACACAGGCCCTGTCCACTTTGGTGGGATATTTAAGTGGAAAGCATCAGCAGAGGACATCACCTCAAATCAGAAAAATGAACAAAGAAATATACTATCGGAGGCAGTGGAAAGATATTCGACTTCTGCCTACAACAGCAGTGGCTGTGCAGGTGGCGTGAGCATGATGGCATCCAACTTTATAACGGAATTTTCTGAAAAATACAACGCTACACTTCTGAGTAAGGTGACATTTTCCGTAGGTACAATAGGTGGGCCCCCTGGCATTTGTTCTCTTCAACAATGGAAAACTGACATTGTTTCCAATGCAAAAATGTGGTCTGTCATTGACCGAGGCACATCATTGGTACCAGTGTGGGACATTGTCACGTTTAACCACGAAAATGATTTTAAAAATACTTTGCTGGCAAACAGCCTCAAGGAGGCATACACGCTTTTGACAAACCCAATTCCCAATAATAGTCTTGAAGATATATTGGTCTCTGCCAAAGTTGAAGCCCAGTCAGTGATGCAAGATATTAAACATTGGCAAGAATCTGACGTAGAATATAATTTACAAAAGATAATTGATTTAAAACAAAAGTTACATGATGAAACAAAAAGCAATTTGATTTGGATAAACACCTGTTTGTCTCACCCAGCTCTCCAGTCATTTTTGTCAAATATTATTACAGCACCTGCCAATGCGGTGAAAATAAAAAAGCTTATGCGCTCTATTATGGAGCCAAAGTGTTGTGAGGTTGACAGTTTTCCACAACTCGCCTCCGTTATGCAGTGGCTTAATGAATCTAAAGGAGTCTCTGCTCAGGTATCTGACTTTAAAGATCTCGTGAACATCTTAACACAAGCAAAAGAACATTTAAAAGAAGTTGAGTTTTCAACAAAGTATTCAGAAATAAATGAAAAAAGAAACGAAGAAATCACGAGTTCATTTAATACATTCTGTCAATCACTGAGAACAGCAGAACTTATCGAACAGGAAATACTCATAATTTCAGTTGCTTCTGGTGTCGGATATTGTGTAAAAGAAAAAAGATTTCAGCGTCCCCTGCATTATGACAACATTGACCATCTTCAACTTACACTTGAGTCGGCTTGCGGAGAGTCCTCAAGTACATGCTGAGAGTACACGTTCTGGTTAGTGCATTGTCTTCGTACTGTTCGCTTTTTGGCATTCTCTTGTCTGACACTGGTGGGAGTAGGCCATAAAGAAGGCTGTCTGATGTAGGCCAATTAGTTTCAAAGACAATTAATATGTTATCAATATTGACAACACGTTCTACTTAATTAAAAATACTTTTTTAATAAATGTTTTATTCTACAACATCAGAGTGCAGCGCCACATTAAAAACGTACTACAATGACAATAGTTTAAATCGATTTGAAGCATGTTTTATTTGGGGGGGGGGCAGAGCTTTGTGACGTCATATTTGAGGGGGGGTCTGACTTTTTGTGACGCTGTGTGACGAGGGGGGGGGGGGTCAAAAATCGTCCAAAATCTCGCGACGTCATTTATGGACGGCCCCGAAGACTGTCACTGGTGTAGGCTAATCAGTTTCAAAGACTGCATATATTATCAGAATATAACGGTGTGTGTGGGTGAGCGCTGTCGCGCGAGGGTGAGCCGAGGTGACTGAGGTTACATGAGGTAAGGCTGGGGTGGTTTGGGGGAGAAATGTGTGAATTTGAATGAGCGTGGCGCGTGTATGAGCAGTGGCATGTTCAGTGTTCATCAGGGAGGGGGGCGGTCGGCGTTCGTTGGGGCTGGGGGCTTCCGCGGGGGCGGGGGGTGCAGAGGTTGTGGTTGCCGTTGGCCCGGGGGCCGATGTGTTTTTTGCATTGGTTGGGGCGGTCAGCGTTCACCCAGGGAAAGACGGATGATCGATGCTCGCCGCGACCAGGGGAACTCCTGGAGAGGACCAGCTGCTACTGCAGGGCATGCGGCTCAGTGACCAAGTCTGCGGCTGCGTTTTGTTGGTCGGGGCGTTGTTGAAGACGCCAACCAAGTCCTGAGACTGGAGCCATGTGGAGTCACTGCGTTGAGTTGTTCAACTTGCGGTTGGAGGCGCCAGCCAAGACCAGAGATTGTAGCCACGTGGAGTCTATCGAATACTATAGAGATAGAAAACTCCGTGACCAAAACAGCAGCCGTGTCAAGTTGTTCATTGTGTTGTTGGTGGCGCCAATCAAGTCCTGATACTGCAACTCCGTTGGTTGAGTTCTTTGGAGCGCTGTTGATGGCGCCAGCCAGGTTCTGAAACTGCAACTGCGTTAAGTTGTTCAAAGCGCTGTTGATAGCGCCAACCAGGTCCCAAGACTGCAACTGCGTTGAGATGCTCAGGGCACTGTTGAAGCCACCAGCAAAGTATTGAGACTGCCGTTATGTACCCTGGACTTCAGCTGCGTTGTTTCGTCACCCAAGAGTGGATCGTGCATAAGAATTGGTACGAACAGTCGTCGCATTTTTCTGTATGTTTAGTCCCTACGGTGTTATGTAATTGTCAACACGTGGGGGCGCTGTGAAGATATGTTTTCGAGAATTTGTAATAGTTGGTTGTACTCGGTGTTCTGTCTTTGTCGACGAGCGTGGGTGCTGTGTAGATGTTTAGAATTTTGAATAATTGGTTGTACTTGGTTGTTGATACATTATCCATCACTGTTTGATTCGCGTCCTTGGACAAAGTGTCTCAAGGCATAGTTAATACTTTCAAAATCTTGTTAAAAATATCTATATTCCGGATCGAGTTATTTGTACATTATTATTTGGTTATTTCGGTTAAGTCACGTCTAAAGATAAAATAATAAATTAAATTAAATAATAGAATACGACGTTTCGATTGCAACACAAGCAATCATCATCAGGTATAATGAAATAGCGACATAAAATCTAACCAGAAAACTATAGACAGACATATTAGCAGACAGATATCACCAAGATACATAGCGGGAGCAACACAGGTAACAGAGAGGGGTGATCGTCTCTGTGGGGTGGCCTTAAATAGACAGGGGGGAGGCGGAGGCAGAGAGAAGGAAGGGGGGTTAGAGAAAAAATTTGCATATCAATGAGTGGTCAACAGACGTGGTGCTGCACGGCAAGTAAGCCTGAAAATCAGGAGGACACACTAAAATTAAATAACCTAGTAAAATATCGAAATGTAATGTAATACAACACAGAGGGTCGGTCAACACACAATTAACGCATAGCCTGGTTGATTACGTATTTCAAAGATTGCTAAGTTAGAATTTAAGTGTGCACATTCTAAAGAGGACACAGGCAGAGAAAACAAGTCGCCAGAGAGAGAGAAAAAAAATAAGCTTAAAACTTCCCCGTAGAAGTGGTTCAATCTTAATTTTAGAACTTTCGTGACTGCAGGAATTATTATTTGGTTCTTTCGGTTAAGTCACGTCTAAATGATGATGATTGCTTGTGTTGCAATCGAAACGTCGTATTCTATTATTTAATTTAATTTATTATTTTATCTTTAGACGTGACTTAACCGAAAGAACCAAATAATAATTCCTGCAGTCACGAAAGTTCTAAAATTAAGATTGAACCACTTCTACGGGGAAGTTTTAAGCTTATTTTTTTTCTCTCTCTCTGGCGACTTGTTTTCTCTGCCTGTGTCCTCTTTAGAATGTGCACACTTAAATTCTAACTTAGCAATCTTTGAAATACGTAATCAACCAGGCTATGCGTTAATTGTGTGTTGACCGACCCTCTGTGTTGTATTACATTACATTTCGATATTTTACTAGGTTATTTAATTTTAGTGTGTCCTCCTGATTTTCAGGCTTACTTGCCGTGCAGCACCACGTCTGTTGACCACTCATTGATATGCAAATTTTTTCTCTAACCCCCCTTCCTTCTCTCTGCCTCCGCCTCCCCCCTGTCTATTTAAGGCCACCCCACAGAGACGATCACCCCTCTCTGTTACCTGTGTTGCTCCCGCCTATGTATCTTGGTGATATCTGTCTGCTAATATGTCTGTCTATAGTTTTCTGGTTAGATTTTATGTCGCTATTTCATTATACCTGATGATGATTGCTTGTGTTGCAATCGAAACGTCGTATTCTATTATTTAATTTAATTTATTATTTTATCTTTAGACGTGACTTAACCGAAAGAACCAAATAATAATTCCTGCAGTCACGAAAGTTCTAAAATTGAGATGTATTATTTGTACATCTTTATATTGCTGTAAGTCCGCATTCATTGCCAGAAAGGGTAAAACCGATTCTTATTTTTCATACTTTGATACTGGCACAAATTTTCCATGGTATAGCTGCTCACCCCGAGCTATACTTGCTCTGGTAGTGCATTGTCTTTGTACTGTTCACCTTTTGGTATATATTGATGGAATTGCTTGGTAGAGTAAATGGAGCCGAACTCCTAATTTATCCAGTTTGCCCTTCTGATTTTAGTTCAAAAGCCTTGTAGTTTAGAAATATAATTCCCTATTTGGTCATTAAGACAAATAAAACTAACTGGAATGCCGTGAAATATCTACGAAATTGACCGCAAAATAGCAATCCTTAAACTGTGCAATCAGTGATGCTGACACTCCGCTAGTGTGCTTCATAATATTCGGCCAATCTCCTGCATCGAAATCTCAGATGCTGAACTCTCTGCTTGGCAAGCAAAAGCATGGAGTTTTCTTTTATAGAGACTGCCGAGCCAGCAGCACGAATGGTCGACTAATGAAAGGAGTTCCAGAGATCGCCTGGTATTTTCCAGCTGGGATGGACGATGATGTATTTATTGACTGCATAACATTCACTAATCTCCACGGAGATGCAAGAGAACACAAACACAAGTACAGTTTTTACATAAGATATCGCCTATAAATGTGATATTACTGTTAGATTACCATTGCAATGAAGAAGGCAAACGCATTTTACAAGAATGTGTGTGTCCCCAAAGCCGTTGGTTTGCCTCTGTGCTGATATCTGGAATAAAAATGAAAATTGCTGTTGAAAATCGAAATGAGGCTGAGTTAATTGAAGAAATAAATGTAATCAATAAAATTATTTTGAGACTATTTTTTTTACATCGAAGCTTGCTCAGATATTGCAACACAGTATGGCTTCATTGTTGATTCAAGTTTTAACTGCTGTGATTTTCACTCACCCACCCGTGCTGTTTTCGTTTACTAATTCAAGCTCATTGACATGCTAATTTCTCCAGCGCCCACCCGTCCCTGCACGCCACAAACCCTCCCTTCTCTCCCCCCCCCCCCCGTGAAATCCTGTAGCCACGACTCTACAACCCCCTCCCCCCCTCCCGTGCCTATATAAAGCCACAACAGCAGATCATTCTTTCTCACCTGATGACGGACGCTTGTGTTGGGACCGAAACGTCGTGTTCTTTTATAATTTTTTCTATCTACGTGACTTCACCGAAGGAATCAGAGATGAAGGTGTACGTGTTCGTGGCGACCCGGTTTTTGGTGAGTGTAGTGGGTGCTCCTCCAAGCTTAGTGGTACATCCATGGTGGGATTTAGATGGGCGGGATGTACATACCGTCGCTGAAGTCCCAATTGGACACGTACATATTGAGGCCTAAGGATCTCTACAACTTTTACAGGGCCCTGCCATGGACGGAGCAGTTTAGGAGAGGTTCCCAAATGGGCAGTTTAGCCATGCACTATCTCCTACTTAGAAAGGCAGGGGCGTCACTCCATATAGCCAAACCTGTTCAATGGCGGAATGGGCGGAAGCCGCCACAGACTACGTTGTCTTGCTTGCCATTTCTCACTGCTGCATGACCTGCCGTATCGCTATCGGCCATTTCGGCCTTTAGCTGGGAGGTCAAACAGCTGTCACTCAATGGGAGGGTCTGGTTCCCTCCCATACATCTTGTAGAATAGAGAGTATCCTGTTGACGCATGCAGGGCCAACTGATATGCCGCAAGGGCCCTGCCTATGCTATAAGTCCGAGTCTGTCTGGGTGTCCTTGACCACATGATACTGCATGGATGTGATGGTGCAATTTAGATGTTCTACCATCCCATCGGTCTGTGGATGGTACGGGAAGTGCGTACCTTCTTAGTGCCTAGGATGTCGTAGACTTCCTGTGTTAGTTTTGAGGAAAACATCTTACCCTGGTCCATTAGAAGTTTTTCAGGGGCCCCTTTATCCACAACAAAACCCTGTACAAAAGCTTCTGCTACCGACTGAGCAGTTTTATCCACCAGGGGCCACGCCATTGGCCACCGCATGAAGTACTCGATCCCTACTAGCAGATATTTGTGACCCCTGTCGGTGCGAAGTAGGGGTCCTAGTATATCGAAGGCCACCAATTTGTTTACTTGCGAAACCTCCACTGATTTTAGGGGCACTTTGATGGGTATGCTGGTGGCTTTCGCCGTGCACATTCTACACATGAGGCTGTCTATACACGGATATCCGCCATCATGCTCAGTTGCGAAATCCTGCACGAATCGACGTATAAATATTCTGACATCTGGGACAGATTGGCCATTCTCTAACACATCGTGTCTTCGCTGGATCAGTTGACACCCAACTTCTCTCTCTTTGCTAGGGTCTCAGTCGGGGTCCTTTTGGTTACCGAGTCGAGGCATCTTCGCGATCCTACCACTGCCAACAGTTGTAATCAGTCCACCAGACGAGGGTTGAGATGATACACTTCTGTTTATTTTCTACACGAGCTCACACTGCATGCGACCACTCCACTTTAAATCCCACCAGGAAGCGCCCTGATCGCCCCGCCTGATCTGGTGACGTCACCACTCTCCTCCTGAGTGTTCTCTCACTCTCACGCCCAGCCTTCTCTTTCTATCGTAACGTCATCTTTAACAATAACCTGCGATCCTTTGGGTATTTCTACCCCCGGATCATGAAAATAGTAATGCTACACAAGTGTAATGTCATAGATGATGGCACTATAGTCTAGCGACAGTACCGTGTGACTGGTACTGTATGTGCGGAGCCTCTCCCTGGCACCTGAGTGAGCATACCAGGGAAGAGGTCGGGTGAGGTCATGACAGCCTGGGTGAACCCGAGGGGGGCACGTGACCGGATGAGGTGGTAACGAGGACCAGGAATGAAGTGAGAGGAACACGTCATGTGGGTCGTGAACCGTCGAGAAGGATCTGGAAAAGGGGCTTGGCCAAGGGCTGGGCCTGGCCACGCCGCAGCGGATAAAAGCCGATTTCTAGTGGGGATCGAAGTTGTTCATCTCTGGGAAAAAATCCTCCGTCTTCGTGGGTATTCGGTCTCCGGTCTTCGCGCACGTGGACTAGGCAGCGTGTTGGCTGTCCTGGTCCGATTTAGTAGTTGTCCCATCCAGTGTATTTAAATAGTCAACCCCCCCCCCCCCCCCAAGTGTATATAGTTAGTAGAGGAGCGGTGTTCACCACCCTATGCCATTATTCTGCTAGCGTTAAGAGTTACCGTGATGTTAGTTAATTAAACGTGTTGCCTCCAAGTTCAAGTGTGTGCCTCAATTGAACCCACTACACAAGCAAGACAAATAATTGACTCGCATTAAAGTAAAGGAGGACCAAAGTATTGAGGAATACAGAAGTAATATTTCAAGGGACAAAACATGCAAACGGAGAGAGCAGCTTACCAAAGCATTTCATATAAATGCATTTATGGTCATTGATTGAAATTTTGAAATATAAGGCAGAGATAGTAAGAAAATACTTCCTGCATTGGCTACACATGTACCTAGATAACCTGTCTGCAGATCCCTTATCACAACTTCATGAAATTTATCATCAAGCCTGGACTAGAATAATCGAGTCCTAACATGTGTCCTTTCTAGAAAACAGAGTTTGATAAAATATCACAAAAACTTGATTTGAAGCTTTAGTTTCCGGTAAAGTTATGTAGGTCGAAAAAGCAAGTAAGTAAATAAATAATATATCATCTTGGTTCTTTCGGTAAAGTCACGTAGAAGGGAAATAATAAACATAATAAAAAGTAAAACATAATAAAATACAATTCTCGCGACGTTTCGGCCACAAAGCAAGCAGCCGTCCTCAGGTGAAGAACAGGTCTGTCGGACGGACAGCGTCTGAATGAACACCAAGCTTGGCAACGTATATTTAAGCTGGGTTAGAGGACGAAGGGCGCCTTGACAAAGGAATTTGCATATCAACAGAGGAATTTAGCATATGTATGGGAAATGCAGATATGGAATTAGTCACTACTTGTGGAATGCGTAGGAGGTGGGGGGGGGGGTCTCAAAGTCATATTATGCCCGTGCATTATGTAGGATTAGCAGCAACAAAGGGGGGAAGTAGGGTTAGCAGTACTAAAGGGAAGGAATTTTAATAGTAAGGAGCTGCAGCCGCCAAACCACCAAGTAAAAGACTAAAATATAAACTACATCAATATCATCAATATACTAAATATACTCTCCAATAAGCTGAGCTACTAACAGTACTGTAAGTCATACATTACAATTATGGAACTTTGGAACTGGAACTGAATGGAACTTTCTACAAACAAACTGAGGCACCCCAATGGGCTCCCCCTCTCTCCGGGTGTAGCCAACGTTTTCATGGAGAAATTTGAGACTGACGCCATCCAGACTGCCACTCTACGCCCAACCTTATGGAAGAGGTACATAGATGACACTTTTGCCATCTGGCCACATGGCCGGCCTGCTCTAGACCAATTCCTCGACCACATCAATTCCATACACCCAGCCATCAGATTCACCATGGAAGTCGAAAAAGATGGCAAGCTACCTTTTTTGGATGTCCTAATTAAAAGGAGACCTGATGGTTCAATGAGCCACTCTGTCTACAGGAAAGCTACCCATACGGATGCTTACCTAAAACCGGATTCCCACCACCATCCATCCCAGAAGAAATCCCTCATCAAGACTCTACAGTCTACACCATAGAGCCCAATGCATCTCCGATCAGGAACACATTGCCAGTGAACTCAAGCACGTACGCCAAGCTCTTAAGGCTAATGGTTACTCCGACTACACAATCCGCAAAGCCATCACTCCAACCATCAAGAAGGATCCGGTTGAGGAGCCATTCAAAACCATCACCTTGTAGTGGGTTCGAATTAGGTGCACACACACGCAGCTTGGAGGCAACACTATTTATTAAACGGTAAGTAACAAAACGCTGTACATGAGGTGGTGACCACCTTCCGCAACTCACTAACACTCTGGAACGCGACACAGAATGGACCAGGCAGGCAACGGCCTGCCTGGCCCAGGACGACGACCCATGATGTCTTCACTTCGGAGTACAGTACAACAGCCTCGCTCTGCGTTCACACCATGCTTATATCTGCTTTGGCGTGGCTGGCTCCGCCCCGGCGTGGCTGGCTCTCTTCAGGCCACGCCTTCCTTCCCAGGACACGCCTCACTTCCCCCACCTCTGGGAAGGTCCGGATCCCTCCACCACGTGACCGCCTAGGCACCCCCTTGGGGCCCCCAGCCTTCGTACAGGCCGACACAGTAGTGACCGTTCTATGTCACTACATCACCCCCCCCTGTATAAACACACAGCCGTCCCCGGCTGTAACACAACTGTGAAACATCGGAAAGGTGTGCCTCCGAACCAGCAACATCAATAAATGACCGGCGACCGATAAGAAATACAATCACGTAATATATACAGAATCGACGAGGGTAAAAGGGAACCGCATAGAAAACGGGGAATTAACAACAAATATACATGAAAACTGGCTAACCCACTTACGCTCCAGCACAGCCCCCCCCCCTTGAGAATCACGCATGCACTGACATGTGAGTGTGGCCATTGGAACGACGGCGTAGGCAATGAGCAAGGAGTCTGAGAGGCATGTAGAGCAGCCAGTCTTCAACGAGTCCATGTGGCCGGGCCTGGGGAACCAGAAGCGGCCCAAAGGGCACGGCCCCTCCCCCCAGGAGTCAGAACAGGAGGAGCAGGAGTAGCTGACGCATGCTCCACTCCCCCCCCCAGTCCATAGCCGGTCGGCATAACCGGCGACTCCAAGGTGCCAGGTAGATACTGCCTCCTGTGACGAGAACCAAACCCTCCTGAGGCATCACTCAACGAACACTCGCCTCCGCTCTTTGGACATGACAGTCACCCGTTAGCACCCCCCCGCCTTTCCGACGTGGCGTCACAACCAGTAGCAAGCGTCGGCCATATCGGGGGGAAGAATTTCCATGTTACCACCCCACCGCCTTTCCGACGCGGCGTCACAACCAGTAGCACGCGTCGGCCATATCGGGGGGATTTTAACCCAGTCTCTCTCCAAGACTCGCATCGCAGCATATAGCTGTACCGACCGAGCTGAGACGACCCATCGTTCACTCACTGCACAACATGCACCCTAACAACTGAGGGATACAGTCCCAACGTAACAGGACAACTCCACCTGAACCTTACAAATCTCCAGCCCACTGTTTCAACGCACCTCGGAGTGTCTCACTCTCCGGGCCGTCAGGTCAAGCCATCAGACACAGCATGATGGGACCACACTCTCTGAGCCATGTGAGCACACAGCCCACTAGGCTAGACAAGCCACGGAGTGTCTCACTCTCCGGGCCGTCAGGTCAAGCCATCAGACACAGCATGATGGGACCACACTCTCTGAGCCATGTGAGCGCACAGCCCACTAGGCTAGACAAGCCACGGAGTGTCTCGATCTCCGGGCTGTCAGGTCAAGCTGTCAGACACAGCATGACGGGACCACACTCTCTGAGCCATGTGAGCGCACAGCCCACTAGGCTAGACAAACCACGGAGTGTCTCGATCTCCGGGCTGTCAGGTCAAGCCGTCAGATACAGCATGACGGGACCACAATGTTCGTGTTAGACACGCAACCCTCACTGGGCCATCCTGGTCAGGATCTGCGCCCCAAGATAAGTGACAGCCAGCACCACAATTCCAAATCCCTGGCAGCATGTCACCATCGCAATTTAACACCATCACAACACATACAATTTGAATTATGATCCCCCACAGAACTGATCCAATGCCGAACAGGTACGCACAATTTGTGACGATCCCGAATATTCAATGGTCACAACAATACACCTCACATCCCGTATCCGTACACATCATCTCCGAGACTCGCATTGCAGCATGCAGCTGTACCAACCGAGTGGAGAGAGCAACGCAATTTGACAGCAATTAACGGAAACGCACCCCCGATCGATGTAGAACACAAGGGGCATTCCCGCACAAAAGACATCATCTGTGCAACAACGGACAGGAGCCAACCAGTGAGGTTGAAACACACCGAACCTGTCATTTCAAAAACCCCTTCAAAATTAACCCTGGGACTCAGGGCATTCGAATTTTGAGAGCAAAAAAACTATACACAAACCCCAAGAATCGCCGAATTGATTAATACAGTATATGCAGTATATGACATTCGTACAGTCAATCATTTAGTACAATGTTCCATCCAGTCCCCACATGGCAACACACACAATCAATACTCCAGACAATCCGTACATAGTAAATAATCACAAGCAAGTACCCAACAGTCCATACACTGTTAACAATTCCAAGCAAAGCTCCATACGGTCTGTACCTTGGCAACAATGACGATCAAAGTTTCTTACAGTTACACGTGACAATCACGAGCGAAACTCCATACAGTATACACAATAACAATGGCGATTTCGCAACAAAACGATGTAACAACACGAGTCATTAACACGGCAACCTACAGGATATCAACAGAGCTCGGGACACCCAACAACAAATTAATCATTAACTACACCCAGAAGATACCGATCTCGACGCCGTAATTAACAACAGCACTTGTTACAAGCAGACACCCGCATGGAAGCCACGTCAATTTATCACGCACACAACCGGACGAACACGCTCCGCAAACCAGCGAGTAAAAAAAAAACACCCGCGATCGCACGCAAGATGGGTGAAGTTATTATTATTTTTCTTGGGGACGGGTGCTTGTCATGTCACGACTCGCCTGGCAAACTGTGAATAGCGGAGGGCGGCAAGGTGGAGCACTGGGACGGCCCGAAGAATCTTGCATGGTGAATTTGGCCTGCTCTTGCGAACCCATCCACCCTCTCGCGCTCGAGCAGAAGACGGGGGCGCCACCCGAACGTGTGGAACTCCCCCTCCGCAGGCGTTGATGTCGGCGGGAGCGGCATTTCGGCAGCAGGAGCGGCGTTTTGGCGGGAACAGCGCCCTGACCAGCCGCCGAAATGGCGGGAGCGGCGCTTTGGCGGGAACCGCGCCCCGACCCGCCGCCGAAATGGCGGGAGCGGCGCTTTGGCGGGAACTGTGCCCCAACCAGCCGCCGAAATGGCAGGCCCACCGCGTGGCCCGCATGCCCGGGCCTCCCCCGCCAGCCCCCGCAGCGACGATGGTGTCCTCTCCCCACGGCTCCGTCGCTCCGTTCCCGATGGCGGCGAAGCAGCAGTGCGATGCCAGTCCCGCCGCTCTGCGTGCAGCGCCATCTCTCTCTCTCACCGGGGCTGCCATCCCCGGGGCTGTCCGAAGGATAGTCGTCACACCGTCCCCGTCGTACGAAGACGTCCAGATAAGTTTCATATTTGTTTTTCGTGTGCCCATTTTACTTCCCTAGGATAACACCTAGCAATATTTATTTTTCCACCTTCTGACGCCAAATGTAGTGGGTTCAAATTAGGTGCACACACACGCAGCTTGGAGGCAACACTATTTATTAAACGGTAACATAACGCTGTACATGAGGTGGTGACCACCTTCCTCAACTCACTAACACTCTGGAACGCGACACAGACTGGACCAGGCAGGCAACGGCCTGCCTGGCCCAGGACGACGACCCATGATGTCTTCACTTCGGAGTACAGTACAACAGCCTCGCTCTGCGTTCACACCACGCTTATATCTGCTTTGGTGTGGCTGGCTCCGCCCCGGCGTGGCTGGCTCTCTTCAGGCCACGCCTCCCTTCCCAGGACACGCCTCACTTCCCCCACCTCTGGGAAGGTCCGGATCCCTCCACCACGTGACCCCCCAGGCACCCCCTTGGGGCCCCCAGCCTTCGTACAGGCCGACACAGTAGTGACCGTTCTATGTCACTACAACCTTACCCTACATTGCGGGGGTCACAAAAAAGATCTCCAAAATCCTGAATAAACACAAGATCCAGGTCCGATTCAACACAGTACATAAAATCCGTGATCTGGTCCCGTCTGTAAAAGATGTGGTTCCAGACATACAGTACCCTGGCATCTACAAACTAAGTTGCCTCTGTGGTAGCAGTTACATTGAAGAAAGCAAACGACATGTCTCGGACTGCATCCGTGAACATAAAGCAGACCTGAAACACGGTAGGACAAACACCTCAGCCGTGGCAGATCACTGTTACAATTCAGTGGGCTCACATGACATTGACTTCTCCAAGACAGAGGTTCTCTGCAAGCCATCTGGCTACCATGAGAGATTCGTTCATGAGGCGATCCACATATACAAACACAGAGACAATTTCAACCGAGAAGATGGATTCTGGCTCAGCAATCATTGGAAGGACGTAATAAACCATTTCGGATCTTAACTGATTTTGTTCACGTTTACGGTGACTTTCAGACCGCAGTCCACTCACTGGCATGACTATATATCTTGTATTCTCCACAGGGAATGGAATCTTTGCTCCGCTGCAAGTCTCCTACTACTACTCTTCCATTGACATATTTCGTTGCTTTCCTCTTAGTATAATACATAGTGTAATATTACACTATGTATACATAGTATAATATTACACTATGTATTATTCTAAGGTATAGGGTGGTGTATAGTAATACAGTATATAATTTAATGCTGGGTTTGTCTATGGCAGCATATAGTACGGGGTAGACCCATGTGATGTAAGGGAAAAAAAGTTTAGCTGGAAGCATATTATATTTTTTGCGACATAGAATTGTAATGTATTACTTACTGTTAGTAGTTCAGCTTAGTGGAGAGTATATTTAGTATACTGATGATACTATGTAGTTTATACTTTAGTTTTTTACTTGGTTGTTTAGTTACTGCAGCTACATACTATTAACATTCCTTCCCTTTATTAATGCTACCCCTATCCCCTCCCTTTGATGCTGCTAATCCTGCATAATGCACGGGCATAATGTGACTTTGAAAACCCCCCGCTCACCTCCTACGCATTTCACAAATAGTACTAATCACATTCCTGCATTTCCCATAAATATGCTAAATTCCTCTTGATATGCAAATTATTTTGTCAAGGCGCCCTTCCCCCCTTCCAACTCAGACGCTGTCTCCCCGACAGACCTGGTCTTCACCTGAGGACGGCTGCTTGCGTTGTGGCCGAAATGTCGTGAGAATTATTTTATTATGTTTTATTTTTATTATTTTATTACTTCCCTTCTATGTGACTTTACCGAAAGAACCAAGAAGATGAATCCCTGCATTCACGACAGCTTTAAATCGAAATTTAATTCAATATAACCACGCCCTCTCCCCTTCACCCCTCCCTCAACTCCATTCCCTTCAGCCCTCCGACCACCCCTCCCCCTACTCTACCCCCCTCCAACCCTCACTCCTCCTCCCGCCCCTCCCCCCTACTCCACCCCCCAACCCTCTCGACCCCTCCACCCAACAACCTTGTCAACCCCTCCCCTCCACCACCTTCAACGCCTTCACACTCTACTCTTTGGTTATTTCGGTAAAGTCACGTATAAAGATAAAATAATAAATTAAATAATAGCATACGACGTTTCGATTGCAACACAAGCAATCATCATCGGGTATAAATGAAATAGCAACAAAAATCTAACCAGAAAACTATAGACAGACATATAAGCAGACAGATATCACCAAGATACATAGAGAGAGAGTAACACAGGCACAGAGAGGGAGATCGTCTCTGTGGCGAGGCCTTAAATAGACAGAGGGGGGCGGGAGCGGAGAGAGGGAGGGGTTCGAGAAAAAATGTACATGTCAATGAGTGCGGTGACGCGTGGTCAATTACACAAGCTTGAACATTGGGAAAGAGGGAGAAAGAACACACTAAATTAAATAACCTAGCAAAATATTGAAATGGTATGTAATACAACACAGAGAGTCGGTCAACACACAATTAACGCATAGCCTGGTCGATTACGTATTTCAAAGATTGCTAAGTTAGAATTTAAGTGTGAACATTCCAAAGAGAGACAAAACATAAAACAAGAGGAACGGAGACACACAGACAGAGCAGAACATAAGAACGACAAAAAACGAGTGGAGACAGAAAACAGTACACTAAATACACAGGCAGAGAGAGAAAACAAAAAACCCAGAGAGAGAGAAAAAGATAAACTTGAAACTTCCCCGTAGAAGTGGTTCGATCTTAAATTTGGAGCTTTCGTGACTGCAGGAATTACTCTTTGGTTCTTTCGGTAAAGTCACGTATAAAGATAAAATAATAAATTAAATAATAGCATACGACGTTTCGATTGCAACACAAGCAATCATCATCAGATATAAAATAAATAGCAACAAAAATCTAACCAGAAAACTATAGACAGACATATAAGCAGACAGATATCACAAAGATACACAGAGAGAGAACACGTATCGGCACAAAGAGAGAGGGATCGTCTCTGTGACGAGGCCTTAAATATAGAGAGGGGGCGGGGGCGGAGAGAGGGAGGGGGCAGAGAAAAAATTAGCATGTCAATGAGTGGACAACGACGTGGTACGGTATGCAAGCTTGAAAATTAGGAGAAAGACACACTAAAATTAAATAACCTAGCAAAATATCGAAATGTAATGTATATTTTGCTAGCGACATAACATAGACACACAGGCAGACACAAGCAGAGAGAAAGACATAACATAGACACACAGGCAGACACAAGCAGAGAGAGAGACGTAACATAGACACAGGCAGACACAAGCAAAGAGAGAGACATAATTATTTGGTTCTTTCGGTAAAGTCACGTATAAAGATAAAATAATAAATTAAATAATAGCATACGACGTTTCGATTGCAACACAAGCAATCATCATCAGGTATAAATGAAATAGCAACAAAAATCTAACCAGAAAACTATAGACAGACATATAGTATTTAGTGTACTTTTTTCTGTCTCCACTCGTTTTTTGTCGTTCTCATGTTCTGCTCTGCCTGTGTGTCTCCGTTCCTCTTGTTTTATGTTTTGTTTCTCTTTGGAATTTTCACACTTAAATTCTAACTTAGCAATCTTTGAAATACGTAATCGACCAGGCTATGCGTTAATTGTGTGTTGACCGACTCTCTGTGTTGTATTACATAACATTTCGATATTTTGCTAGGTTATTTAATTTAGTGTGTTCTTTCTCCCTCTCTCCTAATGTTCAAGCTTGCGTAATTGACCACGCGTCGCCGCACTCATTGACATGTTAATTTTTTCTCTAACCCCTCCCTCTCTCCGCCCCCGCCCCCCTCTGTCTATTTAAGGCCTCGCCACAGAGACGATCTCCCTCTCTGTGCCTGTGTTACTCTCTCTCTATGTATCTTGGTGATATCTGTCTGCTTATATGTCTGTCTATAGTTTTCTGGTTAGATTTTTGTTGCTATTTCATTTATACCCGATGATGATTGCTTGTGTTGCAATCGAAACGTCGTATGCTATTATTTAATTTATTATTTTATCTTTATACGTGACTTTACCGAAAGAACCAAAGAGTAATTCCTGCAGTCACGAAAGCTCCAAATTTAAGATCGCCTCCACACTCCCCTCTGACCCCCACCTCCCCCTTTCTGCCGGGTGACGTCACCCCGAATGGTTTAATAACGGGAACGTCACGGCCGCTGATGACGTCATTTGTGATGTTTACGGATTTACGGATGTGATGTCAGGAAAGTGTTTTAAATTATTTGAGGTGTTGTTATATTTGATGAAGGTGTCGTAAAACTCGAGCAACGTTGCGTTAAAACAGCCATAACTTGATGATTAATTTAATGTATCAGTGCACCAAAAATATATTAAAAGTTCACATTCGGTCGGTGACGGCACATCCGGATAAGGATTTTAAAGATGACGGATGTGACGTTTACTGCTTTTAAGTTTTACATTTTAAATGTGTTTAAGTTTTCCTAATTTAAAATTACTATTTTATGCATTGTAAAAACAGATAGTATATTAACTAACATTAACGAACATGCCGGCGAGTCACATCTTTAGCCAGAAACAACGCTTGACGACCATGACGTCACGATCTCTCCGCATTATTCTAAAACATGTTTTTACCCAATTATTACCGATTTCCCTTTAACCTTTGATATATCGAACCTGTATATTTATCAAGAGCTTAAAAAGTAAGAGTTTTTCAAAAACATAAACTTTAACTTCCGGGTTAGTGAAGTTTTCCAGAGCAATGTTCCGAGCCGAAATTAACGGATGGGACGTCACTAAACATTGCAAATAATTATTCGATAACAATTAGTTTAGTGTAAGTAATTTATTAGTACTGCTCTATCGTTCATTCGTGTTTGAGAAAAACAGACATTTGAATACGAGTTACATTTGGTTGTGTTTAAATGTTAAAAAATCCAGTACAGTCCTGAACTCGAGCGCCTGATAGTGTGACGTCACATCCGTCTATGCCCACGCCCGCATCACGTGACTCCCACCCCCCCTCCTGAGGAGGAGGAGGCCAAATTCAGAGGAATTCTCAACGCGACAGTCCGGCCGCGCTGCTTCGTGTGACGAGCAAAGTCCCCGCACCGCTGAGGGAAGCTCGAGCCTCGGGCATCGCACGAAGTCGCTTTCCTCGCAGTTTGGGTGAATTTGTTTATGTTGCTGTTTTAAAAAATCGCGGGAAAAAAGTTCACCGCGTGTGTTGCGTGGGGAGCGGTGGCGCAGTAGTTAGCGCGCCGTGTGTGTTGCGTCGGGAGCGGTGGCGCAGTGGTTAGCGCGCCGTGTGTTGCGTGGGGAGCGGTGGAGCAGTGGTTAGCGCGCCGTGTGTTGCGTGGGGAGCGGTGGCGTAGTGGTTAGCGCACCTCCCCGAGGTCGACTGCCTCAAGTGAGTACCGAGTGTGTAAACTTCGCCACTGGGGAGACGAGGGCAGCTGGGCGGGGTGGTGGTGGCCACCCATCGCTCGTCACAGTGTCTCCCTGTATCTCCTTGCATTGCTTAGGGTCTCAGCGCCTTCCAATGTCTCCCAGTATCTTCCTGTGTCTCAGTGTCTCTAAATACTATCCTGGGGTGTAACTACACCACAGTGACTGAGTGGGAGATTGATGGAGGGGATTGGGTGGGTGAGTAAATGGTGACATCACAACGGCGCTTGTGCCAGGCTAGGTGCCGTGCGGACCTTCATAGATGCTGTTACTCGCTAACAGCACTTGTCCCACCAGTGGGGCTATACGGGGAATTTTTTTTTTCTGTGCTGGACTAAGACTCCGAATTTTCGCATCTCTCCGTGGAAGGGAATGGAGCTGTGGTGACCTCGGCTCACTCACCGCCTCCTCCCCCGCGATGTCACAACACGGCGATTACAACGAGGTGAGGCCACGCAGCCAGGGTCTGTCCACTGCTGGATGAGTTGTTGCTGATGGCATGAAACCATACGACTAGCCTCACGGTGCACCGATCCTGGTACAAGCGCCGTTGTGACATCACCCACTCAAACTCCCTCACCCAATTCCCGTTTTCGCTCACCTACTCATACCTACTCACCCACCCACTCACCTACTCACCCATCCACTCACCCACTCAGTCACTAGGGTGTAGTTACACACCAGGAGTGTAAGTGTTTGGAGACACTGAGCGATACACGAAGATACTGGGAGACACTGACATACATTAGACGATGCTGAGAGACACGGAGACACTGGGAGACAATTTAAGATACTGCGGCAATGATAGATGGAAGGCGATACAGGGAGACACTGGCACAGGAAGAGACAGGTAGATTCTGGGAGACACTGAGAAACGCAACATCATACAGAGGGATACATTGAGGGGCCATGGAGGATACAAGAAGACACTGGGAGACAATGGAATTAAAGGGGGAGACATGTTTACAGGCAGTATCGTACCAGGCAGATATCTGTGAACAGGTTGTAACATATCAGGCAGTTAGGTATTTAGCTTGAAGTCTAAAGATCTTTCATGTTACGAGTTATTCATTGTGTGACAGATAATCACATGAGTGGGTGCAGTTTTTACCATATTAACTCATACTGAGTCGTGACTGTCATTCAATTTGAATAGTCAATGACAAAGATTTTTTTTCTCGTTCTGACCACTGAAGAGTAACTTTTCTATATTGATGGACACCTTGTCCATGTATTTTTCCTTGAGGAGTCAGGACTAAAACTAAACTTTTTGTTTATTTTACCAGGTAAGGTCCACTTCGCTAAATAGCTATTTTTTTCAAAGCGACCTGGCCACAAATGATAGCTCTACGACGTGGCTTATCACGTGGACATTTATAGAAGCCAAATACTCTAAATGCAAGTTGTTTCTAAATACTAAGGAAAAGAATTGAGGATCTGTAGAAAAATACACGGAACCTCAGGGAAAGAGACACACAAACTCCAAATATGCAGGCATCAGGGTTGGGATCAAACCCACAACCTGCATACCAGGCGAGGTAGTGAACATCTCGCTACCAAGGTGCCCCAGAATGTAGTGCAATACACAGACAAGCTGCACCTTACATCAGAAACCTCATACAGTTCAAGCAAAACAACGGATCGCTTCGTTCCACACCCCAAAAACACTCCTCCAACCACCAACTACCAAACAAAACCACGTGCTTGGACAGATCTTTGTCATCTGCAGCACCAAACCTCTTAAACAACTTAACGGCTGCGTAACGCTGTGTGGAAGCTACCTGGTCTGGTTCCCCACACAAAACTTTTGGTGTTCTTGGCCAGTTATGCCTTGCCTTCTATATGCTTGCGATAAATGTCGACCCCCCTAATGGAACATCTTTGCCGGTTAGAAACATTTAGGCTGGCCTGCCAATGATCCCTTCTGGGTTTAACCAGGCTGTATTGTATGAGGAGCTCACAAATCCTTGAAAGATCTGGACACAGTCTTATCGGTGAGCTCCGCAGCCACCTCATGCCCAAACACTTTTGCGTGGCTGGATTAAGGTGGCTAAACGGGCATGGCACGGGCTAGAGAAGAGATGTAAACACGTTCCTTCGGAGGGGGCAGGTAGGAACTTGGTTGGACAGCGCATTTGTGCACGACAGACAGACAAATAATCCCTGGTGGGCAGTGTGGAACCTGTTGTTCCTACCTGTAATATGCATTGTCATATAATACTCCGTAAAGTATTTTTTTATTGGGGGGGAGGGGGTTAATTTATATGCTTCATGTTAACCTAGAAATGGATTAATTTGTTTTGTCTTTTACAAGGAATACATTTGCTTTTTTGGACAAACTGAATCACCCTACGGCTGGGAATGTTGAAAGAAACACGAGGCAAAAAGATCCGCTTTTTTCTTTTCAAGGCTTCCATTTTATGAATGGAGCCACCCTCCCCCAGTTCAATTTTGTGAATGAAACATCGCCCCTCTCATTGGCCCGAGTCGCGGCGGTGCCCCCCCCACCACTAACTCCCCCTCTACCAACCCCAACCCACCACTCCCATTGGTCGGCGAAACCCCGCGAGCTCGATTAATGAAATAATTGTATTCGGCGCCCCCGAGCCAATGGGAGGGCTCTGGTGGGGCGGGGCCTGGTCGGGCGGGGCCGTGGTATGCACGACAGACAAATAATCCCTGGTGGGCAGTATGGAACCTGTTGTTCCTACCTGTATGATCATGGGACCTCTCCAGTATCAACAAATAAGAATGGGTTTTACTCTTTCTGGCAATTAAACAGGTGTTAAGATGTTTAAACACCAACTGAAACCTTTTGCAAGGAATCATGTCTGCATTAACCACATATGCATTGTCTTTTAAACTGATTGGTCCACACCAGAGACAACTTTCTTTAGAGACTAGTCTCAAACAGTGTTAGACTAGAGGATGCCAAAATACGAACAGTACAAAGACTGCACTATAAGGACATTGAGAGCTTGGGGTGAGCAACTACATCATGGGACCGTTGAATGCATATCCTACCAGAGTATGTTTTTTGTTTTCATGTTCACCACACGTATGTGTGGTTATTGCAGACATGATTCTTTGCAAAAGGTTTCAGTTTGGTGTTTTAACATCTTTACACCTGTTTTATTACCAAAAAGGGTAAAACATATTCATATATATGGAATGATGTTATAAAGAGGATATAGAGCTGAGAGGACTTGCTGATGACCGGTACCAATAGTGTCAAGATTGGCCTCTGGAGGAGGCTCATGAAGGATCCTGCTGGTCAGTTGGAGGCAGTTGCCCTCCATTAACAGAGGAGGGCAGAGGAGCAACACTCACAACAACAAGCAGAGCGCCGGGTGGCTAAAAGACAGCAAGTTGGCACAGTAGGGGACACAGTTGTTGCATCTTCTAGTTATCTCAGTCAACCCATGGCACCCCTGGATTTGTTGCATGATCTCCTACCAGTGAGCGGTCGACACTTCACGTGGCCTTAAAGTGCATATATCCTTGCACAGGCACCGCGGTGACGCCACCACCACTTAGTGGCGAATGGCGGTTGTCTCTGGGAGTCTGTGTGGGGAGAGGTGGTGCAGGGGATAGCGCTGCACTGCGCTGCAGTTACCGCTCTCGAGCAACAGTGCCAGCAGATATCCGAACCAGTTCTGGGGCTTCCCTAGGTCTACAACCTCACATGAGTGCCTGGTGCAGTGTGTAAACATCACCACTTGGGATACTAAGGCAGGCGGGATGAGTGCTCAGCCACTACTTCGTGTGCGGTGCCAGCCTACATCAGTGCTCCATAACTGCACTTACCCCAACATCGTCTTTCAGGCTACATGGGGAAGTGTTGTGTGTGTTTGTGCGAATCTCATTTGGGTCGCCAGGTTCGTAGTGCAGTCAGCTGTGCCACCGCTCTCAACTCACCCACTCACAAAAGTCACTTTTGCACTCATGTTCATTTAATTCACCTTACACTGTACTATGAAGAAGGGCCAAGGGTCATTGCCTGAAACGTCGCTTGTTATACATTTGTTAATTTCAAGGCCACGAATGTATTACAGTTTTGTTTGTTGTGTTTGTGCACCACTGGCAACGCATCAAGTAATTAGTTTTGAGGCTACCTGGGTGATATTTGTTTTGTGATAGGAGGAGGAGGAGCTGGTGACTCGGAGACCAGAGACAACATCAATCAAGTCTCATTATACAGTCTTCGTCACAACGGTTATACACGTGAGTGTCTGTGCGCACGTCTACATGTGCAACGGTTGTCTCTCTCCCCGTCTCTTGCCGTGTCTCTGGCTTTCCTGTGTCTCTCGCTCTCCTGTGCCTTTCTCCCCTGTCTCACTCTCTCCCCGTGTCTCTCTTGCTCTCCTCGTGTCTCGCTATCCCCGTGTATCTCTCCCCATGTGTTCCCATATCTCTCTCTCCATGTCTCTCGCTCTACCTGTGTATCGCTCTCCCCATGGCTCTCCCCGTGTCTCTCGCTCTCTTTCCATGTCTCTCTCCCCATGTCTCTTGCTCCCCATGTCTCACTCTCCCCATGTCTCACTCTCTCCCCGTGTCTCTCTTTCTCCCCGTGTCTATCACTCCCTGCCATTGCTCCTGAGTTGACGGGGGCCATGGTTTAAGTGTTCACCTTTTGTGATCAAACCCCCACTGGAAGTGCAGCGCTCACCACTTGCTTTAGCCACATCTCCTCCGCCTCGTCTGTGCCTATGCCAGGCTGTGGCACAGACGCGGGTATCTCTCCCTTATCCTCTGTCATCGGCCATCGTCGCTTGCGCACCACCTATAGACGCTAGCGCGGAGCAGGGAGAATGGATTCATGGCTCTGCTGCGCCTTCCGTCTCAGCCGGATTCACTGTACGTTTCCGCGATGGCGCCAGGCGATGTGAACGCTGTTTCGGGCGGTGGACGCTCCGGCTCTGAGTCTCTCGTCGGCCCCTTTGGTGCCATCGTGCCGAGCGTGAAAATCCCGCTTCTCTCGAACTGCGTTGATGGGGCCTGTCTGCCACGGGCTCTTTCCCACGTCTTGGACGTTCACCATCGGACCCGAATATCGAACGTCGATGTCCACCGTCGAAGAAAGGGACCACGTTTCTCTCACCCAGTGATGAAAAACGCTGTCTCGCAGCACCAGGAAATACCGATCGCCGCTAGCAGAGCAAAAAAACTTGACACCTTCGTCAATCACAGCACTGCGTCCTTTAGAGGACTTGTAAACAACAGGTGACGTTTTGGGCAGTGGGACCACCTTCATAGCTGATCACCAGTTGCGCTCATACCTCAGATCGCATGACATCTCCCTACTATGCGATGGAACCTGCTATCTCAAGACGATACGTCTGTACAGACAGGATCCTGAGCGGTTGAGAACCATTTGGGTTCTGTTCTTGCACCTGGCTGTACGTTCAAAAGCTGGATGCCAATGATGGGCTCTGCTAGCTGATCCTCCTCCGTTTAGTACAGGTGACCCCCGACTTACGACGGCTCGACTTGCAACCCTCTGCTTTAACGACCTTTCTTATAGTAAGTAAGACACCCACAGTAACAACTACAAATCATATCTATGACCGCCTAATGACTGCTACCGATGGCGAGTCGATTTGCTACTTGGCTGTTCTGCCGTATGGGTATGTACAGTATAGTCCGACAGTCTGCTACTGTGCATAGAGCAAACGCATCTCCTACGCAACGCTCTTTACTTTTTAGTAATTTTTCTTAAAATGTAAAAAAATTGCCTTTCGCTATGTCTGAGAAGAGGATATCTGATGGACATGCAGATTTTTCTTTTTTAATTTTACTTAATAAATGTTTGGAAAAGGTATGTTCAGTTACAATAAAGGAGTTATTTATCTTGGTAAATTTTTATGGTATGTAATGGGTTCCTAAGAATGGAACCCAATTTACAACAATGCACCTATGGGAAATATGGGTTCGACTTACGACGGGTTCGACTTGTGACCATCGTCCAGGAACCAATTAGATCGTAGGGGTTGCCTGTAGTGCAGACTACAGTCGGTTTACTTATCTGGTCCATAGTTTGGGTTGCATGGCCACAACCACACTACTGTGGCTTGTCTCTGATTTTCCTGTTGATTTTCAGATGCAGTTGATGGTTGCGCCAGTGTCTTTTGAGGATTGTCAGAGCCAGGTGATCCTATTTTTTTTCCCAGACAACAGAGGAGGAAACGTGGATTATCATCAGGAAGCTGGCCAGACGTGCAGCCAATGGAGACAAGGAGGTCACCTCGGCTGTTGATGTCATCAGGCAAAGAGTCTGGTGCTCACTGTTGTGTGTGCGACATGGCAGAATGTCGAGTGTTGACAAATCTGAGCGAAAGCCAGGGCCGATCATGAAACGTTCTCTCTGATGAAGCTGAAGAAGACCAAGCAGCACAACAACCACTACTCCTCCTTCAAAGCCACTTCAGCTTCCTGCAGAATAAATGTGGTCCATCCACTGTCATGGTGGTCAAGGAAGACGGCTCCCCCTGCAGCTGTTCTGAAGAGCTTTGGGAAAGAGATGGACGGAGGGTTTGTTACCTTGCCCTTGAGAATTATTGAACGGATCCATGTGTGGAGCTTCCGTAATGTGGCAGTCCGTGTGTCCCAGTCCCTGGGACAGAGACTAACCGAACTGCCGGGTCACATCTCGCAAGAACCAGAGATGAGACGCTGGCCAACCGCGACTTACAGCTCTGTGTCTGGGCCAGGTGCCATCCATGGCGTCGCCATAGTCCACTCACCCTGGTGGACACAATGGTCAACATCCGATGATTGACTCTCTCTTCATGTCTCTCTCTCTGTATCTCCAGCTGGCCGCTGTCTGTCTCCTTCTCTGGGCGTCTCTGTCTCCGTTGGCCTCCGAGCTCCGAGTCACTCGCTGGATCGCGTTTGGGCGGATCGCTCTCTATCTGATCCACTCCGTCTCTGCGTGGAACGTCCATTGCTCACTCAGCTGGGCACGCGCTCAAGGGCACTTGAGATGGGAGAGGAAGACACGGAGACACAGAGACACGGCCATGATGATCTTCAACATAGGTGAGACACAGAGACATGGGGAGATAGACACTGCCTTTACGATCCTCAACGCGGGTGGGATTCCATGTCTCTCCCCATGTCTTGCTTTATCTATATCTCTATCGTTCTCCCTGTGTGTTTCTCTCTTTCACTCTGTGTTGTAACTTACTGACCTGCCCCTACTGGAAATATATGAAAAAGGGCTTTTTAGCACATTGCATTCCTCCAATCTAAGTAAGGTTCTGATCCTGTCTCTCTCCAGTTGTCTCTATTTCTCTCCCTGGGTCTGTCACCCTATGTACATCTCTCCCTTTCATGGGAAGAGTAAAGATGGAGTGGAACAATTTTTATGGAGATATTGCCTGATGTTTAAGGGAATTGAGGGGCTAGACAGTAAAAGGATATGGCGCCACAACAGGCAACTACAGGGATGAGACTCCCGACTCGTAAAGCTGAATTGGAATGCTCACAGCACCACTGAGTGGACAGGTTCCTGAACTTCTGCAGCTCATGCGTGTGACTAGTTGTTAACTACCTCGCTTGATATACAGCAGGTCGTGGGTTCCATCCCGACCCTGACACCTGTATATTTAGAGTTTGCATGTTCTCCTCCTGGTCGTGTGAAATTTTATCCGGGTCCTCTGGCTTTTCCCTCCACATTTAGAAACACTATAATTTTGGCGGCCTATGGCCGCCTTATTCTACCTCCTACGGAGGTTGTGTGGGTATATACGCCTCAAAAATATATTTTGGGGGGTGGGGGGGTGAAACTTTTTTTTGGAGGGGGGTCGACAATTTTTGTAAACCTGTTGAATCAATCTTGATTTGGATCCACTTTTTACTCCCATATCTGGGGGGGAAGTCTACTTTCTGTAACTTTTTGGTTGAGGCCATCTGAAAGGCTCTGCAATTTAGTTGATGGACAATAAATTAGGCTGCTATCAATTTCCATGTAATAAGCCACTTCATTGAGCTATCATTTGTAGCCAGTTTGATTCTGATAAAGGGCTAAATAGCTCAGTGAGCCTTACCTGGTAAAATAAAAATAGTTTTTAGACGGTGTGATCAAGAGAAGGGAGTTGAATGGACGTTTTAAGGGAGTTAATGGAGGTGAAGGGCAGATAAAAGGGGTGGTAGTGCTATTAAGAGGCAGTTGAGCCTGGGAAGAAGAGAGAGCGGCTGGGTTGAGAGCTCTATATAAAGTTATATAATAATATGCGTCAGTGAGAGTAGACATGCTACCGATTATTCCAAGCGTGGAGCAGTGTATTTTATTTCTAGATTTGAAGCTTTCGTGACTGCAAGGATTCATATTCTTAGGTTTTTTCGTTAAAGTCACGTAGGTAAAAAAATTTAAATTTATAAAAGTAAAATAAAATAAAAATCACAACGTTTCGGAGGCAACACAAGCTTCCGTCTTCAGGTGGAACTGTCACAGCCACGACAGCTGTATCAAGTAAATGAGAGATTACAAGAGCTACCACTCCGTATATATAATGGTTGAAGAGGGGAAGGGCCAAGTACGGCACACTTTTTATTAATATGGTAAGGTGAGGCTTAAGACTAAGAATAGACTGCATAACAAAAGGCTGAGCCTTTGATATGGAGAGGTACGGTTTGTGACTACGCCTAGCCTACATAACAAAGGTGTGAAAAAAGAAAAAACTAAACCTGGTAAAACAAGCCTAGCTGTCTATCAATAACCTGTAATAGTTGTCTGTCAAATAAGATGGTCCAAATAAGTGTAGTTAAATCTTTTTTGCATGGTTAATCACATCTTTCCAATGATTACTCAGTTTGTAACCATCATCACGGTTTAAGTTATGTCTGTGTTTGTTTATTTGTATGGCTTCGTGTACAAACCTTTGATGGTAGCCAGGAGGTTTGCAGAGCACCTTGGTCTCGGAAAAGACAATTTGGCTGTGTCGGGTGTTGGCGGGTTTGATGACATGTTTATATATTTATACAATATAACCCAAAAAAAAACTGTTATGGATAACTCGCTTATATTTCACAAATCACGCATTTGTTCAATTGAGAGATCAGACGTGCAGAGCCAGGGCTCAAAGTATCTCGTATGCCAACCTGACCAGTAGAGCCTGACCAGCAGGTAAGCTGTTGCTTTAAGATGGATGGTACTTGTGTAGGGACGTTGTGGAATGCCTCTTGATTTATTTTTCTACTATTTATTGCTCATCTTGGTACACGAGCACTCAAAGGGACAGTGAATTGCTAATTGGCTAAATCACTGAGTCCTTCACAAAGGGATGCTGTGGCTGGTGCAGCCACAGAGAACAGCTGCTCAGCCAGGACAGTACTGGTTGTGGGAGTAGTGATAAGCAGAATGTTAGATGTGCTACATAGGATGCAGCAGTTTGCTGTGGTTAGTGGGGTGAGAAGGGTGGAGCGGTATGAAATGGAGATCTTGAATAAGAGCTCTGTGGCAGAGGATGGTGATTGTATTGGATCCATGATTTGATGGGGAGCCAGTGCTGAGCTTTTAAGTGAAGCCATGGAAGTCATGGCCGCATCTGATTTGCAGGGCAGCATGAGACAGGTGGTTTTGAAGCTGATTTACTTCGTCACAAAGTGTTTATTTTTCTGTTGTCTCAGAGTAAGGATGGCATTGCAGTATAATCAAGGAGAGTGCTGATAATGCAACAAGCCAGAGTGTTTGCTGTGGCTGAGGGCAGCATTGGGCGGATGTACCATGAGGCTCTGAGGTGGTCATTCTATATCTTTGCTGTGTTGGGTACGTGGTTTTCGAGTGAAAATGAGGAGTTTCAAGGTTATACCGACGATTTTCAAGTAATTTAAGAGACCGATGGTGGAGCCATCGATGGTTGATTTTGAGGGAGCGACACCATAATGAGCCACAGTCTGTTGCCTAGAACAAGGGCTACATACTTTTGAGGGTTTAATAGAAAGTAATTTGACCTTAACCAGCGCAGTAAGTTGGAGGTACAATTGGCAAGGTTGAGTGGACCCTGATCGGAGTTTGTAGTGGAGTGGAATGGATCGTCAACAGCGTAGGTGTGATAGCTTATCCCGTGACTATCAATGTGGTGGCCGTTTGGGGAGATGTAGAACAATAAATGTGAAGGACCCAGGACAGAGCCCTGAGGGATGCCGGCAGTAGGTGTCGTGACTGTGTTGAGGACTTTTAAACACTGAGAGCTGTGCATTCAATGAAACTCTTGTGGTTTAAAGTGACAATTGTCAGTTATGTTGAGGCTGATTAGGGAAATCTTTGAGGCTGATTAGGGAAATCTTTGAGGCTGAGATGTCATTGATCTTGACGAGTGCAGTCCTGGTAGGTGGTGTGGGCTGGGCAGTAGGCAGACTTTTGAAATAGATGATGCCCATCTATAAATGTCTCCATGGCCTTGCCCCACCTCATCTCGCCTCTCTCATCTCCTTGTCACTCCTCCCTGTGCCCAATCCTAGTTTCTGTCTTCCCTCCTTGCACTCCTCCACTGGAATCAACTTCCCTTGTTCATTAAAGATTCCCCCTCCTTCATCTCCTGTTCTTTTTTTTATTGAGGCAATGCGCTTGCCCATTACATCATTGCATCATGTTGTGTCGCGTGTTCGAACCTTCGACACGAGCTAAACTGGTTATAGAAATCAGGGGGTAGAAAGATGGGGAGCAGGTCCGCTGCCCCAAACAAGACGGGGTGCCACTGGGGAGAGGGGTAAAGGAAGTATTTAAGTAAGGGAGAGGGGGTGAAAAGGGAAGGAACCAAAGCGCCGAAATAAAAAGAGGTGCCGAGACAGTGATCCTATTGTTCCTCCACCCATCCGAGTCCGTCTCCCGTCTAATACATAGGGGTTGTACTTTTTATCATCTGCCCCTGTCTCCCAACCCGCCATCCGGCTAACTTGTTTTAGATGTTGTATAAGAGGGGACCATCTGGCCTCAAATTCCCCCTCCTTGCCCTGAGTCTTATGACTTCTTAGGTGCTCCATACCCACATGTGCTAGGAGCATACTGTACCACTGCTTCCATGTGGGTGGTTCTTCCAATTAACCGGAATCTCATTCTGTTCCTCTAACGCCTCACCTCTTCTCTAGTGCCTATTAACTTCATTCCCTTCACCACTACACTTATTTCTGTACCTCCCATAGCCTCTTGTCATCCCTTAGTACCCTCTATCGCAGTCACTCATTCCTCAATCCTTGCACACTCCTGTGATCCTAAAAAAATATATTCTGTCATTTTTTTTTATTATGACAAGCGCCTTCAGTGAAGGCGCTCTATGTAAGTATAAATAAGATAAGATAAATGTTGGGGGATGAGGTGATGTGATCTTAGATTCTGACAAAGGATAGGCGTTCCAGGAATTTGGAGATGGTTGATCAGTCGGTAATGAGTCTCTAATTTTTATGGTCTTTGTGGTCAGACCTTTTTGTAGAAGTATCACTTGGCTCAATTTAAGTGATGGAGGCCAAAGACTGGACTGGAAAGAGGGGTTACCAACATGAGAAACCATTCTTGCAAGTTCACCAGTGCAGTGCTTGAAATCACTATCTGGTAGGAGATCCATGGGAGACTAATTGTGGACCTTTGGATCCGGATGAGGCCCTCTTTGGAGTGGAACATCTTTGAGGAGAGAGTGGAACGAGTGGCGACAGAAGGATTGGCCGTGGGTGATCACGATAGGTCGAGAGAGATGCCCTGGTGGTGAAATCGATGCAGGTGAATTTGTCATTTAATATGTACAGTGAGGGGAAAAGTATTTGATCCCCTGCTGATTTTGTACTTTGCCCACTGACAAAGAAATTATCAGTCTATAATTTTAATGGTAGGTTTATTTGAACAGTGAGAGACAGAATAATAACAACAAAATCCAGAAAAACGCATGTCAAAAATGTTATAAATTTATTTGCATTTTCATGAGGGAAATAAGTATTTGACCCCCTCTCAATCAGAAAGATTTCTGGCTCCCAGGTGTCCTTTATACAGGTAACGAGCTGAGATTAGGAGCACACTCTTAAAGTGAGTGCTCCTAATCTCAGCTTGTTACCTGCAGAGAGTCGGAGACAGAGACATGGCCATTATAATCTTCAACACAGATTAGAGGAGATAGAGAAATAGCGATAGACACACAGATATTAATTATATTGTTGATTTTTTAGGTAACGCTCTTCTGCTGACAATCTGTGCAACGGAGAAGCAAGTAGAAGACCCGGAGACATGGGGGGGAATTGGAGGAGAGAGATTTTGGCTCTGGATGTGGGTCGGGATTATTTGTGCAGAATTCCTCCTCCTTTCTCCGTGTCTCATCGCATATGTGGGTGAGTGATACGCAGGGAGACACGGGGAGAGAAAAAAAATGGGGAAACAGGGAGAGAAATACCGACACGGGGAGAGACATTGGGAGAGAGGGAGAGACATTGGGAGAGAGGGAGAGACATTGGGAGAGAGGGAGAGACATTGGGAGAGAAGGAGAGACATGGGGAGAGAGAATCGCAGACCTGGGGAGAGCGGGAGACACACGGGGGGAGAGACAGAGGGCAGTTGTTGTTTGATATTGTTTAAGCTTGTTTATCCAGAACAGTCTCAAGACTGACTCAGGAGGGTCCTGCCATGTATTCACAGTCAGGCGCGACGCTGCTGCTGTGTGTGATCCAAATTGAGTAATTGGGTGTGGTTTGGCGAATACGAGTGCCACTGTGTGTGTTTAGCTATGAAAGGAGGAAACTATAAAACCCGGAGGAAACCCATTCAGAACATTCACTCGCTCATACGATCACTGTCACTCACTGCAGAACAGGGGGATAACACACAAACTCCACCAGAGGTATCCGAGTCGGGAATTGAACCGAGGAAATTCTTGTTGTGAGGCGTCAGTCTTACCACTGTGCCACCTGCAGCCCACCAAGAGACAGGGAGATAGAGAGAGAGAGGGAGGGACACAAATAGGGACATGGAGAGAGGGAGACTAGGGGAGAGAAAAGGTGAGGGAGACATTGGGAGAGAGAGGAACACAGAGACATAGAAGAGAGACAGGGAGAGAGAGACACAGATGTGGAGAGAAGGAGATGATGATGCTGATGATGTTGTCAGTGCGAGTTGTCAGATTCAACAAATCGACCCCACAATCCGACATCATCGAGAAAGGAACGGCGTCCTCCACAGCCGGCACCACCAAGTGAGATTGTCTGCCCTCTCTAAGTGTGTTTGTGTGTATATCACCGACTTCCAAAAACACCCCACCTTCTTGCTGTTGATTGTCGTCAGTAACAATGGTGGCTGCGATCAATGCCATTTGCTATGCACTTGTAAATATAGATTGAAAACTAATTTCTTTAGAACTGCTTTTTGTGTTGAGTTTGTCCTTCCCTTGAACCTCTGATAAGCACGGTTGGCTACATACGGTGCAAAGGAAGTTCAATATTAATCATAGATATGTACATCAACGTCTATGGGAGTTGGCACTGGGGATTTCAATCCCGCATTTACAACGCCGAAGTGAGCACTTGGGCGCCATGTGGGATTATACCTAAAGTAATTATACAGTAACCGTGAGGTATACTGCATTTAATTATATTCTTTGGGTCTTTTGGTAAAGCCACGTAGATAGAAAAATAATAATAAAATATGACGACGTTTTGATCGCAACACAAGCAATCGTCATCCGGTGAAAAAATAGCGGGAAAGCTACTGTGGGAGGAAAAAATAATAATAGCGGGAGCGCTGCTGAGGCAGGGTGTTATAAAGGTTTGAGATGGGTGTAGCCCAAGGGTCATAAGCGAAGTGGGCAAGGCTAGAGATGAATTCTGCATGTAAATGTAAGATCGGAGGGCTGAGCTCCTCCATGACGATGAAGCTGTGGAGGTGAGATATTAGCATGTCAATGTAAGAAAGACGAAGCGGAGGTGGCCAATGTATTGTGAGAAATTAGCATGTCAATGTAGGAAAACCGTAAACCAACACCACATCGAGGCCAACGAGCAACGGTGGTTGTGTTAGTGAGACATTTAGCCTGTTAATGTAATGACATTTAACCTGGTAATATAACTCGGAGAGTCGAAAATAACTGCTAACATCGGCAAGTAGGATGGAAACATCACAGCCAGTTATGACTTTACCTGGTTAATAACGTCCTTCCAATGATTGCTCAGTTTGTACCCATCTTCTTGGTTGAAATTGTGTCCGTGTTTATATATTTGGATGGCTTCATGAACGAATCTTTGCTCTTAGTCAGTGGGTTTGCAGAGTACCTTCGTCTTGGAAAAAATAATTTATTGTGTCCCCCACAGCGTTAAAGCATGTTCACGAACACGGTCCGAGACGTATCGCTTAGTTTCCCCAATGTAACTACTGCCGCAGACATAGCTTAGTTTGTAGACACCGGGGTATTGCTTGTCAGGGATCACATCCTTCACAGATGGGATGAGATCACGAATTTTATGTACTGTGTTGAATCGAACCTGGTTCAGCAGTTCCACTGCTGGATTATATTTTTTCCGCCTGAGGACAACCGCTTGTGTTGCGATTGAAACGTCGTGATTTATTTATTTTATACCTACGTGACTTTACCGAAAGAACCAAAGAGTATGGATTCTTGCAGTCTCGAAAGCTTCAAATCAAGATTGGATCTTGTGTTTGCTCATGATTTTGGAAATAGTTTTGGTTACCCCTGCTATGTGTGGCAAGGTGATGGTTTTTATTGGGTCCTCAGACGGTTCTTTCCCAACGGTTGGGGTGATAGCTTTACGAATTGTGTAGTCTGAATGCATTTAATTATTTCTATCGTGCACGTAAAGGAGAATAAAACTTGAATAAAAACACCACGATAGAAGGAAAGGGCACAAGAAGACTAAATAGATGGCAAGAGATGTATGTCATAAAGTATGGTGTTTTTCTGGAGGCTCTATGTACGTAAAATATCTATATTTTTACTTTAGCTGGTAAATAAACATCTGCAGCTCTCTCCCAGATGTAGAAAAAAGAGTGAGGCTAATGAGTAGTGGTCAGGGGAAGTAAGACGGGTGGAGCATCACGTTCCATGGCCCTGACGGGAATCGGCTCCAACCGTTGAGCCGATCTGCCCACTGACCATCGGCTTATCATCTCTAAGATACGCCTGCCATTCCTCCACTGCTGTGATGGGCGTCCACCTAGGACCCCATTCAAACCCATAGTGGCCTGGTCTCGACTCGCTAATGAGAGTTGCAAGCAAGAATTGTATCATCACTTCGAGGTAGGGTTGTCATCGTACACCCCTCCTGATTCTGAGGGGAAATGGGTGAGGCTCAGGACTATGGCTGCGTTTGGTACACAGTCCAGACCTCCTCCATAGACCCTTGCTCATAGAGGAAGTGTTCTCCAGATAGCTGAGAGTAAGCCCACTCCCACGGTGTACAACATCCTACCATGGAGAATAAGGAGGCTTACAGCAGCCTTCAGAGGGTCAGGATAGTTGTGTGGCGTTGCAAGGATGACTGGTGGTTGTGGGTTGAAGCTGAGGAGATGGAAACTGCGTCAGCACTTTGCGATCACAATTGACTCTTGAATTCCATCAAAAGAGTAACTTGAAGAGCCATGCCTTTCACCATCCTTTAAGGAAAGCATGGTGATCTGATCTCCAAACCCCAGGTGTTTTCTGAGCATTTTCATGCAGGTCTGTGTATGTGATAGATCTCATAGTCTGTAGATCTCTGTGTATCTTTAACTATTGCAATATACAGTATCTCTAACAATCCCTATGTGTGTCTTTGCAGGTCTATGGGTGTGAGGGAGCTCGTTGAGTACCAGGGTGATGTCATTGAGCACCTGGTGGCCCAGAATCACTGCCTCAGCCAGAGGCTCCTCCTCCTCCACACCAATCACTAGCGGCAATGCACAGCCACATGCAACGTTTTGGGCAATGGATCTACTTCGGGGCACATTTACTCACCCACTCGGTCACTCAATCACACCATCTCGGTTACTCACCCACAAACCCACACACACTCAGTCACTCACACTCTCGCACAACTGCCATTTGCCACTAAGTGGCGGTGACATCACCACGGCTCTTGTGCCAGGCAAGTTGCACTTTGAGGCCATGTGAACTGTCAAAGGCTTGCTGGCAGGAGGTCAAGGGACAGACCCAGGTGCCATGGGGTGACTGACTGAGATGACTGGCAGATATACCAACTGTGCCAACTTTTGTGTTTTAGCCGTCTGGAACACACCCACTCAGTCACTCACACACTCACCCACGCACAAGCCCACAGTCAATCACCCACACCTACTCGCCCAGTCTCTCACCAACACACCCACTCTCAATAATATATAATAGGCAAGGTTTTGGGCAATGGCCCTTCTTCAGGGCACAACCACATACGGTATTATATATTTTCCCTTTGAGTGGGTGTGACTGATTGGCTTTGTGATTGGGTGAGTGAGTGACAGTGGCCGTGTGAGTAAACGAGTGTGTGAGATGGTGAGTGGTAGTGTAGCGGTTAGCGCGCTGCGATACGAACCCGATGACCCTAGCTCGATTCCCGCTCATGGCCAAGACCAGTGGCGATTATATGAACTGGTCCTGGGCCTCCCTAAGGTCGCCTTAGCCTCATGAGTACCTGGTGCAATATGTAAACATTGCCAATGGGGAGGCAAAGGCGGCCGGGCGTGGTGCTGGCCACCCACCCCCTCGTGTGCCGTGCTGGCCTTCATAGGTGGTGCTTGCTAACAGCACTTGCCCTAACTGTTAGGCTTTATGTCGGTATTTGTCTTTGTGTGACCCATTACCCTAAAATATTAATTATTGATATCAATAAATATTAATGATAAATGTATATTGACATTGAATGCAGAGTAGAATGGGAACCTGAATTGAATATTGGTCATTGCTGAGAACACAAATTACTGAAATAAATAAATATTTATCATTACTGCAATCCCTGAATGTGAATCATGCTATTGAATCCTGAAAATTAATTGCTGAAATCAATGAATATTGACATTATTGATTCCTGATTAATTATTACCGAGATAACTGAATGTTGATCATGATATTGATTACTGACAAATATTGGTCACGGATCAATATATGATGATCATGATATTGATCAGAAGATGAATCCGTGAGATAAATGAAACAATGGGAGTGGTTGTGGCCCTGTGCCCATGGAGAGCAGTGGTGTAGCAAACCGCGCTGCACCCGAGTTCGATTCCTGCTCACGCCCAACACCAGTGGCGATTATCTGAACCAGGCCTGGACCTCTCCTAGATAGACTTTGCCACGAATGAGTACCTGGTGCACTGCGTAAAGCATCGTCACTAGGGAGACAAAGGTGGTCGGGTGTGGTGCTGGCCATCCACCCCCTTGTGTACCGTGCTGGCCTTCATGGGTGCTCGTTAACAGCACTTTCCCCAACAGTATGTTGAGGCTATAGGGGGCCCTTTGTTTTTCGTGCTCTGCTGTTTGAAATGCACACTGTAGCAGTACTCTGCCGAGTGTTCACCGAGGTGGCTTGTGTTCGCTGACAAGTGCTCACCGCTGTATTAAGAGTTCACTGTGGTGTCAGGTGAATGGTTAATCAACCAGCTAGAAACAATACAGTCAAAGCCATGGTGCAAGGCCTTCACTGCATTGTTAGTGGCTCAGGCCTGTGCCGTTGGCTGTCGATGGCCACGCCCCGTTCCGTGCGTACAACCCGACTATCAGGTGTGTGTGGAGGTGCGAGTTCGTGTAGAGGCTAGGAGTGTGTGTGGAGGTACGGGTTTGTGTAGGGGCTAGAGGTGTGTATGTGTGGGGAATACCCTACTTGGCCAATAGCCCGATGAATGGAGTCCTGTTCTGAGAGTGCATTCGGGTTTGCGATGGAACTTTAGGTCCGTGCGGGTTTTGTATTTTCAAGCATGGGATTTGTGTTTCTGGGGACGTGGCATTGATTGCCACAACCACACCTCCCATAACTTGGTGAGAGCCGCAATACATCGCTTTAACCCCTAAATCCGTCTCTGCCCTGCTTTGTTGTGCCTGCCATACACCCTGCTCCATACTTCACTCTGGAGGACTGTTCTGTAATGTGATACCAAATTTTTATCGCAGGTATTGCTCATGTTAATGGGTACTGATTAGGATATTGATTACTAAGACGAGTTTGGTAATGTGATCAATAGATTTTAATTGTGATATTAAATACTAAAAAGAGTGATCACTGAGAGTCATGAACATTTATATTATGTATTACTGAGAATATGTTGATTACTGAAATAATTGAATATTGATCATGATATTGAATCCTGGAGATTAATTGCTGAGATAAATGTGTTTTCATCATGCGTTCGGTCCTGGAAAGGACCGTTGGCGTGGCTGTTAGTCTTGCTCTAGAGGTTAATGTTCAGTTGCCGCATTGATAGCATTCGTCGTGATTTCTCACTTAGAGTGAACCGCGTGAAGGCTGCCATCTTCCACTTCATCCAATAATCTGCAGCCATTGATTTGGAGTAATTATCAGCAGGCCAATTCATTACAGAGTTCTGTACTGAACTAGCACCCATATCTACTAGTGGGTCACTGCTAATAATATCTGGCAGTTCACAAATATTGGTTCCAGCGAACCTTGACTGCTGATGAGACACTGTCGAGGCCTATCCAGGGTGTTGCTTGTGTTGAATCAATGCTGCTGATGAGATGCACTTTCAGAAGGTTGTGCGTCTGATGTAATGAGTATAGCCCAGGGGTCGGCAACCAAAATAGCAAGAAGAGCCATTTCTTTCCAATTCGGTACAAAATTCAGTATTTCAAGAGCCGCAATGCATCTGAGTACATACTGTACATACGTACATATCGTCAAGAAGCAGCCCGTAAAGAGCCGCATGCGGCTCCGGAGCCGTAGGTTGCCGACCCCTGGTATAGCCACTGGTATTATTTGGAGAGATGGCTATGTGGAGGCTGTTCTGCTCTATTGTTTTGTTTCGTGTAATGCAGCATCTGTAGTGCGTTTGTCTACAAGAAGGCATCACGTGACTACCTTAATAACCCGCAACCCTACTCTAAGCCTTATAACCCTAACTTATAACCCTATCTGAACAATAAACCCCACCCTAACCCGAAAACCATAACTCTAAAACCATAAGCGTTTGTACACGCTCTGCAGAAGGGACAGTGCCCAAATCAGCTACAGTATTATATATTTGCCCTTGTACTGCCACACACAAACACAAGCCAGGACGCTACACACACGAGCCAAGGCACATTTCACCAACCCAGGCAGCACTCAACAATACAACATTATTGCGACTCCTCATGGATGTATTTAATAAAGTTTATAATACCAACGATGATAATGATCGAATTATGAATTGGATTAATCCTAACTCTTAACAGGGTGGCCTTGGGACTCGCCACGTGGAAGGCTTCATCCATTGGCTACACCAGGCCCCCTTCCAGCGCTCTCACTCTGGGTCAGCTGCCCATTCCATGTCCTGGAAACTATGGCAAGGTCATCCCATGAGGACTGCCTGGATGAAAACCAGAATGGAAGGGGCCCAGGGTGGGGCCGGCTATGCTACTGGGCTAGGCCTGTGTGTGTGGTGCCACCACCAGTGATGATTATCTGCACTGGTCCTGGGCCTTTTCTATGTCGACTAAGCCTCAAACGAGTAGCTGGTGTGATGTGAAAAACCGCTACTAGGGAAACGAAAGCGGCCTGGCGTGGTGCTTGCTACCCACTCCCTCATGTGCCATGCGGGCCTTCATATGCACTTTGCTAAAAGCCTGTTTGGGCTGGGGGGGGGGGATCTTTGTGTGGTGTCTTGGCAGCAGTCGCTCTCCAGTTCAGTCCTGGCATCTGCTGCTCAGCCTTCTGCCACCGCTGTTCGCACGGTGGCAGCCGCTCTGCTGCTGTCACCAGGGGAGGGCCTCCTTTCCCCAAACGTGGTTCCAGTGGCACCGTCGCTCCGGGAAATCGTATGTACACAAATGCATCTAAATACTCAGTGTGTTGTGTGTTGCGTGTATCAAGGAATGGTGTGGTGCGTTTGGTGTGTGTGGTGATAGCAGTCGTGGTTGACATTGATCCATGACCATCACCCCTACTGTGCGGTAGACCTGCAGTCACAGCAGCACGCGGCGGAGCGAGCAGATCGCTCTCCCCACACGAGCCATCCACCCTCGCCTATTATTTTTCTTCTCCTGCACTACCGCCATCCTCCATATCCTCCTCCGTATTATCCTCCTTCATTGTCTCCTCATCCGCCTTCTCAACTTCCTCCACCGCCATCTTTTGCCCCTTGTCCGTCTGCTCATCCACCTCTGTCATCTCCTTCGTCTTCTCCTCCAACTCTGTCTCCTCTTTCTCCTTCATTTCCTCTTTCTTCACCTTCTTTTTCAAATCCTCCTCCACAACCTCTGTCTTCTCGTCAGAGGCCTGGGCGAGCGAAAAGGAGGAGGGCTGCTCTGGCTCTGCTCTGTGGAGAGATGCTTACGACTCCGTTCCACCTTCCCACTGAGGCAGAGATTGCAGTCTCCCCATCGTCCATGGGTGGATTAAACAGAGCTTAATAACAAAACATCGGATAGGTCAAAGCTCCGACATCAAACATTTGTAGTGACATTTAATTATTATCGCTGGATGGAGTGTTACATAATGAAGATATGGCCGCATCATTACGTGGCCTCACCCAGAACCCAATTATGGAAAATGACTGTCTATAGCCGACTATACACGTTGTTATTGTGTTTGCGAGGGTAGCAGGGCTGGAACACCCGTGCCTCACAGTAAGAGGGAGCTGGTTTCGATTGCCATACAAGATCGCCTGCCTCTGCCACAATGCCTTCACATCTGCCTGCCCACCGTACCTTTCTTCATTATTGACAACTTGCAGCTCAGCAGTGTACAATTGTGTATCATCAACATATTGATGGAACTTGATGTTTTGCAATTAGATGACATTGGCGATTGGAGAGACATGCTGAAAATAAGAAGGGCCCGAGGATGGATCCCCTTGGTGATTAGGTACAGCATCGGTGATTACTGTTCGTCACCGAGCTTGAACTGTGATCGACCATGTAGGAATGACTAAATCTACCCCAGTATCAAACCCGATACACCGACCCCTTGATCTTAACCACCAGATGAGTATCTCATGGTCAATGATATCGAAGGCAGCCGAGAGATCAAGGCCTACCAACGCTGCGGCGCACTGGTAATCTATGATTTTGTAGAGGTCATCAATGATCTTAAGCAGAGCCGTCTCAGTGCTGTGGAACTTCTAGTACGCCGACTGCAATGGGTTGAATCTGCCCATCGCAGTGACGTGGAGATGTAATTACTTCAGACACAGTCGCTCGATGACCTTTGAAATCGAACTCAGGTTTGATTTTGGGAAACAGTTTGCGAGGTCACTATTGCACAGGGCAACCTTTTTGAGGAACAGCGTTATATGTGTAGTGGTGGTGTTGACGTGCGCCGACTGTGACAGTGATGGATCACGGGGCGGCGCGGGGTGCGGGGTTGGGCACGCGTTGTGGGCGTGGTGTGGACGCGTGCGCCGGGAGTGACAGATGACGGGGCGGCGCGGCGTGGGTGGTGAGGCACGATGAGATGTGGGAAAACAGGATCGTAGCCAGCGCCGAGTGATTGGTCGAATAAGATGGGTGCTCGCAGCGACGTCCGCAGGTGGGGTATAAAGGGGGACGCGCGAGAGCACTCGGGGAGAGTTACCCAGTTGAAGACCCGAAGACGGAGCTGAAGACCTAGTGCCCCGAGACCCCTAGTCCCGCCGTCCTTGTGGGGACCGGGGCCCTGTGTGGCTCGGAGGCGAGGCTGTGGGACCCGGGGTCCGACGCCCACGTGGGTCGGGCTGGGGACCCACAGTCAAGACGGATACCCCGGGCAGGGAGTGTCCCGAGTAGCTCAGTGGCGTTAGTCGCCGAGTAGCTAAGTGGGTGTTGGTCACCCGAGTAGCTCAGTGGCGTTAGTCGCCGAGTAGTTAAGTGGGTGTTGGTCACCCGAGTAGCTCAGTGGCGTTAGTCGCCGAGTAGCTAAGTGGGTGTTTGTCACCCGAGATACTAAGTGGGTGTTTGTCACCCGAGATACTAAGTGGGTGTTTGTCACCCGAGATACAAAGTAGGTGTTAGTCACCTGTGAACGAGTTTGGTAAAATAAAGAGTGTGTTACCCGTGAAGTCGTCTCCCGCCGAGTTACTACATTACAACTGGCGTCAGAAGTAAACCTGTCTTCAAGAAGTATGGACACGAGGAAGACTACCCGTACCCACGAGCGAGGTCGGGACGACGACGGCGTACCGGGGACACCAACCTCGGGAGGAGAGGACGAGGAGTTGCCGCCGATGCAGCACTTCGCGGTGATGGCCGACGCTCCGCTTGCCTCCGACACCAGCCTCCAAGACGCGCACTCCCGGTTGGCGGAGTTGCTACTCGCCGCCGCCGCTGTCTTGGCTGACATCTCCGTTCCGGCGAGCGGGAAAACGGCTGCGGGGTTGGTGGAGGAAGCGACGTTGGAGGAATCCCGCCAAAAGGCGCTTCGCGCCAAAAGTCTGGAAGTTGCCGCCGTTTTTGGGGGGCCGCCATCGATTGGCGGGAAACACGGACGCCACGTGGCCGGACACCTCCGCTCAGCGCAGCCCACGTCATCAGCGCGCGCCGGAGCTCTCCATTTTGCGCCTGACAACCGAGCCGACATTTTACACAACTACAGCGGAGGCGGGAAAATCTCTCCGACGTCGACGACGATCGGGTCCTCCAGCAAAGATTGCCCGCGCTGTCGGCGTTCAAGGCGGATGGGGGCGACTGGGGAGCCTTCCAACGAAGGTTCCTCGCTCATCAGGAGATGTCGGGGTGGTCCGACACCACTGCCCTGCGTGCGTTGCCAGCGATGCTTGACGACGACGCGCTTGCAGCCTTCACATCTGCTGCAAGGTCGTCCCGCTCTACGCTCCAGGACGCACTACACCTGATGGCGAAGGTGTTCGGACCGCCCTCCACGTGTCGCCACCAGTTCTACGATCGGCGGAAGGTGGCTGGAGAAACGACGCTCGCCTATCGCACGGCACTGCTCGCCTTGGCGGACGCAGCTTTTCCCCGCATGGATAAGGAGGGGAAGGACGCCATGGTGACGGAGCAGCTGCTGGCGTTGGCCCACGAGTTGGGGGTCCCCATCAATGTGGCGGACGAGATGGATATCTGCTCCCTGGCGATCGCCACGAGCATTCACGCGTACGAGGTCCTCAAACGCAAGCCGGGGGTCGTCTGCAAATGGGCGGGGAACGCGGCACTGGCCGCCACGATCGCCGAACCTCAGCCAGCTGCGGATCAGGAGCAGGCCTTCGCTGCATCGCGTCCGGGGGAGTGGAGAACGGGAGGTCGTTCGCCCACACGTTCACCCCGCAAGCTGGAGCAACCGAAACCTACGACGTCCGTCGTCTGCTACAACTGCGGCCTTCGGGGTCACGTCGCAGCCGGGTGCCGGGCCCCGCGTCAGCGCGCCACAGGACCACGTCGGGACGACGACCAGGGCCACAAGTCATCCCAACAAAACCCGGCAAGTCGCGGCACCTCACACGTTCGGTCCACAAACACGGCACATTCGGGTCGCCGCTTGGCGGTGGGGGGTTCGCGGCTGGGTGCCGGGGGTTCACTTCGGCGAGGGGGGTCCGTACGCGGCCCGCAAGCAGTCGAGTGGTCCGAATTGGCCCACAGGATCGTGGCTGCGTCGGCCGGGTCGTCCGTGGTAACGGGGTTTATTGACGGGGTTGAGGTCCGGGTGCTGGTGGACACGGGTGCGTCGGCCACCATCATCTCGGACCTTATTTATAACATTCTTCCCGTCCAAAGTAGACCCCTTCTGCCAGTAGACGTGCCATTTTATGTGGCGAATGGGGGATCCCTGGGGATCATCGGCCAGATTCAGGCGACTATTTGCATTGGTGACATCAAATTGGCGGGCCCTATTTTTGTATCATCATCGCTGGCCGTTCCCTGTTTGCTAGGTACGGACTTTTTGTCCAAAATGCCCATCAAAATTCTTATAGATCAGGCCTGCATAGAGCTTCCGTCAGGTCGGCGGGTTGCGTTCTTGACGAGCCCTACCAAAATGCGCACGGTTTGTGCGACGGTGCAGGCGCTGGCAACTCACACTGTACGGGTGCCCCCGGGATCGCAAATGTTAGTACCCCTTCGGTTGAGGAAGCCACTCGAGGTGGGTGCGGAGGCACAGGGGGTGCTGTTGGGGCCGTCTAACAGGGCCAGAAGGGGCCTCGACTTAGCGGTTGCTCAAACCATGGTGAGAGGGGACAGTGAGCCGTTCGTAATGGTCCTGAATACGGGGTCGCGGCCGGCCGTAATTGCGCAGGGAACGGTGCTGGCTCACGCCGCGCCGCTACCCGTTGAGGAACGGCTCGTGGCTCAAGCAGATTTCACTGTCAAGTCGCACCCTCCAAGTGATGAGGGGACTGAGTGGTTGGACTCGTTGTGTGCCGGTTCTGCTAACTTGTCCAAGGTGCAATTGGGAGCATTGAGGGGTTTGCTACTCGAGTTTGCTGACGTGTTCAGCAAACATAAGTACGATATCGGCTTCACTGACCTGTTGCGCCACCACATAGCTACAGGGGACGCGGCCCCTATTCGTCAGAATCCCTTCCGGCTCAGCCCAGCCGAGAAGGAGCATGTGCAATCGGCGGTTAATGATATGTTGGCGGCCGATATCATTTCGCCCTCTTCTAGTCCGTGGGGTGCTCCTATTGTCTTAGTAAAAAAACAGGACGGGTCCTTGCGGTTTTGTGTCGATTTCCGCCGCTTAAACAAAATCTCGATGGCGGATGCGTATCCGCTCCCCAGGATGGATGAGTCGCTGGATGCCTTGGCGGGAGCACAGTTTTTTTCCACACTCGATCTGCTTTCTGGATTTTGGCAATTGCCACTCGATAACGAGTCTAAACCTAAAACTGCTTTCCGGACACCTGGTGGCCTATTTGAATTCAACCGTTTGCCCATGGGCTTACATTCCGCTCCCGCCACGTTCCAGAGACTCATGGAATTGGTTTTGTCGGGCCTCCAATGGGATACCTGTTTGATTTATCTCGACGATATCATCGTCTTTAGTCGGACTTTTGAGGAGCACCTCCAGCGACTGAGAGCGGTGTTCCTCAGGATGCGTTCCGCTAAGCTTAAATTTAAACCGGCTAAATGTTTTCTGCTTCGGGAATCGGTCAGGTATTTGGGCCATATCGTGAGTCGTTCAGGGATCTCGACGGACCCTGCTAAGACGCATTGCGTCAGCTCATGGCCAACGCCAACCTCGGTCACGGAGGTTCGCAGTTTCATTGGTTTCGCCTCCTATTACCGTCGTTTTGTCAAGCAATTTGCCACCATAGCCAGGCCCCTGCATGCTTTGACGGCTAAGGGTGTGCGGTTTCACTGGGGGGCGGAAGAGGAGGCTGCGTTCTGCTCCCTTCGTGACGCCTTGGTGCAGGCTCCCCCCTTGTGTTACCCCGATTTCACACAACCGTTTTTGCTTGACACAGATGCCAGCAACACGGGTATCGGGGGGGTGCTCTCACAGGTGGTCGGGGGGGTTGAACGGGTGGTCGCCTACGGTAGTAGAGTTCTTTCCCCCGCCGAACAACGCTATTGCGTAACTCGTCGTGAATTGTTAGCGATTGTGGTTTTTACACAGCAATTCAGGCCGTATCTTTACGGCCGTCATTTTACGGTCCGTACGGACCATGCGGCTCTACAATACGCTATGCGCGTGGCACAGCCATCGGGCCAATTGTCCCGATGGTTGGAGGTCCTTCAGGACTACCAATTCACGACGATTTACCGCAAGGGATTGCGACACTCAAATGCGGACGCCTTGTCGCGGTTGCCTCCGTGCACGGACTGCACATGTTTGTTGGGATCGGCACGGTGCAAACCCCCGGTCGCCGGCACCCCGGGAGTTGCGCTCGCCGCCACTGACACCCCGGGAGTCGACGCCCCCACGGGGAGGGATTCGCTGTTGTCGTTGCCCCTCATTGAGTGGGGCCGTCTCCAAATGTCCGACAGCTCCATACTTACGCTACGTCGGAAAGTTGGCGCTCCCGAGGTAGGGGAGGCGCGGGTCGGTTCCTGGGTGTGCAGACAGGGCCTTTTGATGAAGTGGGACAACATGTCCCGGCGTCACGTGCTCGTTGTGCCTGTTGCTATGCGGGGTAGGGTCGTTCTGGCAGCTCATGAACGGCTCATGCATCTGGGTTTTCACAAAACGCTCGCCCTAATCCAGCGAGACTATTATTGGCCGGGGATGGGTAACGACGTGGCGAATATTCTTAAGGGATGCGTAGGGTGCGCCAAAAGGAAACCGCCACCATTGGCAGCTAATCCACCGCTGCAATCCATTCAAGTTTCGCGTATAAACGAATTGGTTGCGTTGGACATCTTGGGGCCCTTTCCTGCTACACCAAGGGGAAATAGGTTCCTGCTGGTTGGCGTGGAATACTTCACCCGATGGCCTATGGCATGGCCGCTCGCCAACCAGTCGGCTGCGGCGGTGGCGGACGCCTTTGTCCAGGGTTATGTTTTGGACAAGGGCGCCCCCGAACGCTTGCTGACGGATCAAGGAAAGAATTTTTCGAGCGTTTTGTTGCGCGAGGTGTGCGACCTGTTGGGTACAAAGAAAGTGCGTACTTCCCCCTACCACCCGCAGACTGACGGGATGGTTGAGCGTCTGAACAGGACGATTACGTCTATGTTGTGCCAACAGGTCTGCGACGATCAGGTTGATTGGGACTTACAGGTGCCGGGGGTACTCGCGGCCTATCGAATGGCCCCTCATGCGGCGACGGGGTTTTCCCCATTTTTTCTTATGTATGGGCGGGAGGCCGATCCGGCCATGGACGTCCAACTGGGGATTTCCCAGCCACGTGCAAAATCTAAATTGGCAGACCACATCAAATTTAATATCGCCAAATTGACTGAAGCGTGGGAGGCGGCGAGGTTGAATTCGCGGTCGCGGCAAATTGCGAACGAGAGATTGCATGGGCGGAGGGTGCATACGCATGATTGGAAACCAGGCGATAAGGCCTGGCTGCATTGTCCACATGCACCGTTGGCTACGTCCCCCAAGTTGTTGAGACCTTGGAGGGGACCGGTGGAAATTGTGCGGGTTGCACGACCCCAGAGTATACAGATTAAATGGGAAAAACGCCGTTGGTACGTGCACCCCTCCCGACTGAAGCCCTATGCGGCACCGTGTGACCCCGTTCTGTGCCGTAACGACCGGGCGTGTGATGTGACCGTCGACTCGGGGAGGGAGGTGTCGCAGGCTGATCCTCACGTGTCTCCACCTGACCCACCCCCAGGTGCCTCGGGCTTGACGGCTGCTGACCGTCGGGAGCCTGAGCCCCGGGGCACGCACGGGTCCTCGATGCCTGGCCGATGTCTTCCTGAACCGCCGGCACCACCGGACGTTCAACCGCGTCTGGTGCCGTACGACGGACCGGCAAGGCGGACTCGGGCTAGGGCACAACAATTTTCATGAAGACGTTTTTTTCTCATCACCGAGCTCGCCCGGTGTTCCCCTCTGCCGGGGTAATGTCCCGTTGTAGGGACGCTCGGAAAGAATGGGACACTGCACGAGTCGAAAGAAAAAAAAAAAATTTCCATTTATTTTCCTTTCTGCATACACATTGCTATTGTCACTCGCCGGTTTGTATATATTGTTCTATTGTCGCGGTGGCATTGGTTGATGGTTGCGGATGGTAGTGTTCGCGTCGTGTTGTGTTGTTACGTTAGTTGTTGTTCTTGTTGTTGTGTTGTGTTACGGGGCACACAGGGCGGTTTGTATATTTTTATAGCAGCCGGGTCGGCTGCGAGCTATGTGGTAGGGGGTGATGTAGTGGTGGTGTTGACGTGCGCCGACTGTGACAGTGATGGATCACGGGGCGGCGCGGGGTGCGGGGTTGGGCACGCGTTGTGGGCATGGTGTGGACGCGTGCGCCGGGAGTGACAGATGACGGGGCGGCGCGGCGTGGGTGGTGAGGCACGATGAGATGTGGGAAAACAGGATCGTAGCCAGCGCCGAGTGATTGGTCGAATAAGATGGGTGCTCGCAGCGACGTCCGCAGGTGGGGTATAAAGGGGGACGCGCGAGAGCACTCGGGGAGAGTTACCCAGTTGAAGACCCGAAGACGGAGCTGAAGACCTAGTGCCCCGAGACCCCTAGTCCCGCCGTCCTTGTGGGGACCGGGGCCCTGTGTGGCTCGGAGGCGAGGCTGTGGGACCCGGGGTCCGACGCCCACGTGGGTCGGGCTGGGGACCCACAGTCAAGACGGATACCCCGGGCAGGGAGTGTCCCGAGTAGCTCAGTGGCGTTAGTCGCCGAGTAGCTAAGTGGGTGTTGGTCACCCGAGTAGCTCAGTGGCGTTAGTCGCCGAGTAGCTAAGTGGGTGTTTGTCACCCGAGATACTAAGTGGGTGTTTGTCACCCGAGATACTAAGTGGGTGTTTGTCACCCGAGATACAAAGTAGGTGTTAGTCACCTGTGAACGAGTTTGGTAAAATAAAGAGTGTGTTACCCGTGAAGTCGTCTCCCGCCGAGTTACTACATTACATATGCACCATTTTGAACCGGTCTGGGAAACAGCCCTCGCTGAACAAAACATTTGGCAGGTGGACAATCGGCGATGCAAGCACGTCTGAGCATGATTTGAGAATTGACGTGTGGATGTAGCCGAGCAGCAATGTCTCATTTGGCAGCCGTGCAAATGAATATCGACAGCTTTGCCACCAACGTTGGTGCCAGGATTTCGAGTTTAACATTAGTTCCAGGTTGATCAAACTCAGATGGCAGACCGGACGGATGCACAGACCTAGTTGACTAGTATATGGGTGGTTAGACTGTAGCAGACCCTTCATGACGCGCCACAGAGCAAGGGGGTCCCGAGTCGACTCATTGATGGGCATTGTATAGAATGATCGACGAGACTCAATAATGAGTCCATTGGCAGATCTGCACGACGCTCTGTAACCAGTGTTCTTCCAAAGACCCTCCAACCTTCGCTGCGTCTGTTTCACAGTGATGGCCTCTGGTGACAGCCAGTTACTGCACGCTTTCCTCGCTTTCTTTGTGCTTATTCGGATGGGCACAAGTGCATCAAGAAAAGCAGTGAGGTAATGTTTTAATTGAGCTGCAAATTAATCGACCATCGATACAGGATTCAGATATGCTGATAACGACTGGATATTCTGACGGAAAGCATCATGGTCCATTCTTTACCAGGCAAATAATTAATAATGCCACGTTTTCATATCATCACCACCCTTCATGAGTGTTGTATATATTGTGATACAAAATATAAGAAATTAATTTTTAAAATAAAATAACGTTTAATATGTTAATGTATGTGTAGTGACGCAGATCGGAGACAGTAATACTTGGAGGCACTTCTTTATTTAACAAGTACCATCGGGATATACACACACCCTACGTGGGTGCACACTATTATAATTAAGAATTTCTATTGTCGGCGGTACTACTTAGTTAGAATAGTTGGTAGGCTGTCTGACTAACAGCACCCCGGGATGGTGAAGACGGAGACGACGACGAGGACATGGTGACAACGACGAGATGGCGACGACGATGGTCTTGAACAGCCGGGAAGGGGATTCCACTTCCAGCAACAGCCCCGAGCTCCCGCTCAATAATAATAAAATAATAAAAATAAAACATAATAAAATAATTCTCACGACGTTTCGGCCACAACGCAAGCAGCCATCCTCAGGTGAAGAACAGGTCTGTGACTTTACCGAAAGAACCAAGAAGATGAATCCCTGCAGTCACGAAAGCTTTAAATTGAAAGAGAAACATTAACTTTACACTTACTCACTATTTTTAACTTTACCTTACACAGGTTGTGGGCCAAGAATAATCTCAGCTTGCATGCCTCACACACCATAACTAAGGTATTGTGTATTGTCGCGTGACCATGAGACAGCCTATTGTTTGATTTTAATCACGTGATTGTGAGATCCCATCGTTATACCTATTTTTAAACGCATTTGATGAGAACGAATTCTGTGTGAATATTGCCATTTTGAGGTGTTGCCAATTGTCCTGGTTTATCCACGTGAGATTCGATCGTTGTTCTTCTAACCATCAGCTGCTTGCGTTGTGGCCGAAACGTCGTGAGAATTATTTTATTATGTTTTATGTTTATTATTTTATTATTTCCCTTCTACGTGACTTTACCGAAAGAACCAAGAAGATTAATGTTTCTCTTTCTTTCTTTCTGAACGATACCTCAGCTCCCACAACGATGTGTAGAACAGCAGGCTTGGTCCACAGTTGTAGTGCGCTCGCGGACCTGTTGCTCGCTGCTCCTTCGTACTGTTGTCTGTGCATCATGCTCGATGCACGTTGGAGGGTGCTCTGGGTTTCCAAGTCAGCACGCTGGTGGTCAGCCGTTTGCTGCTGCGCTGCACGATTGCAGGTTATCTACATGCCAGGTTCGATCAGCAGTCGGAATGTTCTGTGGCTACACTGCTCAACACGTTGCCTATCTGCAGCTACCTGCTTCACGCGAGCACGCTTGGTGTCCCCCCCCCTTCCTCGGGAGGTCTCCTGCTGTGTGCTGCTGTCTCACTGCTCCTCACTCTCTCCAAAACTTATCAAAACTGTTATCATCAGAGTATCAGTCACTTGTAAACATAACTTTACCAGCCTATAGCTTTCTCGATATTAGTGTATAACTCAAATGTCCATTTAACTTCTCACACGTCTTATGGGCCGTCCATAAATGGCGTCACGGGATTTTGGCCGATTTTTGACCCCCCCCTTGCGTCACACGGCGTGACAAAATGTCAGGCCCCCCTCAAATATGACGTCACAAAGCTCTGCGCCCCCCCCCCCCCCACCAAAACCATATTTCCATTTTGAAAATAAAACATGCTTCAAATCTCTTTAAACTATTGTCATTGTAGTGCATATTTCATGTGGTGCTGAACTCTGATGTTGTAGGAGAAAAGATGTATTAAAAAGGAGGCGTTGGAAAGCTACAATTTAGCATACAATTATCTTAAAAATATTCATCGTCTAACTAAAACTGCAGAAGTTCAAAATATAATTTCGAAATTATCTTATAGTTATCAAATATTAAAAGTAATTCTAACTATAAAAAATACTTGAAACGTTGTAATAGAATTAAGCAAAATGGAGAGTACAATTATAACAATCACATATTCATTCCACAGAATGAAAAGCCCTGGTAGAATCATTAGAATCAAAATGTTTAATAACAATAATTTAAAAAAATTACAATATTTATGCTTCTCCATTCTCCCATGGAGAAGCAAAATGCTCCTTCATGGAATGAATAGGGAGAGCATGGATCTCTTCATCCTGTGGAAATGATATCAGATCAAGCGCTTCTTCGTCTATCCAATCTGCACTCTCTCCATTTTATTCGTTCGCGATTACAACCATTATTTCACGTTGCTGACGTGCAGCGACTCTCTGTGGCTTGATGCGTTTGGGCGCAATAATAATTGATTCCTGATCTTGATTTGAAGCTTTCGTGACTGCAGGAATCCATACTCTTTGGTTATTTCGGTAAAGTCACGTAGGTATAAAATCAAATATATCACAACGTTTCGATCGCAACACAAGTGGTCGTCCTCAGGCGGAAAAAATATAATCCAGCAGTGGAACTGCTGAACCAACGAGAGAGCAGTTACAACAAGGTTATATATGTGGCGATGGGCAAGCAAGCGGGGTCTGTGCTGGAAAGGAATTCCATCCATGGACATAAGCACGTCAGTTGTGTTAATGGGGGAGATTAGGGAGAGAGGGATTAGGGTGGGAGATTAGCATGAATGAGCTTCCGTCGCCGCATAAGAGTATCATGCCCGCATATGCGCACAACAGCAGTGTTAATGAGAGATTAGCACCATGAGAGTGCAATCCAAAGGACGTGAACATGAGAGTGCAATCCAAAGGGCATGTGAACCTGAGAGGTGCAATCCAAAGGACATGTGAGCATGAGAGTGCAATCCAAAGGACATGTGAGCATGAGAGTGCAATCCAAAGGACATGTGAGCACCTGATGCTATAACCCCTATAAAACTCGTTCCCACCTTTACGCCACTCAGATTCATCTGGTCAGCTTTTAGTGGACTTTTTGATCTGGCTGCCTAGATACCCTGAGCCAGTGATTGTCACCTCGGCCATACTTCCACCCCTTTCTCCGGAGGTCATCTCAAGGCTTGTGGATGAACATGTTCTTAATTGCCCCTAAGTGTGGTGTTTGGCTGTAGCCTTGTTAATTTTGAAACGGTCTTCCCCCCTCTTTAGGTCGGCTCATCCTTAAAATGAATTCCTGATGCAGCATGCAAAGACAGCCACTGGGAAGACAAAGGTGGTTGGCAGGCTTTGGTTATAACCCTGGAATATATATTATTCTGGTCACGGAGAAATAATAATTCGTATTATGTATTTCTTGTGAATGATGCTTTGGTTCAATACTTCAATATAAAACTTCCATAATTCATTATCAAGTTTATATGCCTAACCCAGATCTCATGCTACTTATGTATATCTAGTGACTAACTCCGAGACGATAAGACTTGGAGGCACTTCTTTATTAGCGAGCACCATGGGATGAACACACAATATTTAATCTGTCTATGATCAGCGATGCTACTCAGCAAGGACAGTTGATAGGCTGTCTGACTAACGGCGCCCCGAGGTGGTAGAGACAGAGACGACGACGAGAAGAATGGTAAAGACGACGAGAAGAATGGTGAAGACGACGAGAAAAATGACGACGATGGACTTCAGCAGCACGACGGGGATCCCACAACAGCTCCGAGGTCCCCCACAGGTGTCCCTCTTATACTCTTAGCGTGGCCTCGCTCTGCCCCGGCCACGCCCCCTTTCTGCAACCAACTAGCGGGTTCCTGGTGTGCTCCTTCTGTGACCTTTCCCCTAGATCCCCCTCTCGTGTATATCCTGGCCTGCTGACGTCAGGACTGCTGTACGCCTCAGATACGATTTTCTGCCAGCAGCCAGTGCTATGTCACTACAATAGTAAGAAACAAATCTTAGGAATCGCTGCAATTCCTGTACTGAAGTGGGTATTGGCCAATTCTTAATGGTGGACGTTTTCTTGGGCTCTGTTGCTACCCCCTTCTCACTAGCTGCTCGCACTTTAAAAAAAAACGTGTCATAACCTCATCAGGTGTTTCTCTAATGACCTACTAAAAACAATGACGTCGTCTAAATAAATCAAACATATCTCCCATTATAGGCCCGACTGTACCAGCTCCATGAGGCATTCAAAGGTTGCTGGTGCAGTGAGCAATCCCATTGGGAGGTGATTCAATTTAAACATTCCCTGCGTTGTCTAAAAAGCCGGCTTTATTTTTGATTCATCGTGCAGAGGACGCTGCCAAAATCCTGATGACAGATCCAACGTCGTAACATATTTCACTCCCGCCAATGCGTCTAATGAGTGATCATACTCAGCAGGGGATACACATCTGCTATTGCAAATTTATGTAATCATCAGAAATCAATGCAAAACCTCATGGAGCTATCTGTCTTTTTAACAAGTAATGCTAGTGCTCCCCAGTGGCTTGTCGATGGATAAAATTGGCGTGTCCACTCATGAAAATTAATGGCGATCGATATTTCAAGGGAACAACTTATGCTAGCGGCGGAATCATCATCGACTCTCCAACCTGTGAGTGTACTCTGGCAGCCTTCCCAATTTCCGTGTCAACCCGCTAAAAATATATCTGTCTTCCCGATGGCGCCTCAATACAGCCCTGGTGCATTAGTATTTTAATGGGTAGCTGACTAAAATAATTGGTTCGCAATAAGCATGCTACTGCTAGGGATGAAGAGACCAATACAGGGCCTGATGAACACATTTCTCCTATGCGGATTTCCGTTTTTACTTTGACGTTAAGCCGCCAGTAACATATCGAACACGAGCACGGAAATTATGGTGACCGATGCTCCCGTGTCTACCAAAACCTAATGGGATTTTTCCCTATCACTCCTGCTCAAACCAATGTCCCTGTAGCCACTGCTACCACCCGTCTCACGAGTTTCTTCCAATTTGCTCTTGATGTTGGCCACATTTGCCCTGCTGCGTCACCCTGGGTCGTCGCAGTCGAGGTGTGCTGGTGATAATGGTAATGAGGGTTTTTATGATGAGGTGTGTGTGTGTGGTCTGGTCAGGTGTCTGGGATGTCGAGACTAGCCTGATTCTTTTTTGGGAACTGGCTTGGTTGTCTCGGGTCGACTTCCCCCCGACCCGAATCTGCCATGATCACTGCTGTTGTTGTTGGTGCTTTTGGCTATTGAATCCCCAGATGGCCACTGCCATCTCCTCTAAGGTTGCCCGAAGATCACTATTCATGCTGGATGGCAGCAACCATTGTCGCTGCTCCTGTCGGCTCCGCTGGTCCTGTGGCTCCTTCACTCTTCATTGCCTTTGACAATTGCTTCGCGATCTCACATGGTGCTTTTGCTTCTTTGTTTTCCCAGAGGCACTTGCAAACCACATCGAAGGCTGGGCACTCTCCAGCACAATTGGTAATATGAGGCCGCTCTGATGGATGAGACCTCACAGTCACTCCACCACCAGTGCATCCCAGGCCACTTCGTCCATCCGCGGGAGCACCAACAAAGCACTACGGTATGCCATCGGCGCTAGACGGAGGGCAGAGAATCTCTGCCATCTTCTCACAGGCCTGTCGTAGTATGGCACGTTGATTCTCCAAAATCGTGTAGAAGGCCGTCAGTGCTCCGTCATCAAGCATCATGGGCAGCGCTTGAAGGGCCTGACTTTAATGGTGGCTTCAAATATTTTGGACAAACGCTGCTCAGTTGCCTCCAGTCACTGTAAACTCCTTGATAGAGCCCAATCTTTGCGTGTGCGCCTGCATGGACAAGGTGGTTGAGGTCTGCAATGCATACTCTTTGGTGGTAAAGTCACGTAGGTAGAAAAAAAAATAATCACGACGTTTCGATCGTAACACAAGCAATCCTCATCAGGTGGAACACCCACAGCAAAAAATGCTGAGGTAGGCGGGAGAGCTGCCATGGCAAGAGGATATATAGGTAAGAAAGTGGGGAGGAGCAAGGGGGGAGAGAGAGAGAGGGGGGGTGTGGGGTAGGGGGAGGGGCCGCGTGAGCGCTTGGGGAAGAGGACGTTAGGCTGGGGGGAGAAGTGGGCCGAGCTATAAGTGGGAAGCTGAGTGTGGACACGGGGGGAAACAGAAAAAAAGGTGATAGTAGACTGGCGGGTACGATGGAAACAACCACAACCAGTTAAGGCATTACCTGGTTAATAACATCCTTCCAATGATTGTTCAATTTGCATCCATCTTTTAGGTTGAAGTTATGTCTATGTTTATATATCTGGACGGCTTCATGAACAAACCTTGGATAGTAGCGCGAAGGTTTGCAGAGTACCTTGGTCTCGGAAAAAAACAATGTCATACGAGCCCACAGTGTTATAACAATGGTCAGCTATGGCGGAGGTATTAGTTCTGCCCTGTTTCAGATCTGCCTTGTGCTCGCGAACACGGTCTGACACATGCTGCTTCGTTTCCCTAATGTAACAATCACCACAGGAGCAACTTAGTTTGTAGACTCCCAGGATATTGCATGTCAGGAATGACATCCTTCACAGATGGGATTAGATATTGATTTAAAGCTTTTGTGACTGCAGGGATTCATATTCTTGGTTCTTTCGGTAAAGTCACGTAGGAGGGAAATAATATAATAATATAAAACAATAACAATTCTCACGACGTTTAGACTGCAACACAAGCAATCATCATCAGGTGTGAAATCCACGGCAAGAAAATTTGAAAAAAGTGGCGGTTTATTTATTTTTATTTATGGGATTAGATCACGGATTTTGTGTACTGTACTGAATCGGACCTGGATCTTGTTTGTTTAAGATTTTGGCAATCTTTTTGGTAACACAACCCTTCAAAAACTGCCAATTTGTTGTTTATGTTGTAAAATGGAAGTTTATCCAGATCCACTATGACACTAAACCACCCCTCTTAGGAATGCTTCTCAGCCGCGTTGTGTTCAGTCTCAGCCAGTCAGCTGGGTCTGGCTGTCAAAAAACGCCGGCGTTGACAGATGCCAGCTGGTTACTGTACAACCTCAGCTCCTTCAGATTCAAGAGCTGGTCAAACACTACATCTGGAAGGGCACTAAGCCGGTTGCTTCCCAAATCTAGGCGAGTCAGCTGGGGAAGTTTGTCGAACACTCCCTTGGGGGAGAACCGTCAGCTGGTTGTCATGGAGAGGCAACTTCTCTTGATTCTCCACATGATCACGCTTGCATGCATCTTCTCCAATCCACGTCAAATGATCCTCAAACTTCCCAATCTAAATATCTTACAAAGCTCAGACTCTCGCATGAATTATCGAAAGTAAAACAAATTATGTATTTATTTACCTGCCTTTGTGCTCTTCTTGTTCTATCTGCCTGGGCTTACTTCCCGTGACTCCTGAACTGTTTCCTCACCTTGACTTGACCTGGCCTCTTCTGGCCTCACAGCTTTTGGGTGCCACAGTGGCGAGATGTTATCTCCCTTGCCTCGTATACAGGAGGTCGTGGTTTCGGTCCCGACCCTGAAAATGCCTATTTTTTCTCGCATATCTGGCGCTCCAACTGTATGCTAGTCAAGTGAAAAAGCATTCGCTAAATAAATGCTTGTATGCTAGAAGTTGGCATGTTGTCCCCGTGGTTGCGTGGATTTTTGTCCGGGTCCTCCGGTTTTCCCCTCCACATTTATAAACATGCGTTTTCAGAATGTAGCTGCTATGAACGTCCGCATGATAGGCCACTTCGTGAAAACACATTTTTTTTTACAACGTTAAATTGAAAACTAATTTTCTAAATCGAAAACTCCTTTATTTAGAACTGCTTTTTGTGTTTAGTTTGTTGTCCTTTCCCCGCACCTCTGATGAGCACGGTTGGCTACTTAGAGTGCGAAAGAAGTTCAGCATACGGAAGACAATTTCAGAATTAGTACGACTTGAGACCAGGCAGAGCAGATATAAAGATAAGTAATAATAAGAAACGCTGTGAAATCATGAGATTCTGAGCCTTGTCAGATTCAAGACGTTTCGGGGAAATAATAGATAGTTTGTAGTGGGTTGGAGAACATACATGTGTGCGTGATCATTTGGAGAATATAACGAAGTTGCCACTCTATGAAAACCAGCTGATGGCTCCCATTACTGGGGTTTTAAACAGCCAGTCCCAACTGACTGCTCTTAGTCTTAGCACAAACTCGCTGACAGCAATTACCGAGGGTGGTTCAGTCGCTCTGTGAATTTCAATGAGTTGCCAATGACTTGAGACTCCAACTCTGTAGCCAGTACCAACACCAAGTGCCATTTGGAGAGAGCCATGCAGCTGGTTTACGTACAGATCCAATATCTCTGTGTCGCCAGGGATCCCATCTGGCACTGAGCCCAGGTGTTTGTTTTCACAGTTCACCACCTGCCCAGGGCCTCTCCCATCGTGTGTACCATGGAAACATCTACAGTCGCCTCCTTCTCCACACACGGGTTTCCCGGCTTGGACTCCAACCCGGAGCCACGAGATCAGAGGTGGAGACACGATGACCGTTATCATAATCATCATAATAACAGCATGGCCATCAAATCATCATCCATTCGTTATAATCCTATTGAGAATTAAAACCAACATCACGATCATCTCAGTGATATATAACTACCTAAGTGATCTATGCCATTATCTTTGGCATTTGTCATACAAATACTTAACTAAAACACCTCAGCATAATTATGAAACGATATATTAGTAATGTTTAACCGTTAAGCATGTGTACATGGCACTGCATTTTGATTGGGATATGGGGAGCAAAATTCCAGTTTTTGAAAGTGCTTGGACATATTCTAAGAACCGGTTTCTAAAAATCTTTGACAAACATGCCCCTTAAAAAGTTTTAATAAAGGGTTATCGTTCACCATGGTTTGATCTGCACATCTCAGAATTAATAGATACTAGAGATATAGCCTGAAATAATGCAAAACATATCAAACAACCGCTTTGATTGGATTATCTCTAGAACACTGAGAATTAGATGTACTCGCATAGTAAGACACGCTAAAGGTCCATACTATTGTAATGCGAGCGTAAATGGGCAGGCCGGATGTGACGATCCGAGAGGGAGGAGTCAGGGTCACGTGGAAGAGGGAGGAGTCAGGGTCACGTGGGGGAGAGGTTATAGGAAGGAGACCGGAAGACATCTGGAGGAGTCGAGGGAGTGAAGAGGGAGACCACGTTGGGGTGGTCGCCGTGCCCTCAGCCTGGAGGCTGAGGGGGCTCACCAGACGGCGCCAGCCAGCGGGGTGAGGAGAGAGCAGAGTGCGCGGGGCGCACAGGGCGTGCGAGGTTGCACGGAGCAGCAGAGTAGCTGCAGAGCTAGCGGAGGGCTAGCACAGGGCGTGCGAGGTTGCACAGGCAGCAGAGTAGCTGCAGAGTGGAGCAGCAGCGTAGCTGCAGAGTGGAGCAGCAGGGTAACTGCAGAGTGCGCGGGGCGCAAGGAGAGACGATGCTGGACCGAGGAGGAGGCCAGCGGGGTGAGCGGAATATGAACACAAATAAAGGACCAACGGAGATCAACATCGTATGACGGTGTCCTTTATTACATTGGTGTCAGAGTAGACTTTTTCAAGGCAAAATAACATCGAGGAAGAGGGCCGAGAACTTGAAAAAGCGTAACCCATTTGTTACGTCTTCCGACGATGAAGAAACGGCCGCCGGCGCACGTCCTCCAGCGGCCACGTGGCGGTCCAACTTGAATCGCTGCGGGCCGTTCTGCTGGATTTTGTCACCTTGGTGGCGCAGGCGACGAGGCCGGATCAGCCACGCGACGGGCCTGGAAGCGGTGAGCCTCCGAGTGGGGCTGAGCCGTCCGCCATTGGGGCCTGGCCCACGCTTCCCGCCTCTCCAACACGCGGCAGGGCACCGCCATCTTGGGTGTGGTCGGGGAGAAACGGCGGGAAGCCGCCATCTTGTCGTCACCGCGGCGGGAAGACGCCGCCATCTTCAACATCGCGGCGGAGAGGCGGCTGTGCGCTGCCATCTGGAGGCGCCGCGGGGTGTGCAGCCTGCTGTTGAGCTGCTGTTTTGCAGGGAGGCGCCGCAAGGAAAGGACGCCGACGCTGCTGCTGCTGGGGCGGGAGCTCTCCCGTCCTGGCTCGTGTGCGAGACAACGTAGCAGTCAGAAGAGGACGCCGCACTCGCCGAACGAGTTCTGCGAGGCGTCTCAAGTTACCACCCTGCCGTCCTCTGCTCGCTGCAGCCCCGGGCGAGTCGTAACGAGATGCACCCGGCCCTAACACACACCTCACCCATCTAGCGTGTGCGGGCGATTGTTGTCATGTCTCGAGCGTGCGGAGCGCGGTTTGGGTTGTGTGTGTGTTGTGTGTTGACGATGGACGCGCTATCTGCTTGTTTGCTCAGTGTTAAATAGTGTGTGTGCGTTGCGGCGTGGAGTTGTTATCTTGATGGCGAAGTTAATTATTAACTCGGCTGCATCGTGTATCTCGCGCGGTACCATCTCGTGGGTTGCCGTGTGCGACGTACTTAATTGAAAAAGAATATGTTTTTGGTGTGTTGTTGCTGCAAGGTGCCGTGTGTGATGTGGTTGATTGCAAAAGAGAGAATATTTTTGTTGTTGCGGCAAGGTACGACAGGGTTAATGGTGTGTTGGTGGCCTGCAGATCTGCTTGCTATTGTGCTTAAATGTACGCTTGTGATCGCGATATGCTGACTGCATTTGCTGTTTACACTGTTCTGTACGGATACGGAGTGCGGTGCATTGCTTGACCTATAGGTTCGGGATTGTCATTAATTGTGCGTACCTGTTTGGAAATTGGTAAAAATTCGGAGGGGGACCCAAAAATTTGGTTGTATGGGTGTTTATGCACACGAGATTGCGTGTGTGTTCATCGGTAATTGCGCTTGTTGAAAGAGAGGGGACGCGATGCAAGTGCGCGATGATGCTGTTGTTGGTGACTCTGCTGTTAAGGGTGATGGGGCCGTAAATTGCCGCCAAGTGGCGCCGCTCATTCTGTTGATTGCATGCGGCCAGGGGTTGCTTTGTGAGTTGGTGTGTGTAAGCAATGTGTTTTGGTCAAATATGGGTAAAAATTCCCCCGATATGATTGCTGGGCGCTACGAGCCGCGGCGGTGCGTCCTATCATTGGGGGGTTGTTGAAACGTGACGGGGGATGTGTGTTTTGCCCCAGCAAAGGGCAGCTGGGGTGCACGCACGGGGAAAACTGGCGACGTGTTCGCACGTTGGCCCGCCATTTTCAAGCGCGCGCGGGAAATTGCGAGGATGCGCTTGGCGAAGGATGCCGCCATTTTGAGCGCGCGGGAAAAACCTCGGTGGGGCAAATATTTCATCTGTATATGCCTGCCATTGTTGAGTGGGTGATGCACGAGTTGTGGTCACATCGGCCTATGGCTGATGGCTGACCTGACAGCCCGGAGGCGAGACGCTCCGTGGTATGTCTCAAATTAATGGGCCGTGTGCTCATATGGCTCGGGGAGTCGTGGTTCAGTTGTGCGGTGGCAGACTGAACCTGGTGTGCCGGGGGCTCCCGGGATTCTGGAGTAGAGGTTCCGTTACGTGCCAGCGATCGGGGTGACCTGGCTAGCATGGAGCGGGGATTCTCTTTGCGGGTCCTCCAGCGGGAAGGGCCGCGGACTTGTTCCGCTCTGGGTTCGGGCGTTATTGAATCTATAAGAGAACATTGCCCCGTGTGGGGGGTCGATGGTGTCTGGCCTTGCCGAGGGATTACTCTTCCCTTGGCTATAAAGCGTCAGACTATAAGATGCTGGTGTGTGTCCATCGCTGATGGGATAGCATGGCGGAGTTGCTGCTCATCCCCGAAATTGCACTAGCCAAGAGTATGGTCAGTGGATGTTGTTGTGGGTTGACGACCACGGTGAGGGTTAGGGCGAGTTATACGTTACCGCTGGGGAGCGTGGCTCTCTCCGCGCGAGGGTGTGCGGCTGGGGGCTTTGGTGAGTGACAGTAAGTACATGCTGTGTACGTGAGATGTCTGTGCTGGTCCTCAAGGGAGGACTGCTGGTGGGCAAAAGCAGGACATTTTTGTCGTTGTTGTTGTCACATGTAAATAATATTGTTGTTAAAATGTAAATACTGGGGCATCTATCGCGTCTTATTTGGGTATTTATTGGGGTTTTCTTAAGCGGGCCGGATTTACATCATCTCCACTACCCTGGGGCCGGGTGGCTGTCGTGTATGACATGCGGATGTGCGTTTGTTGTGTTGTGCCTCAGGGGGTTGGATTTTCCTTCTCGTCACAGATCTTCGGCGCCTGCCACACTGGGTGTTACCTGGTGTGCTAACCGGATGTGGACTTGAAGGAGGAATTGAGCGCCCGTTCGCCACTCCTGCTCTACCAGTTGCTCTTTGACGTTGGACTTGAGCCGAGCGGATGGAACAGCAACATGGACACGCTCTAAGACACCACATTCCTGGGTTATGCGCGTCGGCCATTCTTGCGTGTCGGTTGCCGTTGTTGTGCATTGTTCCATTCTTATTCTTGTTGTTGTTGCGCGGAGGACAGGCCGGTGTTCTGTTCCGGATCCTGATCCCTCCCCTTTCGTTACTTGTGTTGTTGTTGTTATAATCTCCTTTGGGTCTGGGGTGATTCCTGATTGTGATGCCTTCGCTCGCATTATTTTGTCCTGTTTCAGCCGAGGACGGCTGGATTTTTCTTTACGGGGGGGGGGGGGGTGGTGTAATGTGAGCGTAAATGGGCAGGCCGGATGTGACGATCCGAGAGGGAGGAGTCAGGGTCACGTGGAAGAGGGAGGAGTCAGGGTCACGTGGGGGAGAGGTTATAGGAAGGAGACCGGAAGACATCTGGAGGAGTCGAGGGAGTGAAGAGGGAGACCACGTTGGGTGGTCGCCGTGCCCTCAGCCTGGAGGCTGAGGGGGCTCACCAGACGGCGCCAGCCAGTGGGGTGAGGAGAGAGCAGAGTGCGCGGGGCGCACAGGGCGTGCGAGGTTGCACGGAGCAGCAGAGTAGATGTAGAGCTAGCGGAGGGCTAGCACAGGGCGTGCGAGGTTGCACGGAGCAGCAGAGTAGCTGCAGAGCTAGCGGAGGACTAGCAGGGGGTGCGAGGTTGCACAGGCAGCAGAGTAGCTGCAGAGCGGAGCAGCAGTGTAGCTGCAGAGTGGAGCAGCAGTGTAGCTGCAGAGCGGAGGATCAGGGTAGCTGCAGAGTGCGCGGGGCGCAAGGAGAGACGACGCTGGACCGAGGAGGAGGCCAGCGGGGTGAGCAGAAGACGAACACAAATAAAGGACCAACGGAGATCAACATCGTATGACGGAGTCCTTTATTACACTATCAACAAACTTCGATTTAAAGCTTTCGTGACTGCAGGGATTCATCTTCTTGGTTCTGTCGGTAAAGTCACGTAGAAGGGAAGTAATAAAATAATTAAAAATAAAACACAATAAAATAATTCTCACGACGTTTCGGCCACAACGCAAGCAGCCGTCCTCAAGAATATATCAACAAACTATTCTAAATTCACAAATAAAACCCAATACTCTTCTGGCAAACATTGAATTCACTTGAAAATAAAGGAAATCTAAATGTTCTATCAAATACTCTTACTGGATACTCTTACATATGGTGCAAAAAAAGTTTAAAATACATACACTTCGTTGAGTTATCACTTGTGGCCAGGTAGCGTCTGAAAGGAGGTACATAGCTCAGTGGACTTTTACCAGGTACAATAAAAAAGACCTCTAGATTCTATGGGTCATAGCTCAGTGGTCAGCAGAGCAGCAATCACTAATATCGAGGACCACCCACAAACATGACGGAGGCATTAACCCACAGCGAGTCTCGTATGAATAAGAATACATTTCGCGAGATATATTTGCTTTTTGTTGTAATCTAGATTTGAAGTTTTCGTGACTGCAGGGATCCATACTCTTTGGTTCTTTCGGTAAAGTCACGTAGGTCTCAAATAAAATAAATTAAATCATGACGTTTCGGGTGCAACACAAGCGTCTGTCATCAAGTGGGACAACCACAGCAAAAAAACAATTGCTGAAGTGGGCAAAAGGGCTGCTGTGACAAGAGGCTATATAGGTAAGAAAGGGGGGAGGAGCAAGGGGGGAGAGATAGAGAGGGGGGGGGGGGGGTTGCTGCGAGAACGTTTAGAGGACGAGCAAACAAAATACCGGGGGGGAGTGGGTGGGGCCGGGAGTGGGAGGCTGAAGAAACTGGAGATGCGGTTATAAGGGGGGTGTGGGGTAGGGGATGTGGGGTGCTGCTAGAGGGAATAAAGGGCGAGCACGGCAAAATGCTGAGCGGGGGGGGATGTGGGCGGGGCTGGGAGGCTGAAGTAGCTGGACATGCGGAAATGAAGGCAACACCATAAAGCAGTTAAGGTTTTACCTGGTTAATAACATCCTTCCAATGATTGCTCTATCTTCTCGATTGAAGTTATGTCTATGTTTATATATCTGGATGGCTTCATGAACAAACCTTTGACAGTAGGTCGAAGGTTTGCAGAGTACTTTGGTCTCGGAAAAAACAAAATCATGAGAGCCCACAGCGTTATAGCAATGGTCAGCCACGGCGGAGGTATTGGTTATGCCGTGTTTCAGATCTGACTTGTGCTCCCGAACACGGTCTGAGATACGTAATTTCGTTTCCCCAATGTAACACCCACCACAGGTGCAACTTAGTTTGTAGACTCCAGGATATTGCGTGTCAGGAATGACATCCTTCACAGATGGGATTAGATCACGGATTTGTGTACTGTACTAAATCGGACCTGGATCAACACCACCTAGCCAGCCAGTGAGCTGGAACACGTACACCAGGCCCTCAAGATGAATGGGTACTCGGACCGCATTATTCGCAACGCTGTTTCTCCAACCATGGACAAACAACACCTTGAGACGCCGTACAAAACCATCACTTTACCATAAATAGCAGGTGTTACCAAAATATTTCAAAAATCTTCAAACACAAGATCCAGGTCCGATTCAGCACAGTACACAAAATCCGTGATCTAATCCTCTAAGCGTTCTCGCAGCACTCCCCTACCCCACACCCTCCCCCTCTCTATCTCTCCCCCCTTGCTCCTCCCCCCTCTCTTACCTATATAGCCTCTTGTCACAACAGCCCTTTTGCCCACTTCAGTAATTGTTTCTTGCTGTGGTTGTCCCACCTGATGACGGACGCTTGTGTTGCGCCCGAAGCATCGTGATTTAATTTATACCTACGTGACTTTACCGAAAAAAACAAAGAGTATGTTTTGTTGCAGTTGGTGATGTAGTCCCCATGTCACTTACAATACTTAGACCCTGAAGCTATATAATCAATTACCTAACGTGTAGACCGTTTTCGTTTTCATCCTGATGACGATAGATCGTGATGGTGGTTCTGATTTTAGTGGTTCTGATTATGAATTGTATAATGAACGATGGATGATTATTATGAGGGCCATGCTGCTATTATGATAACTGTTATCGTGGTTCCACCTCTGACCTCGTGATTCTGAGTTGGAGCCGAAGCCGGGATCCCTGAGTGTGGTGAAGGAGTCGTCTGTAGATGCTACCACGACTCGGACTATGGGCACGCGGTGATCTGTCTAAATAAAGGGCTGGGCTCCGTGTAAGACGGGATCCCTGCCAACATGGAGTTCTTGGATCTGGAGAGAAATCAGCTGTGCGGCTCTCCCCAAAAGACACTGGCCGTTAGTAGTGACTGGAGAGTCTGAGTCTCCAGTCACGAAAACGCAAATACATTTCTTAATTTCCAGCCTTATGTAAATATATTGCTGTATGAGGACCACCCTTTAATATAAGACCCTGGCGGAGAGAACGTGGGTTGGAGGAAGAATTGTTTGCAGCTGGCAGATATAGAGGATTATTATCAGAGGATGTGTAATTCCTTGTAAAAGGTTTCTATTTGGCGTTTGAACATCCGAACACATGTTCTTACTTTCATATTCTTTATTAAAGGCTTAAGTTAAAATAAACAAGGTACAGAAGAGTAACAGACTCTTAACATCCGGTTTAACCCTGTAACTCAGGCATGTCGAAAGTCCGGCCCGCGGGCCAATTATGGCCCGCGGGCAGATTTTACATACGGCCCGCAGCTTCGGTCTTATAATGTGTTATTTATGGCTCGCTAGCCGTCAGAATAAATAAATTCCTCTTTCCGCCACACGGTGGCAGCACCATTCTAATGCTCTCTAATTTTGCATCCGTGCCGCGAACCCTTCTCGAATCATTTCTGCCATGGCGACTGCAAAAAAAAAGAGAAAAGTTGACAGTGAGGGTCGCCGCTTTCAGGAGCGGTGGGAATTACAATACTTCTTCACTGGAAATCGAGGAAATTGTGTTTGTCTAATTGGTAAAGAAACAGGTGTCTTGTTTAAGTATTTCAACGTAAAGAGAGACACTACGAGACTAAACATGCTACAACATGTGAGTCAAAGGAAAACATCACCAAAGCCAGCTACGAAGAGACCATATTAATTGCTAAACATGGCAAACCTTTTACTGAAGGTGCGTTTATCAAAGACTGTGTCATTAAAATGGTGGAGAACATTTGCCCCGAGAAGAAGCAAGAATTTATGAATGTTTGCCTGGCACGCAACACTGTGGCACGGAGAGTTCAGGACATATCGTCAGATATTCCGAGACAACTGGGGGACAGGGGAGTGGCTTTTGGTTATTTCTCATTAGCCTGCGATGAAAGCACCAATGCATCTGACACTGCACAACTACTTATTTTTTAAAGAGGAGTTGATGACAACATGAACGTGACAGAGGAGCTGCTTGACCTCAAAAGCCTTAAAGGGCAAACCAGAGGAACAGATGTATTCGTTTCTGTTTGTGAAGCTGTTGATGATATGAAACTACCATGGAATAAAGTTTCTGGGATCATTACCGATGGTGCACCTGCCATGGCTGGAGAGCGAAGTGGATTGTCCACACTGATCTGCAATAAAGTCAGCAAAGAGGCAGGTAACGCTATTAACCTTCACTGTATCATTCACCAGCAGGCTCTCTTGCGCCAAACATCTCAAATTTGACGATATTATGAAACCAGTGGCAAAGGCAATCAATTCTATTCGCTCTAAAGCTCTATACCACCGACAGTTTCAGCAGTTCTTGCGTGACATCCAGGCTGAATACGGTGACGTAATATATCAACGATGTGAGGTCGCTAAGTCGGGGGTCCGCACTGCAGCGATTTTTCTCTCTCAAAAAGGAAATTGGACATTTTTTGGGTGAGAAGGGACAACCAATGGAAGAACTGTCTGATCCTGTATGGCTGGTAAATCTGGCTTTTTTGGTTAACATAACGAAGCATCTGAATGCGCTGAATGTTAATCTTCAAGGGCAAGATGCAATGGTGAGCCAGCTATATGCTCACACCAAGGCCTTTGGAACCAAACTGCAACTTTTCCAAAGACACTTGTCCCAAACAGAGCCCTGCACCGTGCACTTTCCAGCTTTGAAAGAGGTAATTGATAGTTTCTCACATGACAACATCGGTGCGCAAATGAAGAGTTATGCAACAGCTATCGCATCTCTTTCTGTGGAATTTAACAAACGCTTTCGGGACTTTGCAGTTATTGAAAAGGACATGTTGCTTTTCTCTTCTCCCTTCTCCGTGGACCATGATTGTGCTCCTCCACAGCTGCAGTTGGAGCTCATTGAGCTGCAGTGTGACGATGAGTGCCACGGAAAACACCAGCAGTGTTCTCTTGTTGACTTTTACTAGCAGCTGGACAAAAGCAGGTTTCCAGAAATGCGGTCATTCGCTATAAAAATTCTGTGGTTATTCGGCTCTACATATTTGTGTGAGCAAACATTCTCAGTCATGAACTTAAATAAGAACCGATTCATGTCAAGAATGAGTGACTCCAAATTGCGTGGCATTTTATGCATCTCAACCACTGCCCTCAAGCCTGACCTGGTCTCTTTACTGAAATCTAGATCTCAGTATCACCCTTCTCATTAGTGTCAGCAAGTTATCTGTTCCTTGATCAATCTGAAATTGAGTGTTTTGAACGGTAACATTGGTCACTATTAACAGTGAAAAGCCTAAAGCACACTAATGCACTTGGACTTATGGCACTTGTTTTTATTAAACTCTTGAATAAGATTTGCTATAACTGTTGAGGTTATGTTCCTGTAGATGTGACACAAACTCCTGCTTTCTGAAAGATCTTGTAAAGACAAAATTCACTTGTTTTAAAGTTTAATGATAACAGACCACTTTGCATTACTTATAACTCCTGTTTAAAATGTTCATGAGGCAAATATATTTAACTCATGGACATTTAAGGTATTCTATACAGTTTGTTCAATGTTATCTGACTGAATGAAAGGCAGAATTGTGTATTTAGAGTTGTTCACGTCAGCCTGAGCGGCTTATATTTGGTTACATTGTCATTTGAAATTTAAAGGTAATTGTGACAATGATAATTGTTTTATAACAGTGTGTTTTCACGTAACTTTTGTGGTAAAAATGTCGGAAGGAACTATTGGCCCCCGGGCATCTTCACTTTATCAAATTTGGCCCTCTTTGCAAAAAGTTTGGACACCCCTGCTGTAACTACTACACTGTATAATATCCACTTGAGTCCTGCCCCCAAGATGCACCGCGGAGTTCACCCGAACTGCAGTTCCAACCTGCATCTGCTCCACCGATCCACTGCTAGCTGACAGGCTGAACTACTATTTATCAAATTCCGCGAATTAGACTAACACATGTTAATTGTTATTGCGGATGGACTTGGTTGATTTAAGAACGTTTTTTCGATGCTGTGTACATTGATGAAGGCATCCAAGCTCTTGCAAAGCGATGCCCTCATAAAAAAAACACGTTTAGAAATAATAAAATCGACACATGAAAACGAAACAGCCACACTCAGATTGCATGGGGTAGAAAGGACCGACATGCACATTGACAGGAAAATCGGACAAGCTGACACTTTTCAACTAAGGGTATTCATAGGGACATTAGAAGATAAGAATATTGTGTTGCAAATATTAAGACATCAGTATTATGGGATTCACCATCTCCGTTCTGCTGACGACATTCTCTTTATGAATGCCCAATGGGAATGAGCGGCAGGATTTATGGAAATTATGTCACCTGATGCTGTCACGTTGCCTTCAAACTTGCTTATAGATCTTTAAGGTGTTATTCACTATGCCAGTGGCAAAAGGAAGCGAGTGTGTTTTGTGATTGCTTAGACTCCCAGTTTTTTTATATAAAAAAGTTACAATTTGACAACATTGTGTTTCCAAATAAAATCATCAACATTCCGGTTTTCGCTGATAAACAAAATCGATTGGAATGTTTGCCCACGTGATATCTTGATGTAATTAGGTTTGTCGGGTGGTAGAGGGATACAGTTAAACTTTGACGTTATACCTATATGATCTAAGACAAAAGCAACGAATTATGAATCAAAGTATTGGTAGGTAAAGTGTATGGATACATTTTATGTCTTAGACTTGCAGTTTATTAAGAGTTTCCTCGGTAGCTATAAGGCATTTCCCAAGTTTACGTTCAAAGTTTCTTTTGAAAAACTTACATTGGTGAATATTGCTGTGGCCTTAAATATATGATAGATGACGTGGTAGGTCAATGGCCCTTCTGCATAGCAAATACACAGAAGCCAGAGAGATTGATTGAATAATAGCTGAGACGTCATAATCATTATTTAGACTGCAGGAGGAATCCGATGAGCTCTTTTTTTTTTTACAAATGTCCAGTATGGGTGGGTCAGCAAGCTTCAACAACAAACAATACAACACACGGTAGGAGTGCAAAATAGAGAAAATGGTAAGCAACGATATATGTAAATAATGAATGCATTTTGTGTATATATCTCCGATTTATCAAGATTGGGCAAGATAGCTAGAACAACAATAAAGCAGTCACTGACCACACCAAGATAACACAACATTGAACTATCGATACAACACAGGTAATGATCAAAGTTACAAATCACATTTGCAAATGTGACTGTATCCAGCACTAATCGTTTGCTTCAGGATTTTTTTAAAGGAAAATTTATAATGTTAAGTGAGTAAGCAAGGTTGTTCCAAAATGTTGGTGCTGCAACGGCAAAGGCTTTGTCACCTATTCTAATTCTTGTTCAATGAATATTTAAAAGACAATTAGATAGACGCTTTAGGTTTGTTGGGTTTAACAATGGGTATAATGAATGAGCTAAGTGTAACGCAGATTTGCCCAAACATATTTTATATATGGACAGGGCCGAATGTAGATTGATCTTGCATCAAGTGATGTGAGATTGGATTTTAAGTAGAGGTTACAATGGTGGGTCCTGTATGGTACATACAGTGTAAATCGAAGAGCAGAATTATGAAGGGTATTTAGTCTGTTTACTGATTCATTTCTAGTTGATCTATAAACAACATCACAGTTAAAAAGTGGTAGAATTATCATATTAATTAAGTTCATATAGCGCTTTTCATCAAGAATATCAAAGCACTGTCCAGGACAAAGCAGCATGAGACACGCAGCATAACAATGATACTATTTATACATTTTAAGAATAATTTACTAAATTAACTAAAGTTTAACAAGCTTCAACAATTTGCAGGCGCAATATAATCTGAATACAATGTTTGGTGCTGTATAAAAATCCTGTCTTTGATTATATTTTAATTGAGATGTGATCAATGTGTTTGGAATGTAAGTTTTGAATCAATTAGTAAACCCAAGTATTTGAAGCACTCCGTTTGTTAAATGATGTTGTTTCTCATATCCGTAATAGGTGAAGGGTTTTCTAAGTATTTAGGAGCAATTTAGTGTTGACAAATTATATTGATTGAAGTCGCAATCTTGGTAGAGATTTAGTTTAACTTCGTTAGGAGATTTAACCGATACTAGTTTAGTCCAAGATTGTTTAAATAGAAGGAGAACAGAATTGGACCCAGCACAGCACCTTGTGGAACACCCTTTGTTATTTTTATATTTGTGGACGAGATGTTATCACTATGTACCTTTTGATAATGATCTGAAAGGTATTATTTAATTGACTGAAATGATTGGTTGATCAAGCGTCGTCTCGCGCGTGCCCCGCACTCGCTCCCTTGTCAGCTCCTTCATTCGTCCTCACACCCCGCTGGTCCTGACAAGGGACCAGCGTCTCCTCTCGCGTGCCGCGCACACTCCTCCGTTAGCTCCTCCACTCCCGCACTCCGCACACTGCTGGCCGACGGCGTGCTGAAGGTCCTTCGGCCACGTGGCCGATGGTGCGGATCTCCTCTCACCACCCAACGTGGCTCAGCCTCTTAACTTCCCCAACTGACCCCGATCTCTTCTGGACTCCCACTTATATCCTCTCCCCCCACGTGACCCTGACTCCTCCCCTTCCGGATCGTCAGATCCGGCCTTCCCGTACTGCCCAGCTGGCTCTGCCCCCATTCACCTCGCTTTCCATTGGAGCCGAGGTGAACGGCGGCCCCTCCCACACGCCCCCCAGACCGGGCTGTGTGATTGGGCCAGAGCCCAGCAGGAACCCCATTTATGCTCGCATTACACACGTACACCAGGCCCTTAAGATGAATGGATATTCGGACCACATTATCCCTAAAGCTGTTTCTCCAACCATGGAGAAACAACCCCCTGAGACGCCTTTAAAAACTATCACGTTAACATACATAGCAGGCGTTACCATTTTTTCCCCCAAAATCTTAAACGAACACAAGATCCAGGTCCGATTCAGTACAGTACACAAAAACTGTGATCTAATTCCATATGTGAAGGATGTCATTCCTGACATGCAATATTCTGGAGTCTACAAACTAAGTTGTACCTGTGGTGATTGTTACATTGGGGAAATGAAACGACATATCTCGGACCGTGTTCGCGAGCACAAGTCAGATCTGAAACACTACAGGACTAATACCTCCACCGTGGCTGACCATTGCTATAACGCTGTGGGCTCTCGTGATATTGTTTTTTCCGAGACCAAGGTGTTCAGCAAACCTTCGGGCTCTATCAAAGGTCTATTCATGAAGCCATCCAGATATATAAACATAGACATAACTTCAACCGAGAAGATGGATACAAATTGAGCAATCATTCCAAGGATGTTATTAACCAGGTAAAACCTTAATTGCTTTATAGTTCGCCTTCATATCCGCATCTCCAGTTTCTTCAGCCTCCTACTCCCAGCCCCGCTCACTTCCCAGCCCCGGCATTTTGTCGTGCTCGTGTCGGAGCTTGCAGCACTCCACTACCCCTACCCCACACCCCCACCCTCTCTATATCTCCTCCCTGGCTCCTCCCCCCTCTCTTACCCATATAGCCTCTTGCTACAAGCAGCCCTTTTGCCCACTTCAGCAATTGTTTCTTGCTGTGGTTGTCCCACCTGATGACGGACGCTTGTGTTGCGCCCGAAACGTCGTGATTTAATTTATTTTGTTTTATACCTACAAGACTTTACTGAAAGAACCAAAGAATATAGAGTATGCTTCTACTGTAGTTGCAGCCGTTTGGTCTGGTCGCTGCCATTCAACGTGCCTGCTCGTGCAATACTCGGTCCTGACGAGCAAATACTTATTTCTTCTAGCTGTCTTAGGAAATGGACCCAGAATATCTAACACCACCAGCTCCTTTAACCTCGACACTGTGATCAACTGCAGTGGAGACTGTATGGGTTGGAAAGGAGGTATCCTTTTTGCACAATCTTGACAACGAAATACACACTTGCGTATATTTTTCGACATCCCTGACCAAAATGATCGAGCTTGCAGCATATGCAACTTTTTTCGGAGACCCAAGTGCAAAGTTTTTCGGCGTGCACTTCCAATAGCAACTGTTGCCGCAAGGGCGTTGGCACCAGTAGACACCTTGCATCTTAGGGTCATCAAAAGCCCTAGCCATTTCATAAATGGCGCCCCCTCTTGACCATTTTGAGCACATTCAGCTGTATTCTTAGGTTTTTTCGGTAAAGTCACAGCACGATACAGCTATCGTGCTGTGACGGTTCCACCTGAAGACGGAAGCTTGTGTTGCCTCCGAAACGTCGTGATTTTTATTAAATTTTTATTTTACTTTTATTAATTTTAATTTTTTTACTTACGTGACTTTACCGAAAAAAACCTAAGAATATGAATCCTTGCTGTCACGAAAGCTTCAAATCTACACATTCAGCTGCTTGTGCAGCAAAAGACTGCAGTGAGCCTTTATCTTTTTTTTGCAATCGGATCCATTCGGTCCTTATCAGCCCGAGATCATGATCTACGGGCGTACATTATTTTCCAGCATTGCTGCATTTATCGACGTCACCTGTCCCAGTGAGTAAGGGAAGGTCAGTTCAAACCAAGCAGCTCCATCCGGATATACATGCATGGGTCTCTGCACGGTAATCTTGACAAATTGTCCGCATTACAATGATGGGCACCCTTCCTGTGCATGCCATCGTATGAGTACTCCTGGCGTTTTTCGATCCACCTCGCCATCTGTCCAAAAGATTGATCCATTATGAGCGAGAATTGAAATGCCGCATGATCAGTCCGCATGGTAAACCGGTGGTTGTATAGGTAGGGCCGAAAAAACGTGAAAAATTAACTACTGCCAGAAGTTTTCTACGAGTGATGCAATAGCGCTGTTCAGAGGTAGAAAGCACGTGTCTCCCGTATGAAATGACTACGTCTGCCTTCCCCTGTATTTGTGATATGACAGCACCTATAGCGACATCACTAGCATCTGTTTCAAGGATGAACGGTCGCAAGAAATCCGGATATGCTAGTGGGGTGAGGGCGTTCAAGGGTTTTGCTACTGTAGCGAACCGGAGTACAAATCATTGATAGTAGGAAACAAATCCTAGAAATCATCACACTTTCTGTACAGACGTAGGTGTTGACCAATTTTTATCAGCAGACGTTTTGTTAGGGTCTGTTGTTACCCTTTTACCGCTGACCACATGCCCCAAATATTTGACGGAGCCCTGTACAAAATGACACTTAGATGGCAACAATTTTAGTTTAGCGGCTCGCACTTTCAGGAAAACCTGTCGTAATCTCGTAAGATGTTACTCAAAAAACCTACTAAAAACAAAGACGTCATGTAAATAAATCAATCAAATGTCCCATTGTAGGCCCAAAAGTACAAGCTCCATGAGGCTTTGGAAGGTTGCTGACGCAGTAAACAATCCCATCACGAGTCAATTAAATTGGAACAATCCCTGCGGTGTTAAAAAAAACATTTTTGATTTGGATTAATTGTCCAGTGGAAGTTGCCATAACCCTGACGATAGATCGAAGGTCGAAGAATATTTTGCTCCTGCTAATGCATATAGCGAATCATCAAAACGTGGCAGGGGATACGGGTCCGCTATTGTAACCTTATTTACTCGTCAGAAATATACGCAAAATCTCATGAAGCCATCTGGCTTTTTAACCAGTTCTACTGGTGCTCCCCAGGGGCTTGTTTATGGAGAAAATTAATCCGCTCACAACATCTCGTCTGTAGCTCTACGGATCTGCTCTTTTTCTGTCGGTCCTACTCTATATGAGTTCTGTCTCGTGGGTTAAGCATTCCCCATTTCAATGTGGTGCTGCATCAAATCCATGCAGCCTAGATCATACATACGAGTCCTTACTGAAAATGTCACCAAATTCGAAGAGGAGACTTTCTTTAACGTTGACTTAATTCAGGGTTCCGCTGAACGATTTCCTCCGCCCAAGGAGACCCTGCAACATCCTTCACTTCCTATATCCCCACTCCTACTACCTCTTCCTGAGTCTCACGAGTTGGGGAAATCTGTGCAATTACCATCCCTTCTGACAATGATGTATTTAAAACTTGCGTACATAGCCGCTGGTTACATCTTAAAATGGTGTTCACCTCCACTAGATAATGTCGACCGATTGTTGGTTCCGATGGTGAAACTATGATGGAATGCATCTGCGCGTGAGGTGATTAATGACGATCGATGTCACAAGGGAACGAACACCTGTGCTGCAGCAGAATCGTCATCGATTCCTATACCAGGACAAAATGTAATCGTTTTCCTGATGGCGTAAGTGATGTGAATGGTGGTGTATTTGGAGACATTTTATTCTATGTTTTGTCAAAGATATGTCCTGCTAATCCAAAGTTTGAATTAAATAAATTGATAATGTTTTGTTTTGTGAACAGTGCTTTGCCATCCAGTAAGCGTATTTATTTTCGTAGAACATTTTGCTTGCCTTTTCTTGACAAGTGAAGTCAATGTCTGCCGAAGAGTCTTGTTTTTTTGTGAATTTATAATCGTTTCATAATAGTCTGAACATTTAGCGTTTCTTACTAGGCAAGTACATCTATGTATCAGTGTTATAGATATAATCTAATCAGATAGGTTGTTTGATATTGTGTTTGCATTATTTCAGGCTATATGTCTAGTATTCATTAATTCTGACATATTCGGATCAAACCAAGGTGGACTGTCACCCGTTATTCTACAATTTTTTAAGGGGGCATGTTTTATTTTTTATTTAAAGCTTTCGTGACTGCAGGGATTCATATTCTTGGTTCTTTCGGTAAAGTCACGTAGAAGGGAAATAATAAAACAATATAATTATAATACAATACAAATTCTCACGACGTTTCGACTGCAACACAAGCAATCATCATCAGGTATGATCATCATCAGGTATGATGATTGCTTGTGTTGCAGTCGAAACGTCGTGAGAATTTTTATTGTTTTATATTTATATTATTTTATTATTTCCCTTCGACGTGACTTTACCGAAATAACCAAGAATATGGGGGCATGTTTGTCAATGATTTTTCGGAATTCGTTCTTAAAATATGTCCAAGCACTTTTAAAAACTGGAATTTTTCTCACCATACCCCAATTGAATACGTAGGCTTTTGTGATCAATATTATTCATAATAAAGTTTTTTGGGTTAGATCGCGCAAATATAAATGTGTCGTAACCTTCCACCACCCGACACAGCCTGGCAAATTGGCCGATGATGCGAAACGTCGTATTCAAATTGTAAATGTTGTGGATTTACTCTCCAACACACCGTTGGGCTGAAGTCGTACCGAATTGGCGCGCTATTTATGTGACAAACCTGAGTGACTGTGTCAAGTGGTGGAGGGACATGACGCATTTATACTTACACGATCCAACCCAAAAACCTTTATTACACCATATCGCAGTAAAAATTAAGAGTTTCATGTATCAATGCGTGAAGGTCAAACATTTTTAATTATCGTTTAATAATGATTTTATGAGGTGTTTTAGTTATTTTTGTATGTCAAATGCCAAAGTAAATGGCATAGATCACTTAGATAGTTACATATCACTGAGATGATCGTGATGTTGGTGTTAATTATCAATAGGATGATAATGGATGGATGATGATTATGATGACCATGCTGCTATTATGATGATTATAATAACTGTTATCGTGTCTCCACCTCTGATCTCGTGGCTCCGGGTTGGAGTCCAAACCGAGAAGCCCGCGTGTGGAGAAGGAGGCGTCTGTGTATGTTTCCATGGTACATACTACGGGAGAGGCCCTGGGCAGGTGGTGAACTGTCGAAACAAACGTCTGGGCTCGGTGCCAGATGGGATCCCTGGCGACACAGAGATCTTGGATCTGGACGGAAACCAGCTGCATGGCTCTCCCCAAAAGGCAATTGGTGTTGGTACTGGCTACAGAGTTGGAGTCTCAAGTCATTAGCAACTCATTCAAATTCACAGAACGACTGAACCCTCTCTCGGGAATCTATCTCAGCCAGTTTGTGCTCAGACTCAGAGCAGTCGGCTGGGACTGGCTGTTAAACATCTAAATGCTGAGAGCTGTCAGCTCAATGTTGTACAGCAGCAATTCATTCAGATTCACGAGCTGGTCAAACACTACATCTCGAAGGGCACTGAGCTGGTTGTTTTGCAGATCTAGGCGAGTCATCTCACTTTAGAGAGCCGTCAGCTGGTTTTCATACAGGCAACTTCATCATATTCTCCAAATGATCACGCTCCAATGCATGTTTTCAAACCCACTACAAATTGTCCATAATTTCCCCGAAACGTCTTGAATCTGACAAGGCTCAGATTCTCATTATTTCGCTAGCGTTCAATATTATTTATTATTTTTCTTTCCACTCTGTGTTGTTTCTACCTAGTCTCACGTCGTACTAATCCTGAACATGCTCTCCCATATGCTGAACTTCTTTAGCACCGTAAGTAGCCAACAGTGCTCAGCGGAGGTGCGGGGGAAGGACAACGAACTAAATAAAATAAAAAAACTGACCTGAAACGCCAGATGTCCTGTCCGTTGTGCCACATTGCCCCACCCACTTGACCACTTTGTCACCGATGCCCGGGGAAGACTGAAAGGGGGAGCACGTTCAGCTGTGTACTCGGTGATTTTCATGATACAATTTCTAGTCAAATACATTTCAAAAAGTGGAACAAGTGCCCGTAGTTTACAGGCTATTCCTTCCTTGAAGAGTCTGGAAGAGAGTGTATTAATGAGTACATCTTGGCTCAGCAGTACTTTTGTTGAGGAGTGGAGTGCTGACGTCAGGTCACACTCGCCTCGGTGGAATGCCGTCAGGGTAAAGTGACGTCATGGCCCCCGGGGGATTTGAGGAGAGACCCGTGACGTGGACGGGGTCTTCGACGAGAGTCAGAGGAGTGAGTGGTTAGGAAGTAGGGGGCTCCGGGATAGAAGGTGGAGAGCCAGGCTAAGGGGCTACTTTACCCGGCTGACCGAGTTGGATGAACCCTCGGTTAGTGCAGAGGGAGGAGCCCGATAGCCTGGTGGGGTGTAGGGAACTCCCAGTACCCTTCCCCTGGGGAGCTTAGTTAATAACCCTTGTGTTAACCCCTTTCCCCGAGTTAGGCGTAAGCCCTAAATAAACGTTTGGCGTCAGCCCCTACACGACCGGCTTCAGCGTCCTTTTCTACCACGCCACAACTGGTGTTAGAAGTGGCTTCCGTACGTGCTGAGATGTCAAAATCAGGCGCGAGACGTGTTGTATATGTCGGATTATGAAATTTTGATAAAAATAAATAAAAATTAATAACGTTTTTTGAGATTTCGTAAAGCGCATAAATATGTTAATGTATGTAATTATATGCATAAATTATGAAAATTACGGAGATAATCGTATTAATGTGTGCGAATGCTTGCGATTATGTTAATGTGTGCAGTTATGATAATTAGGCTTAGCTTCGTTATCCAGAGTTGTATCAATCAGGATAAACGATTATCTTTGCTTAAACATTTATTGATTATCTTAGTGTGTTTATGTTATGTTAGGTCTCCAAATTCATATCTCATCGCAGGATACAGTTCTTATAAATAAGACAGTTTTGCATGGA